>NC_142518.1:78595000-78917500 GCF_057876585.1 Rhinolophus sinicus
ACTCCCTGACTTTAGCTTGTACTACAGGGCAACAATAATCAAAACAGCATGGTATTAGCAGAAAAACAGACACACAGACCAATGGAATAGAATTGAGAACCCAGAAATAAAACCACATAAATATGGACAGACAGTTTTTGACAAAGAAGCTAAAAACATACAATGGAGGAAAGACAGCCTCTTCAATTCAATAAATGGTGCTGGGAGAATTGGATAGCCACGTGCAAAAGAATGGAACTGGACTGCTATCTGTCACCATGTACCAAAATTAATTCAAAATGGATCAAAGATCTAAGCATAAGACCTGAAACAATAAACTGCATAGAAGAAAACATAGGTACTAAACTTATGGACCTTGGGTTCAAAGAGCATTTCATGAATGTGACTCCAAAGGCAAAGGAACTAAAAGCTAAAATAAATGAATGGGACTATATCAAACTGAAAACTTCTGCACAGCAAAAGAAACCACCCACAAAATAAAGAGGCAACCACCTGAGTGGGAGAAGATTTTTGCAAACAGTGCCTCCGATAAGGGGCTAATATCCAAAACACACAAGGAACGCATACACTCAACAAAACCCCCCAAAGAACCCAATTGAAAAATGGGCAGAGGACCTGAAGAGACATTTCTCCAAAGAGGACATACAAATGGCAAGTAGACATATGAAAAAATGCTCAACATCACTAATCACCAGAGAAATGCAAATAGAAACCACAATGAGATATCACCTAACCTCAGACAGAATGGCTATCAAGACAAACAGTAACAAGTGTTGGAGAGCCTGTGGAGAAAAAGGAATCCTCATACTCTGCGGTAGGAATGCAGAAATTGGTGCAGCCGCTATGGAAAGAAGCGTGGAGGTTCTTCAAAAAATTAAGAATAGAATTACCATATGATCCAGCAATCGCTTTCCTGGGTATCTACCCAAAAAATCTGAAAACGTTTATCCATAAAGACATGTGTGCTCCGATGTTCATTGCAGCTTTATTTATGGTGGCCAAGACATGGAAAAGAACCAAAATGTCCTTCGATAGATGAATGCATAAAGAATTTGTGGTATATAAACCCAATAGAATACTATTCGGTGGTAAGAAAAGATGATATGGGGGCGGATGAGTGGCTCAGTTGGTTAGAGTGTGAGTTCTAGGCAACTGGGCTGCCAGTTCGATTCCCACATGGGCCAGTGCGCTGCGCCCTCCACAACTAAAAAGAAGTCAATGAGCTGCCGCTCAGCTCCCAGTGGCTCAGTTGGTTGGAGCGTGGGCTCTCAACCAGAAGGCTCCTGGTTGGACTCCACGACTCCCGCAAGGGATGGTGGGATCCACCTCCTGAAACTAACACAGGCAACTGGACCTGAAGCCGAATTGCACCCTCCACAACTAAGATGGAAAGGACAACAACTTGACTTGGAAAAGTCCCAGAAGTACACACTGTTCCCCAATAAAGTCCTGTTCCCCTTCCCCAATAAAGTCTAAAAAAAAAAAAGATGAAATAGTACCTTTTCTGACAACATGGATGGATTCGAAATTATAATGCTAAGCAAAATAAGGCAGACAGAAAATGTAGAGAACCATCTGATTTCACTGATACGTGGTATATGAAACTGAAAACAAAAGAACAAGAAAAACAAATGAAGGTACAAAAACTCATAGACATAGAGAATAAGGGTTACCAGAGGTAAATGGGGAGGGGGCCTCTAGCAGAGTGTAAACAGGGTCTAATATATGGTGATGGACGAGAACGGACTCTGGGTGGTGAACACACAATGTGAGATATAGATAATGTATTACAGAATTGTACACCTGAAATCTATGTAACTTTCCTAACAATTGTCACCCCAACAAGCTTTAATTAAAAAAAAATTTCTTATCCTACTTTCCTAGGAATATATAAGATAGACATCTCTGTTTACCTGAAAAACTCTAATGAAAATAGACATCTTGTTACCAGTGTCTCTACCCTTGTTAAAATACTGCACGTTATGCTATTCTTGGAAGGTACAGATCATGATCATAATCAGGATAATGTTCTTAAGAACCCAATCTTCTTGGATATTGTTTGTTAGTCTGTAGCCAGTTGTGCATGCAGCTCCATGTTATACTGTCGGCTTCTTTTCTGTCTTTGTTCATTATTTTTTCTCCTTTACGGAATTCATTTTTATTATCTATTGAAATTACAGAGTTCAGTGGAATTGGATATAATAAATAAAAACAGCTTTGTCAGAAAAACAAAGAAATTCAAGAAAAACAAAATACTTGATTTATGTTGGATGGGAATAGTAAAACAAATCCTTGGCTTCTAAGGAAAGAGAAACATTGTATCTATAACTAAACTTTGCAGATCTTTAAAAAATAAGATTCAATCTGTGGATTGATTTTTCTCATTTGACTGAAATGTAAATGGCTCAAGTGACTTTATAAAGCATTATCAGTGAGTAAGTACACAAACCCTTTGATAACAGGTCTTCCTTGGAGGATTTTGTGTTTTTTTTACTTTTGAAAAATTTTAAAAGACTTTATTTTTTAGAGCAGTTTTAGGTTTACAGCAAAATGGAGAGAAAGGTACATGGATTTCTTATATACCTCTTATCCCACACATGCACAGCCTCGCCCATTATCAACATTCCTCACCAGAGGGTACATTTGTTACAACTGGGGAATCTACCTTGACACATTATTATCACCCAGTTACTTTAAGTTTCACTATTCATGTCATGTAATCTAAGGGACTGGACAAATGTATAATGACATGTACCGTTGTATTAATTTCAGTGCCCTAAAATTCCTCTGTGCACTGCCTATATTCATCTCACCCTCCCCACAATCCCTGGCAATCACTGATCTTTTTACTCCATTGTTATGCCTTTTCTGGAGTGTCATATATTTGGAATCATACAGTATGTAGCCTTTTCAGATTGGCTTCTTTCAGTTAGTAATATGTATTTAAGTTTCCTTCACATCTTTTCATAGCTCATTTCCTTTTGGCATAGAGTAATATTCTATTGTGTGGAGGTACCACAGTTTATTTCTCCTTTTACTACTGAAGGAGATCTTAGTGGCTTCCAAGTTTGGGAAGTTCTGAATAAAGCTGCTGTAAACATCCATGTGGGAGATGAGGGTAAGGGGGATCGAATATATGGTGATGGAAGGAGAACTGACTCTGGGTGATGAACACACAATGGTATTTATAAATGATGTAATACAGAATTGTACACCTGAAATCTGTGTAATTTTACTAACAATTGTCACCCCAATAAATTTAATTAAAAAAAAAATAAAAAAAATAAAAAAAAGAAAAGCAGTGTGAGAAAAAAAAACAAAAGAAAAAAAAAAAAACATCCATGTGCAAATTTTTGTGTCAAAATAATTTTTAAACTCCTTTGGGTAAATACCAAGGAGCAAGATTGCTGGATCATATGGTAAGAGTAGGTTTACTTTTGTAAGAAACTGTCAAACTGTCTTCCAAAGTAGCTATACCATTTTGCATCCCCAACAGCAGTGAATGAGAGTTCCTGTGGCTACACATCCTCACCAGCACTTGGTGTTGTCAGTGTGCTGGATTTTGACCATTCTAATAGGAGTGCAGTGGTATCTCATAGTTTCTGTAATTTGTATTTCCTGATGACACATGATGTGGCACATCTTTTCATATGCTATTTGCCATTTATATATCTTCTGTGGTGAGATGGCTGTTCAGATCTTTTGTCCATTTTAAAAATTAGTTTCAGGTGTACAAAACAATGTAATAGTTAGACATGTACACCCCTCAGAAAGTGATAACCCTCCTCCCACAATCTACTACCCCTCTGACATCGTATATAGCTGTTACAGTTCCACTGATTCTATTCCCTATGCTGTATTCCACATCCTGTGACTATACATATTTTAAACTATAGTTGGCATTTATTCCAAGTTTGTTCAAACATCACAAAGTGAGACTGTCAGTATATAGCCAAGGAAACAATTAATTGATTGATTCCTGGTTATCTTTAGGTCAAAGGCTGTATTTTGCTCTGACATGCCTACCTGGAACTTGTGTTGTTTCATATCACTCCAGTTACTCTCTGTGATCCAAGTAGGAATGTGGAATAAAATAGAAGAAAAAAAGCTTCATAACAACGGGGTGAAACATCACCCCTAAAAATCTCTCATATTAGTCCCTTCCTCAACTACAACACTGCCACTGACCTAGTTTGTGTCATTTCTCACAAAAATGTGCCTCTCAGACTTCTTGCCAATCTTTCCTCTTATCCTATCTGCCACACTGCCATCCACACGTCTCTCTGCAAGTCCAAACTGAATATTCCTTTGCTTAGAAACCTTCATTAGTGTTTATTTACTTACAGAATTATGGCTAAATTCCTGATCATGGAGTTCGGGGTTTTCCATAACCTATCCTAGTCTACCTTTCCAACCTCATCTCCATGTATATAGTTGACATTCAGTATTATTTAACATTAGTCACATGTACAACACAGTGTTATGGCATTTATATAATTTATGAAGTGATCTCCCAGGTAAGTCTAGTACCCATCTGATACTATACATAGTTTTCATATTAACTATATTCCCCATACTATATTTCACATCCTTGTGACTACCAATATGTACTTACAAATCCCTTCACCTTTCTCGCCCACCCCCAAAATCCCCTCGCATCTAGCAACAATTAGTTTGCTGTCTGTATCTATGAGTATTTCTGTACTGTTTGCTCATTTATTGTTCTTTAGATTCCACATATACATGAGATCATATGGTATTTGTCTTTCTCTGTCTTATTTCACTTAGCATTATATCCTCTAGGTCCATCCATGTTGTTGCAAATGGTAAGATTTCATTCTTTTCATGGCAGAGTAATACTCCATCGTATAAACGTACCACAGTTTCTTTATCCAATCGTCTATTGATGGGCATTTCAGTTGTTTCCATATCTTGGCTATTGTGAATAGCACTGCAATAAACATAGGGTGCATGATATGTTTTCAAATTACTGTTTTGGATTTCTTTGGATAAATTACCCAGGAGTGGAACTGCTGGGTCATAAGGTAGCTCTATTTTTAATTTTTTGAGGAACCTCCACACTGTTTTGCACAGGGGCTGTACCAATTTGCAATCCCATCAAGAGTGCACAAAGGTTCCCTTTTCTCCATATCCTCACCAACACTTGCTGTCTGTTGATTTATTGATGATGGCTATTCTGACAGGAATAAGGTGATATCATATTGTGGTTTTTATTTGCATTTCCCTAATGATTAGTGACATCGAGCATCTTTTCATGTCAATTGGCCACATGTATTACCTCTTTGGAGAAATATCTGTTCAGGTCCTCTGCCCATTTTTTACTTGGATTGTTTGATTTTTTTCGTGTTGAGTTATGTGAGTTTTTAAAATAAATTTTAGATTTTAACCCCTTATCAGATGTATTATTGGTTAGTATCTTCTCTCATTCTGTAGGATGTCTTTTCGTTTTGTTGATGGTTTCCTTTGTTGTGCAAAAACTTTTTAGTTTGATGTAGTCCCATTTATTTTGTTTGTTGTCCTTGCCTGAGGAGATGTATCAGTAAAAATGTTACTAAGGGTAATGTCTGAGAGTTTACTTCCTATATTTTCTTCCAGGAGATTAATGGTTTCGAATCTTACATTTAAGTCTTTAATCCATTTTGAGTTTGTTCTTGTACATGGCATAAGGTGGTCCAGTTTCACTTTTTTTCTTTGCATGTATATGTCCAGTTTTCTCAGCAGCATTTATTGAATAGACTGTCTATATCCAAATGTAAATTCTTGCTTCCTTTTTCATAGATTAAATGACCTTATAGGGATGGATTTATTTCTGGACTCATTACTTCCAGGCCACATACTTCCATGACAACACTCTGGACATTTTGTCATGTAGGACTATTTCTGAAATAAATTTGGTCACCATATTACTTGACAATATTTTCAGGATTCTCATTCTACCAGTCTCAAAACATCAGTTCCTCAACCATCTCACAGACCCGTTCTACTCCATCCACATAAACCCTTCTTTGCTGCAGATCCGGACAAGATGGTGGAGTAGGTAAATGCTATGCTTATCTCTTTTCTCACAACCATATCAAAATAACTAAACTATAGAACTATCATTGAGAATCACCTGAAGACTAGCTAAACCAAAGCCCTACAACAAAGGACATACAGAAGACGCCCATTTGAGACTGGTAGGAGGGGCAGAGATGCATAACGGGCTGGTCACACAACAATGTGTGACCATTAAAATTTGGGAGGGGTATCTCGGCTGTGGAGGTCCTTCTGGAAAAGTGAGGGGTCCCAGCCCCACAGCAGTATCCCAACCCAGGGTCTCACTGCCAGGGAGAGAAGTTCCCATAACTTTGGGCTATGAAAACCAGCAGACTGTGGCTGAGTGAGACTAGTGTGGCTGCAGTACCAGCCACTCCTCTTGAAGATCCTGTGCAAGGACTTACTTACTCTGAGCTCCAGCGCTGGGGCAACAGCTTGAAAGATGCCAGGGACATACAGGGAGGAATTGAATTGTCTGACTTTAGGGTGAGGGCTGGAGGGGTAGCTTTCTCCTGGAGGGAGAAGCAGATAGAAGCTATTGTTTCTTTTTGAGCACACCCTTCTCCTGGCATGCAGATGCAGGCAGCCACCATACCTAGCCCTCATTAACCTGGATAACATCATTCATTCGCCCTGATTCCCTGAGACTTTGCCCCACCCAAGTCACTTCCAGTGACTTTTCCGTATAAACAACCCGCCTTGGCTCATGCTACAGACTTTCGTAAAATCTCTCAAAGGTTCACAAAACCCACACACGCAGCACCTGGCTTCGGGTGCATCCCGTACCTCTGGCTGAGCAGCCCTAAGCCCAGCACTAGCGACAGCCAAACACAGTTCCTGCTTGACCTCTCAAGGCACCTCCAAGCCCAGCTTGAATGGTGGCTACCTTGCAGATTGCTTTGTGGCTCATGCCAGATGGTCCTGGGCAGGGCACAGGCTGCAGCTGAACTTGGCCTGAGGAGGGGCCCCTGAGGCTGACACGCCCAGTGGCCAGCTTTGGACCAATCCGGAGCATCACTCGGCTGACCCTGGGGTCAAAACACTCAAAGGCACACTGGGCACCAGAACTCTGCTAAAACAAATCCTGCTCCGTAGGGTCCGCCCCTGTACAACAGCTTCCCACTGTATGGAAATGAGAACTATCTATCAGTGTAGGGAGTATAGTCAATGGTACTGTAATAGCTATGTTCGGTATCAGATGGGTAGTAGACTTGCTGAGGTTATCACTTTCTGAATTGTGTAAATGTCTAATCACCATGTTGTTTTGTACACCTGAAATAAAGTTTTAAAAAAGAACTAAAAAAAAAATTAATGTCGTTTTCTAAGTATTCCAAAAGAGGAAGGTGTTATGTGTTAATATTTGCTAACTGGACATATTAAGTTGTTTGAATGTAAATTACCATTTCATAATCTGTATCTTATTATTCTTGTGACTAATTTCCTTTGTCTTTAAAATTATATGGTCATGTGTGTTTAAAATAAAATAAAATTATGAAAGTGTATTAATCAGAGCATAAAGCACATCTTCTGAACCATAAAAGAAAACCCCAAAGTCCTTAATAAAGCAAAACACATTTCTTTATTAAGAAATTATAAAGGTAAAACGCAAAACCATAAAACTCCTAGAAGAAATATACAAAATAAATTTTATTATAAAGTAAAATAGAGACCTATTCAAAAATGTTAACCTATTGTGAAGACCTTGAAGCATCACTTAAAATATTGAACTACTATTGTACAATAAACTGGTATTAATATGAAGCTTGAATGACCATAAAGCCTTGTTACTCAAGTTAGTCATTGGGCCAGCAGGATTAGCATCACTTGGAACCTTGTTAGAAATGCAAATCTCAAACTCCATCCTTGAACAATTCAATTAATTGGCATTTCGTTAATAAGGTGATTCATATAGATACTAAAGAATCACTGCCCTAAGGTATAGTTTTAATTATGACTTGGTATGTTATACAGCATTACTTTGTACTTCATTCCATTAGAAGTGACTGAGATATTTGAAGAGTTTTAGAAAATTCAATTTGCTATATAAAAAGTCTATTGCTATTTATGTATTTACGTACATATATACCTAATACATTTCTCACCCACTGAGGTAGATTCTTAATACATATTAATGGAGTACAGAAAACGAATTTATTTTTCATAACCTTAAATGGTAGGGTAATCTAAATTATAAATTTGAGAGTCTAAGAAAATAGGATGCAATAATTTCTTTTAAATCTTTAAACAATCACATTTCAAAAGATCACATTTTAAAGAGTCTCCTCTTTTTACAAATTTTGGTAACACTCAAATGATTCAATCAGCAACTTTCCATACTAAACTATTGATATCAGAATTCTCGTAACTTCTAAACTCTGGTTTTCCAATGCACAATGCAGTATGATTCTCTTTTGCTAAAACAGCTAGAGACTTGCACTAAACACACACACACACACACACACACACACACACACCTGTAGACAATCTAAGCCAGGGGAGTCCAAACTTTTTTCAATGTTTTTCACCAAGGGCCATATGTGGTAAAATACAGAAACAGCCGGACCACTCACTCGAGGTGAAGTACGTATTGCCTCTCCTGGTTTATTTAAGTAAACTAAATATATTTTTGGAATTTGCTGCGGGCCAATTAAAAATGGATTGTGGGCCGCAGTTGGCCTGTGGGCCGCAGTTTGGACACCCCTGATCTAAGCTATTTAAACACCACAAGCATGGGACTTTTTTAAAAAAATGTTTTAAATGCAGGAAAAGAAAAGATCACACCTTAAGGAACAGAAAATATCTGGGCATTTCGAAATTAATCTAATATACAGTAATGTACCAAAGGGAATCCAGTCCCTTGGAGTGGTCTGGACACTGGGATAGATTCCTGAGAACCTTAGAACAATTCCATGTAGAATATCAAAATTTACTAAAGCAAATAACAAGATTAGTACCATTATCTAAAGATAATTCAAAATTCTGTGATAAACTCACAAGTTTTCAAACAACTTATGCCAAATATTTACTTATATAAGTACTTCTTTAAATCTGACACTTTAGGGTAATTATAAAATGGGCAATATTATTTTTAATATTTACCTGAATAACTTTCTACTTTTATGATAAGAATTATGAATGAATAAGTCATGTTAATAAAATATGTGGATTTTTAAAAATTTAGAATAACTTGAAAATGAGAGATTAAATTTTTATCAAATAGCTTAAGGGTAATTAAATCACATACCTCGAACTAAAATCTGCAATAAAAATAATCACAATTTGATTTTATGTGAAGGTTTATCTGACATTTATTTATATAAAGAGTCTATCTTAAATAAAGGTGACATTATTTGAGAAGCTATCCTAGGGAATTACCATTTTTTAAAGAAAGCATTACATACTGAAAATAACATGATGTAAAAGAATCTGGACTTTTAAACAACTTACTTTGAACATCCTCTCAAAGTCTATTTTTCCATGCTAGAGAACATAAACACAAGCTATCAATTATCTACCAAAAATGGATGCTATGATGTTGAGAGAAGAGGTAGAATAGAAAATAAATCTCAGACTTTGTTTTCTTCAACTTTATCCACAGTTTGCATCGGTAAAATACATTTAGGGTTCTGTTTATGTTTAAATGCATCAGAAAATCAATCATGATAGATCTGTGACCAATACAAACATTACTGAATTCTTCAAAAAATTCAGTTAGAAAGTCAATAAACTAGTATTCTGTAAAGATAATTATTAAACAAATGGCAATGCATTTTTATTCCTTATTTCAATTCTAACATATCAAACATCACTTCTTTCTTGTGCCATACAGTAATAAAGTGTAGAAGCAGCTACCTACTGCATTTTTAGGGCCTAATAAAACATTTTAGTTTGATTATTTAACCCTCTTCAAATAACATATCCAATTCAAATAATGACAATCATTCTTAATTCAATAACTGATGAAGTAAATATGTAATAACCATAAAAATCATATAGAATAAATTTTATAGTTATTTAAAACTACTAAAAGAAATACATCAGAGCCTTATTGATATAATGTACTCTGAGGCACTATGCTGTGAAACTGCCTTAGAGGTGGTGTTGCCTTTTGGTACTACAGTAAATAAACTGCCATGGTATAGACCTCAGATGGACCCATCCTAAATGGAATTTTGCTTTGTAGTAAAAAGTGCTACAGTGAAGTTCTGGTGTATTTTCTGTTTAAAGTAATAATTAACAAGCAAGTAAAATGCAATAAGAAAATGGCCTATAATTTCACTAATATTTCAGTGATATGAAACAGAAAATACAAAATAATCAACATCTAGACTGATTAATAAGAAGAATCCTATAGCATGCTCAGTAGGAAAGCAGTATGAATGACTGCTGTAGCTTTTAATGGTCACTTTATTTGTAACATTGTCAAATTTCTACAATAAAAACTAATAACTAAAGTATTTATTTGCCATTTCTTACCTTTATTACCCAAGTTTTCACAAGGAATATTATGTCAATGAGGTTATTTTTATTCAAAGATTCAACTGAAAAATAGTAACTAATTAGCTCAAATAGTTAAAGTAATAAATTACTAATAATTTAATTTTTAAACTGCATAAAATAAAAACTTTAATTCTTCAAAAGCTCCAATTTGACCCCTGGGGTATGTAAAAATCACATCTGTTTTCTAAAGCCAAAATTTAATTATATAGCTTCATGCCATATGATCAAAAAAAGTAGAGTTGTTCCTAAATCAGCCCTTACTAAACCACTAGTTTGGCACACTAGTTTTTACTTTTTATATATCCCCTTTGAAACATCCAGGCCAACATTTTTAATAAGTTGCATCCATATTGAGAGGTAACAAGTGCAAATAATCACATATTTAAGATATGATACTTGCTTGGCTACTACAAAAGTAATTATACTCTTCTATAGGAAACAAAGTTATTCATTACAGTAATGTTTTTGAAAAATTCCTGCACTACTACCAATGTAAATTTATCTAACTCCAAATTAAACAAGCACTTTATCTAACATAATATACTTATGAAAATATTTATAAAATGGTCTGAGTTTAATTCAACAGCATGTTAGTTGAGGATTATAAGATTTACAGGACCCAAAAGTGGCCAGATTTCGGGTAAAAAAAACCCCCACAAAAAGCCAAAAACCTATTCCTCAATTGTTGCTCTCTGAATTGGAATATAACTAAAGGCAGCACACTGATATGATGTCCTTGAAAGTCAAGACATAAATCCAAACTTTGGCAGTTTTATCAAAATGTCTTTGATAATTAGTACTTTGCTAGTTCTCAAAAACCTTACTGCTTTGTTTAACATTTTCAATACAGAATAAAATACTCTTCAAATAATACATTTTAAAAGATGATTAAGATTTGCAAAATTAAATAGCATAAATTAAGCATATTAATATTGTTTTTTTTTGACATGAAATAACCAATTTAAGGAAAACTGCAATGCACTAAATAAAAAAAACACAAATACCACAATGTGAGGCACACTTAAATCCTCACATATTACTGACCTTACAAATCTACTAAAATATTTTAAAGTTTCATTGATTCCATTAACACATATAAAGAAATTGCAAAAATGCTTAAGACTATATGAGTCATCAATTACACAGGCACTTCACATGTAAACAATCTACAGTACAACTGAAAATATTTTGGCACCAACCTAATACTAAAAGAATTTAATATAAAGCCAGAGTTCTATATTTTCTACTAATTTTTCTTTCTAGAAAACTAAGACCAAAGAATAAAGAAATTGTGTATAAACTAGAATTAGAAGTGTATTAAATAACTCAAATATACAATTGTTTTAAATTGGTAAAAAAGATTACCTTATCTAGATGTTCACTAGTATGCTATGGCATTGAAAATTTACACCTAATGAGATTATTAAATTGAAAGCACATTTTAAATTTAGTATCATTTTGATTTTCCAAAAATAATCAAGATTATCAACTAAGTAAAAAGAGAATCTGAATTTATCAAAAACTCTTATTAAGTTAATCCAGTTTTCCCCCAAAGGAAGTTTGGGCTATTCAAAATTTAATTTAACATAATTTTTAACATAACTTTGTTAAACCTAAGGCTTAATAGAATAAAATTATTTTTGATTAGACATTCTTATTCATGAATTTGAGATATTTGAAGTCACTTCCAATAAATGAAACTATATACTTATGATATTTAAATCTTATTTCAAGCTGTAGAAAGCTGAGATGCCTTGGTTGTAGGTAATTCAAGAAGAGCCTGAACTGTGACACCAACTTTCACAAGACCTCTCTCTTCCAAAATATGATGAGGCAAACAGAGTCTTTCCTGAAAAACAAAGTAAGTGATATCTGAACATTTGCCTTTTAATATTGCAGTAAAGCCTAAATAAGTCTCAACAGTTTTTTTTTAAATGCTTTCTGTAAAGCTTCAAGTAAAAAGCACACAATTCTAATTAAAAATGTCTGTTTCAGTAGACCTTTATGGTATGGCATTGTATTTTACAGGGTGTGTTTTGATCTGAGGTTGATCTGATACACCTGAACCAATATTTTTAAGTGAGACAATTATGCTAGATATTTTCCTAAGCTCTTGTGCTACAGTAGAAAGAGCATGACATTTCCAGCCAGGAGATCAAAGGGCCATGTAATGTGAAGTACTAAAATTCCCTGATACTCAGTTTCTTCGTCCTGAAGATGAAACTGTGAGAAACACACAAAACAGTCTGTATGTGGAAGCACTTTGTAAACTGTTCAATTCTGTACAAAATTGGCCATTCTGGTTCTGTTCACCAGTTCTGAGGTTCCATGGTCTCTGATATATGTAGCACGTCAGTACTTTTCTTGTCTTAAGGGTATTTCCCTCCAGCTTCTAGTGATGTTGTGCTGCTTATTAGTTCCAGTAGTCTAGATTTGATAAATAACAACTGCCTCCTCTTCTAAGCACATCACATGTGCCATTTGATCTTCACAACTCTATGAGAAATGTTTAGAGACAACTTTGCATTAGGTTTCATTAGCCTTCATTGATCTTCTTCTAACATCCTAATGTTTCCAAGTGTTCTGTCTTAACCCTCCTCTCTTTTTACACTATATCCTCTTCTTGGTATTCCCAAAGCCTTATCAAAATTTCAAGGATTAACTGAAGGTTTGTGTGCATGTGCACAACAAATAAATTTGGTAGATATTTTTGAAGAAACAATGCAGTCAACTGCTTCAGTTGGGATACCATTCACCTCAAGAAAATAAACTAGTAATGGACAGAGTGGGTGGCAAAGAGACCATCTATAGGCCCCATATGTATGATCCATAACTGTGTTTTAATTGACTAGCACAGTGTTTTACAACTCTAGAAACATTACCATTATTTTAAAAATCCAGTGCTTCTTTAAACACTGAAAGCCTTGGCAAAGCTGGACCTCTATTCCTAAACAGTAACACTATCCTTAATCCTGATTACTTTCAAAAGTGAATTTCCTGCACAGATCTCTATTGAGCTCCAGATAAAAATGTGAACTTGATGCAACCAAATAGATGTTCAACAGACATATCAAAATCAATGTATCCACTATAGAACTACTGCCTCACTAAACTAACTTGTCCTTCTGTATTCTATACCTCAGTTCAGCATTACACTTTTCAGTCTTTCTCAACAAAAACCTGGGAATCATAATACTCTTCCATTTCTTCCTTACTCTAATAAGCCATTCACCAAATACTACTGATAAAATCCCATTTGTCAAAAGAATTCGGAAAAACTATCTTTTTATCTCCATTTTCACTGCAACATTAGTTGTCCTACTAATATTTTCCTTATATATGCAAATAACCGCTGAAGTATATATTACAAAAGAAAAAAGGTTTGAAATCAATGATCTCATCCACTACCTTAGAAACCAGGAAAAGAGCAAATTAAATCAACGGCAAGCACAAAGAAGGAAAGGGTAAGGGAGGTAGGGGGTGGGGGGTGGGAGATGAGGGTAAGGGGGATCGAATATATGGTGATGGAAGGAGAACTGACTCTGGGTGATGAACACACAATGGGATTTATAGATGATGTAATACAGAATTGCACACCTGAAATCTATGTAATTTTACTAACAATTGTCACCCCAATAAATTTAATTTAAAAAAAGAAAAAAAAAGAAGGAAATAGTGAACATGAGAGTGGAAAACAATAAAATAATAAAACAGAAAATAATAGGGAAAAAAAATCAATGAAAGAAATTTTATTTCATTTGGAAGTTTTGTTTTGTTTTAAATCCATAAAACTCTAGCATGATTAATCAGGAAAAAAAAGAGAAAATACACAAATGACCAATATCAGAAATAACAAAAGTAACATCACAGCAGTCTACATGTACTAAAATGATAGATAACTTTATAAGAATAAGTTTGACAAACTAGATGAAATGGACAAATTCTTTGAAAGATAAATATACCAAACCTCATGCAAAAAGAAATAAAAAATCAGAAATCTCTGTATTTATTAAAGAAGTTGAAATTGTACTTAAAAACCTTCCCACAAAGAAAACCTCTGGCCCAGATTGCTTCAGAAATGAATTTAACTAAATGCTTTCTAAAAAATAACAATTCTATACAAAATCTTTAAGAAAAGTTAAGAGCAGGGAATACTCCACATTTTCAGTTAGGTCAGCATTACCTTGACATCAAAGCCAGGCCAAAATTTAAAAGAAAACTAAAAACCAATATCCCCCTGAACATAGATACAGAAAGTCTAAGAAAAATATTAGGAAATTGGACCTAATAACATAAAAACAACAACAAAATCCATTATGACCAAGTGGGGTATATCCCAGGAATCCACGTTTGAGTTAACTAAAAATCAACCAATGTAATTCACAATATTGTGAAAGAATAAATGTTATCATCTCAGTAGTATAGAAAAACCATTTGACAAAATTGAACATCCAATTCCTCTAAGAACACACAGCAAACTAGGAATGTAAATGAATTTCCTCAACCTGATACAGACAACTTATGGAAAACGAACAGCTAGCATTTGCAAATCATATACCTCACATGGGACTTGTATCTGGAATATATAAAGAACTCCTACAAGTCAATAATAAAACAGCAAATAATAGAATTATCAAATGGGCACAGGAAAGATCTCTCTCCAAAACAATATGTACAGGGGTGGCCAGATGGCTCAGTTTGTTAGAGTGTGAGCTCTGAACAGCAGGGTTGCCAGTTCAATTCCTACATGTGACAGTGAGCTGCGCCCTCCATAACGAGATTGAAGACAACGAGCTGTTGCCAAGCCTCCAGAGGGGCGGCCAGAGGCTCAATTGTTTAGAGAACGAGCTTTCGATTCTGCCATGGGATGGTGGGCTCCGCCCCCTGCAACTAAAGAATGGTAAACAGACTTGGAGCTGAACTGCGGCCTCCACAACTAGACTGAAAGACAACAACTTGGAGCTGATGGGTCCTGGAGAAACACACTGTTCCCCAAACAAATTAAAAAAAAAAAATAGAGACGTCATAAAAATGGCGGCGTGAGGTGAGCCTCTTGCAATATCCCCTGAAATTTAAAACGAATTGAACAACTACAACAGACAGGCAAGACTAAGACACCCGCAACTGAAATCATCTAAAGGTGGGCAAATTGTGCAAGCAGGGGATGAATAAAGGGGGACGTGCGGTGACGAGGCGCGGGGGTGCAGACCTAGCTTGGTGCTCTAGGGCGCTGAATTCCTGAACCACTGCACCTGCGGCAGAGGGAAGAACTCGGACTGCAAGGGTTCTGCTTATGGCTCTCAGGGCAAAGGGGACAGCATACAACACGGCAGAACCCAACGTTCATGGCAGAGACCTCGAGGCAAACACTGAGGGAAGAAGGGTGAAAGCGGTGGTTTAAGACCTCACTGCTAAGCAGAGAACGAAAGCCTTAGGCACTGAGACTAGACGCCACCTCCTTACACACCCAGAGCTCATCCCACCCCCATCTGCCCACTGCTAGAGCAGAAGAGTAGCAGTGTCAGATCAAAAGAACAGAATATTTGCAGGTCTTAGAAACATGGAAGCATAACTGGCTGGGGTGGTGGTCACCGCCATTGCTCTGGGCCACCTCTCACAACCAACCCTGCCCCTGTCCCCACCTATCTGGGGACCGAGGTGAACTGTTCACAGAGGAGAAGCCAGCCTTCCAGGGAACTACCCCATTGTGTGAGAAGCCAGAATAGTGCAGAGAGAATATAACACTACAGTGTGAGAGAGAATAAACGGCCACAGCGCCAGAGAAAATAAAACATTGTATCAACACCTACTGGAAAATAAAAAAGAAAGACCTCTTTCTATCAACCTGCTGCAAAACCCACTCCTGTAGATGTTTGGAAGAGAAATATTACATCATTAATTGCCATGAATAACCAAGGTAACAAGACGGTTCAGAAAGAAAATGAAGTCTCCAGAAAATGAACTTAAAGACATGGAAATATATGACTTGAACGACAGAGAATTCAAGAGTACAGTTCTTAAAAAACCCAACGAGATGCAAGAAAACACAGGCAGGCAGTTTCATGAACTCAGAAACACAATCAAAGAACATGAGCATTTTATGAAAGAGATTGAAATTTTAAAAAAGAACCAAATAGAATTTCTTGGATTAAAAACGCAATAAAAAAAAATGAAGACTGCAATAGCCATCTTAGGTAGTAGGGTTGACCAGAGGGAGGAAAGAATCAGTGACATTGAAGATATAAATATGAAAATGACATGAATGGAACAGACTTGAGACTTGAAAGAAATGAAAGAACTGTGCAAGAACTTTCTGACTCCATCAGAAAGAGCAATAGAAGGAGAAGGAGAGAAGGGAACAGAGGGTATATTCAAACAAACAGTCAACGAGAAGTTCCCAAACTTGTGGAAAGAACTGGATCCTGGAATCCAAAAAGGAAATAGAACACTTAATTTCCTCAACTCGAACAGGCCTTCTACAAGGCACATTGTATTGAAGCTGTCAAAATTAATGACAAAGAAAGAATCCTCAAGGCAGCCAGGGAAAAGAAGACGGTAATCGACAAAGGAAAGCCGATTAGACTACCATGAGATTTTTCAGCAGAAACTCTACAAGCCAGGAGCTAGTGGAATCAAATATTCAAACTATTGAAAGAGAGAAATTATGAGCCAAGAATAATACATCCAGCAAAGATATCCTTTAGATATGAAGGAGGAATAAAGACCTTTCCAGACATACAGAAGCTGAGGGAATTTTCTAATACACGACCTGCACTACAAGAAATACTAAAGGAGGCTATTCGACCACCATCAACAGGGACAATTTGTGGCAACCAAAACTCAAAAAGGGGGAGAGTAAAGGTCTGAACCGGAATATGGGAATGGAGAAAGTAAGCGTGCTGAAGAAAATGGAATACTCTAATTATCAAACTTTCTTTTACATAAACTTAAGGGTAGCCACTCAAAAAAAATCCAGAACTGAAATATATACTGAAATAAAAAAAGAAACAGAGGGAAACATCATAGAATACCACCACACAGAAATAACAGACAACAACAAAAAGGCAAAGAAACAATGGAGACACAGACGTACCAGAAAAGTAAAGATACAATGACAGGAAATCCTCACATATCAATAATCACCCTAAATGTAAAAGGACTGAACTGAACAATAAAAGGCACAGAGTAGCAGATTGGATCAAAAAACTAAACCAAACCATATACTGACTCCAAGAGACACATCGCAGTTCCACAGACAAAGACTCAAAGTGAAAGGGTGGAAATTGACACTCCAAGCAAATGGTACCCAGAGAAAATCAGATATATCCATACTGATATCAGATGAAACATACTTCAGGATAAAAATGGTAAAGAGAGACAAAGATGGATATTTCATAATGATAAAGGGGACAATACAACAAGAAGACATAACAGTCATCAATATTTATGCCCCCAATCAGGGAGAACTGAAACATACCAAGCAATTACTAACAGAACTAAAGGGAGAAATTGACCAAAACACAATTATACTAGGGGACCTAAATACATCATTGACAGCTATAGATAGATCATGCAAACATAAAATAAAGAGCAGCCCTAAATGACACATTAGATGAAATGGACATAACTGACATTTATAGAGCACTTCATCTTAGAACATCAGACCATAATTTTTTCTAGTGTACATGGAACATTCTCAAGTATGGACCATGTCTTGGGGCATAAAACAGCCTCAGCAAATTTAAGAAGATTGAAATCATACCAAGCATATTCTCAGATCACAAGGCTTTGAAATTGGACATCAACTGCAAAAAGAAAGCAAGAAAAAAACACAAACACACTGAGATTAAACAACATACTTTTAAAGAATTACCGGCTCAAAGAAGAAATTAGAGGAGAGATCAAAAGATACATAGAAAGAAATGACAATGAAAATACATCCTACCAAAATTTTTGGAATGCAGCAAAAGCAGTTTTAAGAGGGAAACTTATATCATTACAGGCCTATCTCAAGAAACAAAAAATCCCCAATATATAGCCTCACATTGCACCTTAAAGAACTACAAAAAGAAGAACAAATGAAACCTAAGGTCAGCAGAAGAAAGGAAACAATAAAAATCAGAGCAGAACAAATGAAATAGAGAACAAAAAGACAATAGAAAAAAATTAATCTGACAAAGAGCTGGTTCTTTGAAAAGATTAACAAAATTGACAAACCCATGGCTAGGCTCACCAAGATAAAAAGAGAGAAGACACTAATAAACAAAATCAGAAATGAAAAAGGGGAAGTTATCACGGATGCCACAGAAATACAACGGATCATTCAATAATAGTATGATGCCTCCAAATTCAATAACCTGGAAGAAATGGACAAGTTTGTAGAAACATATAGCCTTCCCAGGCTGAACCATGAAGAGCTGGAAAATCTGAACACACAGATCACCAGTAACGAAATTGAGTCAGTCATCCAAAACCTTCCCGAAAGCAAAAGTTTGGGGGCAGATGGCTTCACTAGTGAATTCTACCAAACCTTCAAAGAGGATCTAATACCAATCCTGCTCAAACTCTTCGAAAAAATTAAAGAAGAGACAGTACTCCCTAACTCATTTTATGAGGGCAACATTATCGTGATACCAAAACCTGGGAAGGACAACACAAAAAAAGAGAACTACAGACTAATATCTCTGATGAATACAGATGCAAAAATCCTAAATAAAATTCTAGCAAATCCAATGCAACAAAGTATGAAAAAGATTATTCATCACGACCAAGTGGGGCTCATCCCAGGGGTACACGGATGGTTCAACATATGCAAATCCATCAATGTGATACATCACATAAACAAAATAAAGGACAAAAATCATATGATATCAATTGATGCAGAAAAAGCATTTGAAAAACTGCAACATCCATTTATGATTAAAACACTTAATAAAATAGGTATCGAAGGAAAATACCTTAACATAATAAAGGCCATATATGACAAAACCTCAGCTAATCTTATAATTAACTGTGAAAAACTGAAGCCCTTTTCTCTAAGTTCAGGAACACGACAGGGCTGTTCACTATCACCTCCGCTTTTCAACATAGTATGGAAGTCCTCGCCAGAGCAATCAGGCAAGAGAAAGAAATAAAAGGCATCAAAATTGGGAATTAAGAAGTTAAATTATCCCTCTTTGCAGATGACATGATGCTATATATAGAAAACCCTAAAGACTCCACCAAAAAGCTATTAGAAACAATCAACAACACAGTAAAGTGGTCGGCTACAAAATCAACGTACAAAAGTGCATTGCATTCCTATAAACTAACAATGTAATCTCAGAAAAAGAAATGAAAAAAACAATTCCTTTTGCAATTGTAATAAAAACATAAAATACCTAGGAATAAAGTTAACCAAGGATGTGAACGACCTATATGGTGAAAACTGCAAGACATTTTTTGACAAAATTGAGAAGACACAAAGAAATGGAAAAATATTCTGTGCTCATGGATTGGAAGAATCAACATAGTTAAAATGGCATTACTACCCAAACAATATACAGATTTAATGCAATCTTCATTAAAATCCCAATGGCATTTTTTAAAGAAATGGAACGAAAAATCATCAGAGTTGTTTGGAACCACAAAAGACTCCGAATAGCCAAAGCAAACTCAAGAAAAATCACAGCGCTGGAGGTTTTACATTTACTGACATTAGTTGTATTACAGGGCAACAATAATCAAAACAGCATGTTATTGGCAGAAAAACAGACATGCAGACCAATGGAATAGAATTGAAAACTCAGAAATAAAACCACATAAATATGGACAGGTAATTTTTGACAAAGAAGCTAAAAACATACAATGGAGAAAAGAGCCTCTTCAATAAGTGGTGTTGGCAGAATTGGAAAACCATATGGAAAAGAATGAAACTGGACTGTTATCTGTCACCAAGTACCAAAATTAATTCAAAATGGATCACAGACTTAAGCATAAGACCTGACACAATAAACTGCATAGAAGAAAACATAGGTACTAAACTTAGCGACCTTGGGTTCAAAGAGTATTTTATGAGCTTGACTCCAAAGGGAAGGGAAGTAAAAGTTAAAATAAACGAATGGGACTATATCAAACTTAAAAGCTTCTGCACAACAAAAGAAACCATTGACAAAATGAAGAGGGGCAAGCAACTGAATCGGAGAAGATTTTTACAAAGAGTGCCTCCATTAAGGGGTTAATATCCAAAATATACAAGGAACTCACACAACTCAACAACAAAAAAACAAACAACCCAATTGAAAAATGGGCAGAGGACCTGGAGAGACATTTCTCTAAAGAGGACATACAAATGGCAAACAGACATATGAAAAAATGCTCAACATCACTAATCATCAGAGAAATGCAAATCAAAACCACAATGAGATATCACCTCACCCCAGTCAGAATGGTTATCATCAACAAGACAAATAGTAACAAGTGTTGGAGAGGCTGTGGAGAAAAAGGAACCCTCATACACTGTTGGTGGGAATGCAGACTGGTGCAGCCGCTATGGAAGGCAGTGTGGAGGTTCCTCAAAAAATTAAAAATAGAATTACCGTATGACACAGCAATCGTTCTCCTGTGTATCTACCCAAAAAATCTGAAAACATTTACCCATAAAGACACGTGTGCTCCAATGTTCCCTGCAGCTTTATTTACGGTCGCCTAGACATGGAAACAATCAAAATGTCCTTCGATAGATGAATGGATAAAGAAGTTGTGGTGTATATACACAATGGAATACTATTCGGCGGTAAGAAAAGATGATATAGGAACATTTGTGACAACATGGATGGATCTTGAGAATATAATGCTAAGCAAAATAAGCAGACAGAAAAAGCAGAGAAGCATATGATTTCACTGATTTGTGGTATATAAACCAGAAACAACAGAAGAACAAGACAAACAAATGGGAAACAAAAACTCATAGACACAGAAAATAGTTTAGTGTTACCAGAGGGTAAGGGGGGATGGGTGTGGTAGATGAGGGTGAAGGGGATCAAATATATGGTGATGGAAGGAGAACTGACTCTGGGTGGTGAACACACAATGGGATTTATAGATGATATAATACAGAATCGTATACCTGAAGTCTATGGAACTTCACTAACAATTGTCACCCCAATCAACTTTAATTTAAAATAAATAATAATAATGTATCGAGCAATGTTATCCTTTAGATATGAAGGAGGAATAAAGACCTTTCCAGATATACAGAAGCTGAGAAAATTTTCCACAAGGCCTGCACTGTAGGAAATACTCAAGGGGGTTATTCTATCTGAAAGAAAAAGGGAGAAGGGTAAAAAAGAAAACAGTAAGATGACACACAGAGAAACAGAAGTAGGAACTAGCTACCCTTATTCAGAATAGTGCATTATGTAGAGGAATATAACATAAAGGCTATTGGACGTTAAAACATTAAAAAAAAAGAGAAGACAATAGCTACTGCAACTCATAAATGAACTCATCATAAATAGGGATAACTTGTGACAACAAAAAACATAAAACAGGAGGGGATAAAGGTCTGAAGTTCCAAAGGGAATGGAGATAAGATGCACGCAGAGGAAATGGACTATTGTACATACGAAACTTTCTATTAAATAAATTTATTGGTAAACACACACACACACAGAGAAATTCCAGAATGAAGACACAAAAAGAAAAAAAGAAAACAGAGGGAAAAAAATCATAGAATACCACCAAACAAAAAACAACAGACATAAACACAAGGGCAAAGAAACAATGGAGACACTATGCTATCAGAATACAAAAGCTAAAATGGCTATGTGAAGTCCCATATATCAATGATTACCCTAAATATAAATGGTCTGAACTCACCAAGAAAAAGGCACAGAGTAGCAGATTGGATCAAAAACCTAAACCCAACCATATGCTGCCTTCAAGAGATATCTGACCTGCAAGGACAAATATGCACTCAAAGTGAAAGGGTGGAAAATTATACTCCAAGCAAATGTCATCTAGAAGAAAGCGGGTGTGGCCATATTTACATCCGATGAAACAGACTTCAAAAAGAAGTCATTGGGGGCCAGATCAGGTGAGTAGGAAAGGTGACCCAATAGAATTATTTGTTTAATGGCTAAAACCTCCCTCACAGACAGTGCCGTATGAGCTCATGAATTGTCGTGATGTAAGAGCCATGAATTGGCGAAAAGTTCAGGTCGTGTAACTTTTTCACGCAGGTGTTTCACAATTTCCAAATAGTAAACTTGGTTAACTGTTTGTCCAGTTGGTACAAATAAATAATGAACAATCCCTCTGATATCAAAAAAAGGTTAGCAACATCACTGCAACAAGTTTGTGAACTTAGTTGTCAGACCGTATATGCTCCAAATCAGGGAGTACCGAAATATATAAAGCAACTACTAACAGAACTGAAGGAAGAAAGTGACAAAAACACAATTCTAGCAGAGGACCTAAATACGCCATGGAGAGAGATGCATAGATCATCCAAGCAGAAAATCAATAAGAAAATATCAGCTTTAAATGACACATTAGACCAAAGGGACAAAATTTACATTTACAGAGCATGTCGTCCTAGAACACCAGATTATATATTCTTCTACAATGCACATGGAACATTCTCAAACACAGACCATACGTTGGGACACAAAACTAGTCTCAACAAATTTAAGAAGACTGAAATCATATCAAGCATAATCTCTGAACCACAATACTTTGAAATTGGAGATCAACTTCAAAAAGAAAGTAGAGAAAACTAAAAATATGTGGAGATTTAAAAACATGCTCCTAAAGAAACGACTGCATCAGAGAAGAAATAAAAGGAGAGATCAAAAGGCACATAACAACAAGTGAGAATGAAAATACACCATATCAAAACTCTTGGGATACTGCAAAAGCGGTAATAAGATGGAAGTTTATATCATTACAGGCCTATCTCAAGAAACAAGAAAAATCCAAAATAAGCAAAATAATATTACATCTTAAAGAACTAGAAAAAGAATAACAAATGAAACTCAAAGTCAGCAGAAGGAAGGAAATAATAAAAATCAGAGAAAAATTAAGTGAAAGAGAGAACAAAAAGACAATAGAAAAAAATTAATGCAACAAAGCTGATTTTTTGAAAAGATTAATAAAATTGACAAACACTTGGCTAGACTCACTAAGGAAAAAAGAGAAGGGGTACAAACAAAATAAAAAATGTAAGACAAGTTATGACAGGTACCACAGAAATACAAAGGATCATACAAGAATACTATGAAAGATTATATGCCACCAATTCAACAAACTAGAAGAAAAGGACAAGTTCTTAGAAACAAATAACTTTCTTAGACTAAATCATGAAAAACTGGAAAATCTATATAGAATGAACACCAGTAAGGAAACTGAAACAATTATCAAAAACCTCCCAAACAGCAAAGTCCAGGACTAAATGCCTTCACTAGTGAATTCTAACAAACATTCAAAGATGATTTAATAAGTGTTCTTCGCAAACTCTTCCAAAAATTTGAAGACAGAATACTTCCCAAATTGTTCTATGTGGCCAATATTACCCTGATACCAAAACCTGGTAAGCATAACACAGGAAAGAAAATTACAGACCAGTATCTCCAATGAATACAAACACGAATATCCTAAACAAAATACTATCACATTGATTACAACAACATATTGCAAAGATTATACATCACGATCAGGGGCAAAAAGATGGTTCAACATATGCAAATCGATCAATGTGATACAGCAAATAAAAATAAGAATAAAAATCATGTGATCATACCAACAGATGCAGAAAAAGCAGATGACAAGATACAATATCCATTTATGATTAAAACACTTAATAAAATGGGTATAGAAGGAAAATACCTTAACAAAATAAAGGACACATATGACAAAACCTCAGCTAATATCATAATTAACAGTGAAAAACTGAAGCCCTTTGCTCTATGTGCAGGAACACGACAGGGCTGTCCCCTATCACCTCTGCTTTTCAACACAGTATTGGAAGTCCTAGCCAGAGCAATCAAACAAGAGAAAGGAATAAAAGGCATCCGATTACGGAATGAAGAAGTTAAATTGTTACTTTTCGTAGATGACACGATGCTATATATAGAAAATGCTAGGGACGGCATTATGGCACAGTTGGTTAGAGCGCGAGCTCTCAACAACAAGGTTGCCGGTTCAATTCCCGCATTTGATGATGGGCTGCGCCCCCAGCAACTAAAGATCGACAACGGTAACTGGACTTGGAGCTGAGTTTCGCCGTACACAACCAGACTGAAGGACAACAACTTGATGGGCCGTGGAGGTGACGGGTCCTGGAGAAACACACTGTACCCCAATATAATTGAAAGAAAAAAAGAAAACCCTAAAGACTCCACCAAAAAGCTACTAGAAACAATGAACGAATACAGTAAAGTTGACAGCTACAAACTCAATGCACAAAATTCCATTGCATTGCCATATACTAACAATGAAATCTCAGAAAAAGAAATAAATAAAAATTTTTTTTTTGAATTGCAACAAAAAGAATAAAATACCTAGGAATAAACTTAACCAAGGATGTGAAAGACCTATACACTGAATACTATAAGACATTTTTAAAAAGAAATTGCAGAAAACACAAAGAAATAGAAACACATTCTGTGTTCATGGATTGGAAGAATCAACATAGTTAAAATGGGCATATTACCCAAAGCAATACACAGATTTAATGCAATCCCCATCAAAATCTCAATGGCATTTTTAAAAGAAATACAACAAAAAATCATCAGATTTGTATGGAACCACAAAAGACCCGGAATAGCCAAAGCAATCCTAAGAAAAAAGAACAATGTTGGAGGTATCACACTCCCTGACTTCAGGGCAACAATAATCAAAACACTATGGTATTGGCAGAAAAACAGACACAGCAGACCAATGGAATAGAATTGAGAACCCAGAAATAAACCCACGTGAATAGGGGCAGATAATTTTCGGCAAAGAAGCCAAAAACATACAATGGAGAAAAAACAGCCTCTTCAATAAATGGTGCTGGGAGAACTGGAAAGTCACGAGCAAAAGAATGAAACTGGACTGCTGTCTGTCACCAAGTACCAAAATTAACTCAAAATGGATCAAAGACTTAAATATAAGACCTGAAACAATAAACTGCATACTAGAAGAGATATGGACCTTGGGTTCAAAGACCATTTTATGAATTTGACTTCAAAGCAAGGGCAGTAAAAGCTAAAATGAATGAATGGGACTATATCAAACTTAAAAGCTTCTGCACAGCAAAAGAAACCATCGACAAAATAAAGAGGCAACCAACCGAATGGGAGAAGATTTTTGTAAACAACACCTCTGATAAGGGGTAATACCATGTTTCTCTGAAAATAAGACCAGGTCTTATATTAATTGTTGCTCCAAAAGACCCATTAGGGCTTATGTTCAGGGGATGTCATCCTGTAAAACCATGCTAGGGCTTATTTTCCAGTTAGGTCTCATTTTCGGGGAAACACAGTATCCAAAATATATAAGGAACTCATACGACTCAAGCACAAAAACTAAAGAACCCAATTACAAAATGGGCAGAGGAGCTGAAGAGACGTTTCTCCAAAGAGGACATACAGATGGCTAGTACACATGAAAAAATGCTCAATATCACTAATCATGAGAGAAATGCAAATAAAAACCACAATGGCATATCATCTCACACCCGTTAGAATGGCTATCATCAACAAGACAAATAAGTGTTTGAGAAGTTGTAGAGAAAAAGGAACCCTCATATACTTGTTAGTGGGAATGCAGATTGGTATAGTTGCTATGGAAGGCAGTGTGGAGGTTTCTCAAAAAATTAAGAATAGAATTACCATATGACTCAGCAATATCTCTACAGGCTATCTACCAAAAAAATCTAACAACATTTATCTATAAAGATATATGTGCTCCGATGTTCACTGCAGCTTTATTTATCGTGGCCAAGACATGGAAACAACCAAAATGTCCTTCGATAGATGACTGGATAAAGATGTGGTATATATACACAATGGAATACTATTCTGCCATAAGAAAATATGAAATAATGCCTTTTGCGACAACATGGATGGATTATTATGCTAAGCGAAGTAAGTCACACAGAAAAAGTCGAGAACCATATGATTTCACTGATATGTGGGATATGAAACTGAAAACAACAAAGGAAAGAGACACACAAATGAAGAAATAAAACTCATAGACACAGACAATAGTTTAGTGGTTACCAGAGTGTTATGGGGGAGGGAGGTGGTAGATGAGGGTGAAAGGGATCAAACATATGGTGATGGAAGGAGAACTGACTCTGGGTGGTGAACACACAATGTGATATACAGATGATGTATTATAGAATTGTACACCTGAAACCTGCGTAACTTTAATAACAACTGTAACCCCAATAAACGTTACTTAAAAAAAAAAGAAATAAAAAAGCAATAAAGGCATATATCCAAAGACTTGTATATACATATTCACAGATTCCTTATTTGTAGAAATCCCTAAAACTGGAAACAGTGCAAATGGCCATCAACCAATCAATGGACCAACAAACTCTTATATATTCATATAATAAAATACTACTCAGCAATAGAAAGGAATGACCTATTTATACATACAACAACATTGAGTCTTAAATAATTTTACTGAGTGTACGAAGTTACAAAAATTACACATATTGTATCATTCCCTTTACATACAACTCTAGAAAGAAAAATGCAAACAAAATTATTAATAATAGAAAGCAGATTACTGCTTTTGGGGAAAGGAAGGATTGCAAAGGCACACAAGGAAACTTTTAGGGGTAATGTTCACATTTATTATCTTGACTATGGTGATGTTCTCATGGTGTATGCATATGTAAAAGCTTATCAAATTGTATATTTCATTTATATGAACTTTATTGTATATTAATTTACCTAATAAAGCTGTTAAAATTGACAAAAATATCGTAAAATACAAAAAGTAAATGAAAAAATTGACTAAATATTACTATTTCTACGTCAGGGGATAGCAAATTGAAGCTAAAAATAAAACTTCCCTCACTGCCAGGAGCTAGTTTAGAAAAAACGGAGTTGTTGACTGATCCCTCCATAGCTCCCCTTATGGTGAGGATGGGTGGTGCACTAACCTTGACCTAGAATGAACTGGAGAGAGAAGACAAGAGTACTAAGAGAACTAAGAATAGTTTTGTAAGATGTTTCCATTTATGCTTCTTGCCTATTGTATCAAAAAAGTGTCTGCAGTATGTTGGACTGTCTTTTCTTTCATGTAAAAGAACGGAAATAAAGAGTATCCAAGTTAGAGGGTAGGTTTTGCAGTTAGACCACCTGGGTTCACAGCATGGCTCCTGTTTACTAAAGGTGTGACCTTGGACAAGTTCCCAAACCTGTCTGTGCCTCAGTTTCCTCATGTGTAAAACATGAATTCACTTAATAAATGTTTATTGAGAACTCTCCCCCCAAAAAAATTTAAAAATGGCAATACAGGAAAATGTATGTAATACAGTAAGTAGAAAAAAAGACCTTTCTAATTTTTATATATTCTAAAAGATTAAGAGTACAAAAAAGAAAGAACGTAAAAACGGTTAAGAATTAAACTTTTCAGACATGTGAAGCATAGAAAAGATATAATTAGAGAACAAGATACAGTTTCCAAATTATACAGCAATTCAACTGATCTCTCTATATAAATATTTATTCACTTGAGGAAAGAGGTTAGAGTGGAATATTCAGACCAAACGATTATGACACTGTTGAAAAAGAGAGCTTAACAAGCACAACTCATTATATATGAGTTGTCAACACATTGCACAACTTAAACTTACACAATGGTATATGTCAATTATTTCTCAATAAAAAATAATTTTAAAATTAAATTAAATTTAGAAAAGCACAACTAGATTGTGATCTGCTACCAATGTCATGTCCTCTCAGCAGTTAATCATGTTGATATTAGGCTTATGTTTTCCAAAAAACAATGTTTTGATGATGCATTTTCATGAACATTTTCCAATATAGCTTTAATTGTCAATTTTATAGTATTACAATTATTATATGAAGCATAAGCCAATTCCTACAATTTTCAAAGTTTACCCAGTAAAATATTATAATGTTACTAAGATTTCTAATTTGACATTTTAAATTAATTTTATTTTTAATTGTAATAAATTTATTGGGGTGATATTGGTTAATCAGATTATACAGGTTTCAAGTATACAGTTCTATAATATATCATCTGCATATTGCATTGTGTTCACCACTCAAGTTTAATACACTGTTCAAGGTGAATGTAAATCTTTCAGAGTCTGTCCATGGATTTACTGTGTAAAGGAATCCAAATGTCCTCCACCAGGAAAAATGAGGAGCAATGACATTAAAACTAAGTTGTAATATGGCCACTACATTATTTTATCCAATGATGTGTATGATGAGTAAATTTTCCCATATATGTAGCTGTTTTGGAAATGACTTTCAAAAAGCAGCTTAAAAATATTCATTAGAGATCTGCTACAGTTAAAGCTGGAACTCAACAGAAGGTACCATGTATTCATTTTCAGAAGGTATTCATTTTCGTGTTCAAAAAGCATTATTCATTCCTACTGTGAAGAGTAAGAACCCCAGTGTGCATGTAATAAATTAATACTTAAATGATCATTTTGATAGAAAAATAACAATTACCTGTGAGACACCCAACTTTTTACAAGCATCAAGAAAATTTTCTACATTTCTTCGACATTTTGCCATGCTCAGTTTAGGCTGTGAAGTAAGAAAAAAAGACATTTTCAGACATACTTATATAGAAATTAATCAAAATGAAAATTTAATTTATGTAGGTATATTATTTAAGACAGTTTGAAGAGGCTCTATTTTCCTTTAGAGAAACAACAAATTGCAGAGAAAACTTACCACCGCTGGTGATGGTACATGAATACTAGCTACGGAGCGCGGCCTTATATGATTGGCTAAATGGCAGAGAACAACCCCATCCATTAGTGCAGCTCCAATGTCATCAGGCAAAATTACTTTTAACTTGGACTCGAGATTCTATAAAGAAATGGGTATAAATCACAGATATTCTACCTAACTGTTATATATTTAGATTACTAATCATTACATAACCCAAAAGAGCATTGAAAATAAAATCCACATATGTTGTTAATTTTCCAAGTTAAACCCATTTCTGCAAAGCAGATCTGAAAGGGCCATCTGACGTACATTGCGAAGTTGTCGTATTTGCTCTCTTTCTTCTCGTAGATGTTCCATCTTTCTTCTCATTGTAAATCCGGGATCTACTGCCCCATATTCCTGGCAAGATGAGCGGCTAAAAGCTACAAAAACAGAAATTTCCACCTTATTACAAAACTAATAGGATCAACCATCGATATGGAAAGAGGCATGATAAAAAGAATCAAAACTACATAAAACGCCATTACTTATTAATACATTCTAAATGTTTTCCACAGAATATAACAGAAATCTACTTATCTGCATAATTGAAAGCAACAACAGGGAAAACAAGTGTAATGATTTCTCCCATCTATACATGTTCTTATTTAAATAAATGTTTTTAGAAATGTATGATCCAGGTTAAAAATATTATTGAATATAAGTTAGCCTTTATTATCTTTATAGAAAAAGGAAATTAATCTTGAAGGTCAATACAGTTATTCAGGAATAAAAACTATAATTCAATACCTTGCCAAGTAACATGGATCCATTTTCTTTTGGGCTTGCCAAATGCGAAAAGATCCCTTTTTAAAACCACAATATAATGGAGTGCTATAATTTCAAACAGTGTTTGGTCTGCTGGCAGAGTGGTCATTCTAATAGCAGTCACAGTAGAGTAGAAATAAGACTGCAGTATATCTAAGGCAAAAAGCTGAGGTTTCAGGAGCTTGAAGGTAAAGAGGAAGAAAGAAATGGGGAATGGGAATTGGAAAGACAAATAACGTTAAGAGAAAATTACTTTTAGGAGAAGGGAAATAATCTATGTATACTTAAAACTGTGGAATCAAGTCCCATTTAAGCTGGGAATCTCTAGTTTCATATACTATAAGCAAAAATTTTATTTACAAAATATGTATTTACCTGATCTAGGCTTCAAGCCAAAAGGACCATGTGAAAAACCATCAGTTCTATCATATTCCTAAAACAGAAAACAGATAAAACCTCTTTTCTTTCAAAATAATCAAAGTAGTTATTTATATCAATTCCAATTTTGAGAAGTATTTATTTTTTCCATGATTAATGAAGTAGAGAAAGGTAAAATGCTTCAACTCAAATTAATAATTTCACTTTTATAAGGTCTATAAATATTTTCTAATTGACCTAACTACATAAGCCTTTAAATACTTAATACTTCTTACTCACAGCCTAAGAAAAATGAAAAAGAAAATTATTGAAGTATATAAATAGATCTTATTTTTGAGTGAATAACCAAATTAAAGTATCTCCAAAAATGAAGTAAACTTCAATGAAAAGATAAGTGAAATAAGCAACATGTACTCAGTATCTATCATGGACTCAACAGTGGATAATCTGAGAGAAATCTGCACATTCATACTAATAGGGGCTGCAGAATGATAGGTGATAAATTATTGTGTCTTCTATTTGAATGCACATTGCTTCAAAGTGCTTTCACACAGTCGTACACTGTGGAAAGAACTGTGGTATATTTTGTAAAATCTGAAATTGGAGTCAGAAATCTTAGGCTAAGTCTTGAACAAAACATTTAATTTCTGTTACTGTTTCTTCATCTTTAAAATGGGGTGTTGTAAAGATTAATTGAAATAAATAAAAGAAAGCACATTGTAAATGTAAAGTGGTAGGATAATATAATTTTAGCAGCATCTTATTTGATCTGCGCAACAACCATGACGTAGCTCAAGTCCAGGTTTCAGTCAGTTTTCTACCATTTATTGACTGAGTTCTTTGGGCAGTTATCAGTCTCTTCAGCTGTGAAATAATGAGGATAATATCCAGTTCATGGGACTGCTCATAGGTAAATGTACAGGTAAGCCTTTGTTAGTAGTAAAGCATGAATTATTTTTTATCATTTTTCTTTCACAGATAAAATTGAAGCAATCAGAATTATGCTGAATCTCGAATCTTCTGCTGATTAAGATGAGATACGCAGTTCAAGCTGAATGTTAGTTGAGCTACCAAAACACATGCTCACCACCCTATCCGTCTACAAGTCCCAGTTTCTCTTTATTTTTTTGGTTCAAATGCTATGAATTTCTGACAAAAACTTTACTTATCCAAATGCAAGCAAAATGCATTAATATATAAGCAACTAGTATATTAGTATGTAATTTACTTGAGAAAACTGACACTAATGCTCTACCCATGACCACAGATCATAAAATCACAAAGCAACGAGGCAAATAAGTAGTCACTTAGATGCTTACATTTGCTGTAACTGAAAGTAAAAGACTTACAAAAGCATGACAAAGACTACTTTTAGGATATCCTAAATTATTTTCTAAAAGAATGTAAACCACTTTATCTGCCATAAATAATTTAGAAACATGCTTATAAAACTAATGTCCAAGTCTATCTAAAAGTTTTATAATACAACTAACTCAATAGACAAATAATCCTAGCTTTTAAAAATATTTCACACTACCTATATAAAATGAAATACTATCTAATTAACAAATGATGAATTTGAATCATTCAAACATTTAGACAAAGTCCTGAATTCACCAAATGAATGTATACTCATTTATTTACTAATACCAGTATAGTTGTAGAGTAATAAATACGGTAATCTGAAGTAAAGATATTGTTTAGAATTTTTAAAATTTATCTTTTGTTGTAAAACAGTACGTTTAAGTAATTTCAAAAACCAGTTATTCAAATCATCAGAGTCTTTGGTTGAGAGCTCACAAAAACTCATCTACCCCTTCTTCCCATGACCTCCCAGATCTAAGATCCTAGGAAATGTGTACCCTCCTGTCGATAGGAACAACCCACTGCAGGGATGTTTCTCGTGGAAAAAGGAAGTTTCTCTTGCATTGCTTTCAGACCTAAATGGTTATGAGAAAAACCAAAGGTCATTGCACAATGCTGAAGTACTTTTTTCAAATTTAAAAATTTAAAGCTGTTTCTATCATTTATGTGAAAATATGGATTAATTCAACAAAATATAAATCACATAAAATGAATTCTTTTCTGTGATCTATCAGAAATTTCCAATGAGTAACAAGTTATATTTATTATGAATATTTGTACAAAAAGATGGTGTTCTGAGAATTTTTTATCGGTTAGGTTTGTACAAATTAACCTATGTGGATTTTTAAATATGGGTGAATAAATTACTGTAAAAAAAACAAAAAAGAAAGATGAGTTTAGAGAAGAGAGAAGAAAGAAACTTATATAAACACATATAAAAATGGAACTTGTACCTCAGATGATACTGGAGATTGTGGTGACATATTAGCATTATCACTGTCTTGCTAAAATATAAAAACAAGATGAAATATGAAATTAAAACATGGATGATGATTTAGACATATAAAAAGAAAACTGAAAATTGTTCTGATCAACTGCTAAAGGAAGAATCTAGGAAATACCATCTACCACCCTTGCCACTCTAAGTGTGGTCTGTGAACCAGCAACATCAGCATCCTCTGGGAGCTTGTTAGAAATGCAGAATCTCGGGTCTCACCCAAGACCTACTGAATAGGAATCTGTATTTCAATAAGATCTCCAGGTGATTCATAATCACGTAAAAGTTTTAGAAGTACTATCTACTCACACCAAATATTTTTCTATAAATTTATTTCCTTTAAATATCACAAAAGAAAAACTTTTTATAGTTCTTAGAAAGATCCATGTGTTCAGATTAATTCCTGATGGGAAATGACAACAATATGTTACAATATGAGCAGGTAACTGGAGGTATGTAAAAATTCCATTATTCCAAATAAGAGTGTTTACCTGGAAAATTATGTGTATCTAACATACGCTTAGAAATAATTAAACAGAATTTAATTGCATAAAACAATATTAAATGGCCCATGTTTTTTTTTGAATGACTACTAACAAACACAACAATCTTAATATTTAATCTTGAATATGTATACCACATAGTACATTTATTCACACCATTCAACAAATGATTACTGACTACCTACTATATGCCAGGTACTGTGCTAGACATAGGGAATATTGAAATTTAGTAAAATATCATCCAGTCAAGGATCTCTCAGTCTAGAGGAAAAACAGATTCATTTATACAGGTAATACAACCTTCTCAGTAAAACAACAGAGCTTTGAATGGCAATAACAAGGCACAGATAAAGGGCACGTGGGGAAATGGTGAGGGTGGTAGAGAAAGGCAAGTTTCCTGACAAAGCAAAAAGTGAGTAAGTGTGTACTAGAAAAAAGAAAAAAGAAGGGAACAAAATTCCAAGATGAGAGGACAAGAAAAGCACAGGAGCAATAAATGAAAGGATGAGTGTAGAAAACTTTGAGCAGTTCTGTATTGCTGAGAGTTCAGTGAAAGGACAGCAAATCTGGAGTTGAGGCTGATTTACCACAAGGGATTGACCAAGACAGACCTAGAATTTACGTTGTAAGTGATAAGGAGACACTGAAGATTTCAAAGCAAGGGAATAGCCTGATCATACTTGTATTCTTTGAAATAATCATTGTGGCTGCAGGGAGAGTGGACTGGAGAAAGGGAGAGAAGAGAAAGGATGCTACTGCAGTAGTACAGGCCAGAAGTGATGAGGGCCTATGCCAGGGCAGAAATAGCAGAAATGCAGATGGGGGATATATTCAAAATATTTCAGTATCAAAAAAGAAAAAACAATAGTAGGTCTTGCTAACTGATTAGATATTGAGGTAGGCAGGACAAAAGTGGATATAAAATATAAAGGGACAGGGAGAACAGCCAAGCTGAACCTCAAGCTCAGGGTTCAGCAAATGTTTTCTGTGTGATTCCATTTCCAAAAATTAAAGGACTTTTCAGAAGCTTTGCCAAGAACAAATATTAAATTAACTACCAAGCCCTTGAAACAAAAATACAGAAAGGTACAGTTTTTGTGGTGATGAGACTACACCATTTGAAAAATACTGGGAAGCTGCATAGCTTAAAATGGTGAAGCAAAAAAATTAAAAATGCACAAACTGTAGAAATCTAATTTTAAATGCACTACACAGAATTTGTGGAAAGAGATTAATAAATTACAAACAAACCTCAACTCACCACCAGGTTGATTTAGGAAGAAAAAAGATGGGAAAATGTAAAAATTCTGAATTCACGAATTACAGTTTCAAGAATATTAATAAAATTCTAAAACTGAATTATGAAAAGTCTGTTCTAAACAAAGGACACATGGAAATTACATGATTAAATTAATAATTAAATAGATGAAGTCACAGAAATGGCAGCATGAGGTGAGCCTCCTGAAATCTCCTCTGGAACTTACAACAAATTGAACTATAATTCCACAAAGGACTCCCTCCACAGCAGACAAGCAAGACTAAGAGACGAGCAACTGAAATCACCTAAAGGCGGGCAAATAGGGCAAGCAGGAGAGGAGGGAAGGGGAAGTGTGGAGACATGGGACCCAGGATACTGACCTAGCTCGAAGCTCCGATCTCTGCATTACACAGCTACCACAGTCACGGGAGAGGGAAAAATTCAGAATGATAGCTATCCCCTTATGGCCCACAGTCCTGCATGAAGGATCAGCATATAATACAGCTGAACCCAATGCTCTGGGCAGAGACCTCGGTGCAAAGACTGAGGGAAGAAAGGTGAAAACGGCGGTTAAAGACCACACTGACGGGCAGAGGACAGAAGCTTAGGTACAGAGCCTAGCCGACCCCTCTCTACCATCCCAGAGCTTGCCCCACAGCCACCTGCCCAGTGCTAGAAGCAGAATGGTACCAGTGTCAGATCAAAAGAACAGAATATTTACAGTTCTGAGAACTGTGGCCCGTAGCCATGGACTCTCAACCCAACCACTTCTGGCAAAGGGGTGGGAGACTTGGGTGCTGGATGGGCTGTACTGGTGGTCGCCACCATTACTCATAGCCACCTCTCACAACCCATCCCACCCCAGCCCCTGCCTATCTGGGCAGATACCTGCAGGGGTAAACAGAGCCACTAAAACACATGGCCATGAATCCAGCGCAGAAAGAGCTTCGGAACTTCAGAAGCGTTACACATACCTGAACGGAGGCGGTACCCTGAGACCCAAGCTACCTACTCACAGAGGAGAAGACCACCTTACAGGGAATCCCCCCACTGTGTGAGAAGCCAGAAAAGTGCAGAGAGAATGTAACACTACAGCATGAAAAAGAATTAAAGGCTGCAGTTGGAAAGAAAATAAAGCATTCTGCCAACACCTATAGGAAAGCAAAAGAAACAGCTCTTCCTATCAACCTGTTGCAGAACCCACTCCTGTAGATGTCTAGGAAGACAAAAAATAATTCACTAATTGCCATGAATAACCAAGATAACAAGGCAGCTCAGAAAGAAAATGAGTCGTCTCCAGAAAATGAACTTAAAGACATGGAAATATGTGACTTCAATGACACAGAATTCAACAGCGCTGTTCTGAAAAAACTCAACGAGATGTAAGAAAACACAGAATGGCAGTTTAATGAACTCAGAAACACAATCAAAGAACAAAATGAACATTTTACCAAAGAACCGAAATTAAAAAACAAAACAAAAACAAATAGAACTTCTGGAGATTTAGAACTCAATTGAAAAAAGAAGAACAAAACAGACAGCTTAGGTGGAGGAGAGAATCACTGACTTTGAAGATAGAAATCTGGACACGACACATATCACAAAAGAGAGAGACTTGGGAGTTAAAACAAATGAAACAACTCTACAAGAACTTTATGACTCATCAGAAAGAGCAATATAAGATTAATGGGCACACCAGAAGGTGAAGAAAGGTAGAAGGGAACAGAGAGTATATTCAAACAAAGAGTCGATGAGAACTTTCCAAACTTGTGGAAAGGACTGCTTCCTTGATCCAAGAACCAAATAGAACACCTAATTACCTCATCCCAACAGGCCTTCTCCAACACACATTGTATTGAAGCTGTCAGGAATTAACTAAAAAAAGAATACACAAGGCAGCCACAGAAAAGAAGACAGTAACCTATACAGGAAAGACCATTAGGTTATCATCAGAGTTTTGGGCAGAAAATGTATATGCCAGGAGATAATGGACGCAAACATTCAAACTATTGAAAGAGTGAAATTATGGGCCAAGAATAATATATCCAGCAAAGATATCCTTTAGAAATGGAGGAGGAATAAAGACCTTTCCAAACATACAGAAGCTCAGGGAATTTCCTTACACACGACCTGCATTATAAGAAATATTGAAGGAAGCTATTCAATCAGCATAAATAGGGATAATTTGCGACAACCAAAACATAAAAGGGGGGAGAGTAAAGTCCTGAACAGGAATATAGAAACGGAGAAAAGTAAGCATGCTAAAGAAAATGGAATACTCTAAATATGAAACTTTCTTTTACATAAACTCAATGGTAACCACTAAAAAAAAAAAATCCAGAACTGAAATATATAATGTAATAAAGAAACAGAGGGAAATCATAGAATACCACCACATAGATATAATAGAAAACAACAAAACGGCAAAGAAACAATGGAGACACAGTCTTACCAGAAAACCAAACATAGAATGATAGGAAATCCTCACATATTAATAATCCCATAAATGTAATTGGACTGAACTCACCAATAAAAAGGCACAGAGTAGCAGACTGGATCAAAAAACTAAACCCAACCATACATTGCCTCCAAGAGACACATCTCAGCTACAAAGACAAAAATAGACTCAAAGTGAAAGGGTGGAAATTAACACTCCAAGCAAATGGTATCCAGGGAAAATCAGGTGTAACCATACTGGCATCAGATGAAATAGACTTCAGGGTAAAAAAAGTAACAAGAGACAAAGATGGACATTTCATAACGATAAAGAGAACTATAGAACAAGAAGACATAACAGTCATCAATATTTATGCCCCCAATCAGGGAGCACTGAAATATACCAAGCAACTACTAACAGAACTAAAGGGAGAAATTTACCAAAACACAATTCTACTAGGGGACTTAAATACATCATTGACAGCTATGGATAGATCATCCAAACAGAAAATAAATAACGAAACAGCAGCCCTAAATGACACATTAGATGAAATGGACATAACTGACATTTATAGAGCACTTCCTCCTAGAACATTGCACTATACATTTTGTTCTAGTGTATATGGAACATTCTCAAGGATAGACCATATATTGGGTCATAAAAGTAGCCTCACCAAATTGATGAAGACTGAAATCATACCAAGTATACTCTCTGATCACAAGGCTTTGAAATTGGGTAGCAACTGCAAAAAGAAAGCAAGAAAAACCACAAATATGTGGAGATTAAACAGCATACTTTTAAAGAACAACGGGTCAAAGAAGAAATAAGAGGAAAGATTCAAACATACATAGAAACAAACGAGAATGAAAATACATCCTACCAAATTTTAGGCATGCAGCAAAGGTAGTTTTAAAGGAGAATTTATATCATTACAGACCTATCAAGAAAGAAGAAAAATCCCAGATAAATAACCTCATATTACACCTTAGAGAACTAGAAAAAGAAGAACAAATGAAATCCAGGTCAGCAAAAGAAGTGAAATAATAAAAATCAGAGCAGAACTAAATGAGATACAGACTAAAAACACAATAGAAAAAATTAAAGTGACAAAGAGTTGGCTCTTTGAAAAGGTTAATAAAATTGACAAACAGTTGGCTAGACTCACTAAGATAAAAAAAAGACACTAATAAAATCAGAAATGAAAGAGGGGAAGTTATTACAGATGCCACAGAAATACAAACGATCAGCCAAGAATACTATGAAGGATTACATGCCACCAAATTCAATAACTTAGAAGAAATGGACAAGTTGTAAGAAACATAAAACCTTCCTAGGCTGAAACACGAAGAATCGGAAAATCTAAATATACCGATCACCAGTAAGGAAATTGAATCAGTCACCTGAAACTTTCTCTAAACCAAAAGTCCGGGAGCAGGTGGCTTCACTAGTGAGTTCTACCAAACATTCCAAGAGAATCTAATACCTGTCTTACTCAAACTCTTCCAAAAACTGAAGAAGAGACACTACTCCCTAACGCATTGTATGAGGCCAACATTACCCTGATACCAAAACCTGGTAATGACAACACAAAAGAAGACAACTACAGACGAATATATCCGAGGAAAAAAGATACAAAAATCCTAAACAAAATTCTAGCAAATCGAATACAACAATACATTAAAAAGATTATTTATCACGACCAAGTGGGGTTCATCCCCGGGGCACAGGATGATCCAATACCCGCAAATTCATCAATGTGATACATCACATAAACAAAATAAAGGACAAAAATCATATGATTACATCAATTGATGCAGAAAAAGCATTTGACAAGACACAACATCCATTTATGATTAAAACACTTAATAAAATAGGTATAGAAGGAAAATACCTTAACATAATACAGGCCATATATGACAAACCCTCAGCTAATCTCATAATTAACTGTGAAAAACTGAAGCCCTTTGTTCTATATTCAGGAACACGACAGGCCTGACCCCTTCCCCCTCTGCTTTTCAACATAGGTTTACAAGTCCTCGCCTGAGCAATCATGCATAGAAACAAATAAAAGGCATCGAAATTGGGAATGAAGAAGTAAAATTGTCACTCTGCAAATGACATCATGCTATACATAGAAAACGGTAAAGGTTCCACCAAAAAGCTATCAGAAACAATAAACGAATACAGTAAAGTTGCGGGCTACAAAATGAACGTAGAAAAGTCTATTGCATTCCTACATACCAACAATGAAATGTCAGAAAAAGAAGTTAAAAAACACACAATTCTTTTTGCAATTGTAATAAAAAGAATAAAATACCTAGGAATAAACTTAACCAAGGATGTGAAAGACCTATATGCTAAAACTATAAGACATTTTTAAAATAAATTGAAGACACAAAAAAATGGAAAGACAGTCCATGCTCATGGATTCGAAGAATTAACATAGTCAAAATAGCCTTATTACCCAAAGCAATACACAGATTTAGTGCAATCAAAATCCCTATGGCATTTTTTTAAAGAAATAGAACAAAAAATCATCAGATTTGTATGGAACCACAAAACACCCCGAAGAGCCAAAGCAATCTATAGAAAAAAGCACAATGCTGGAGGTGTCCCACTCCCTGACTTCACCTTGTACTACAGGGCAAAAATAATCAAAACAGTATAGTACTGGCAGAAAAACAGACACATAGACCAATGGAATAGAACTGAGAACCACATAATTAACCCACATAAATACGGACAGATAATTTTTGACAAAGAAGCCAAAAACATACAGTGCAGAAAAGACAGCCTCTTCAATAAGTGGTGCTGGGAGAATTGGAAAGGCACAAGCAAAAGAATGATACTAGGCTGCTTCTGCCACCGTGTACCAAAATTAACTCAAAATGGATCAAAGACCTAAACATAAGACCTGAAACAAGCTGCATAGATGAAAACATAGTTAGTACACTTATGGACCTTGGGTTCGAAATGGATTTTATCAACTTGATTCCAAAGTCAAGAGAACTAATAGCTAAAATAAATGAATGGTACTATATCAAACTAAAAGGCTTTTGAACAGCAGAAGAAACTATTGACAAAATAAAGAGGCAACCAACTGAATGGGAGATTTTCAAACAACGCCTCAGATAAGGGGTTAATATCCAAAATACATAAGGAACTCATATAACTCAACAACAAGAACAACAACAACAACAAAAACAATTAAAAAATGGGCAGAGGACCTGAGGAGACATTTCTTCAAAGAGGACATACAAATTAGCAATAGACATATGAAAAAATGCTCATCGTCACTAATCATCAGAGAAATGCAAGTAACAATCACAATGAGATATCACCTCACACAAGTCAGAATGTCTATCATCAAGAAGACAAATAATAGCAAGTGTTGGAGAGGCTGTGGAGAAAAAGGAACCCTCATACACTTTTGGTGGGAATGCAGATTGGTGCAGCTGCTATGGAAGGCAATGTGGAGCTTCTTCAAAAAATTAACAATGGAATCAGCAATCCCTCTCCTGGGTATCTACCCCCAAAATCTGAAAACATTTATCCACAAAGATATATGTGCTGCAATGTTCACTACAGCTTTATTTACAGTGGGTAAGACACGAAACAACCAAAATGTCCTTTGATAGATGAATGGATAAAGAAGTTGTGGTATATATACACAATGGAATACTATTCTGCCATAGAAAAGATGAAATAGTACTATTTGTGACATTTTAAATGGATCTTGAGATTATAATGCTAAGCGAAATAAGTTGGAAAAGTAGAGAACCGTATGATTTCACTAATAGGTGGTATATAAAACTGAAAACAAATGAACAAGACAAACAAATAAAGAAACAAAATGTCATAGACACAGACAATAGTTTAGTGGTTACTAGAGGGTAAGGGGGATTCTAGAAGAGGGTAAACAGGGTCAAATATGTGGTGATGGAAGGAGAACTGACTCTGGGTGGTGAACACATAATGTGATACATTGCTGATGTAATACAGAATTGTACACCTAAAATCTATCTAACTTTACTAACCATTGTCACCTCAATAAACCTTAATTTAAAAAAATTAATAATTATATGATGATCCTGTTTTTATTGTTGGAGAAAACCCAGCATTGAATCAATAACAGAGAAACTAAAATATGGACTACCTTTTACTCTGATTGAGCCAACTACATATGAAAAGTAAACATTTGAAGTAATTGCTAATATTATCCTCTTTTCTCACCTCATGGTTTTCATGGCCACTTGAACTCTTCTTTGATGATTTATACTGAAAAATATTTAAAAGACATACTTTATTTTTTCTTGAACATATGAATTCTATCGTAGCAAATTATATGTGAGGTTTATTCATATTTTGGTATTTTTATTAAATTATCTGATAGTACACTGAAATACATAACCAGTTTATAGAGTCCTACTACTTATTAATAGCTAACATATACAGTACTTTCTATATGCAAGGCATAATTTTAAGGACTTTACATGTATCTATTAACATTTCCTCCCTAAATCAGTCCATTTTCCACTCAGTTCTGCAATGTGAGGGTTGTCTCCAATACATCAAGTCAATTGCTTTTGTTATCTCAGACTTCTTCTGAATTCTCACAACTCTCACCCTATCATAGGCCCCCATTCTTTCATACCTAGTCTGTAATCTCACCACTCAAAAATGTCTATTATTAAGAAACCTACTGATTTCAGTTTTAAAAAATACTATATTAAATGTATATATTGACTGTACATTAATAGTAATAGTGGTAAAAGCTAACATTTATGCTAGAGCTTACTATATACCAGGCACTGACTGAAACGTCTTACAGGTCAGGCACTGACTGAAGTGTGTTATATGTATTAGCCCATTTAATTTGCATAACAACCCTGAGGTAAATGCGAGTACTATTATGTTTATTTTATACTGAGATGCAGAGGTAATATGGTCAATATCAAAATGGCTAGTATGTGAAAAAATTATAGTTTTCTTAGAATCAAGGAAATAAAGTATGACAACCACTAGAGTTCTTACTTCTGATTCCTGCTCACTACAAATAATCCTGCAAATCAGTGGCAGACTAACCTTCTCAAAACACTACTTGCAACTCCTGACTCTCCGGTTGAAAAACCCACTAACTTCTGGTATGTCCAAATTTTTTTGCCTGGCATTCAAGGTGCTATTTAACAGCTCCCTTTACTTATGCAGCTTTATCTTCCATAAGTCTTGGAAAAATAGATAGATAACCTATCTGATAGCTCAACCACAAATTAGGGGCTAAGCAGTATTAGGGATGACAAATACAAAACCTAAGTTCCTCCACTGTGTCTCCTGTGATTTAAGACAACTAACCTACCAGGGTGCCCTTTCCAAGTAATCCCAAACATAGCCTCAATTTGCTTTCAATCCAATGTTCTAGGCAGCCACCGAATGGAATTGGCATGTGTGAATAAACCTATCTGCTATCCCTAGGCAAATGCTGGCTTACGGCACCTGTTCTTCATTCTACTTCAACAAGAGTGACATTTGGACAGCACACACCAGAACTCCAAGATGGAATCAGTCATACCAGTAAAGAAGAAGAAACTCATGGATGTCAAAATAGGAGAGCTGCCAAGCTAGAAACTAATGCAGGATTTTACCACTAAAGGGACTGTTGAAGAATTTCTAAGAGGTTACTATTGATCAGTATTACAAGTATGTCAATGTGAAGAAAGGGAGCATCACTGGGGTTTCTATTGCGCTGGCAGCTTATAGGCTTTTGAACTACTGTCTTTCTTGCAAGGAACTCAACAGTAACAGCTACACAAGTACCAATGAAGAGGGCCCAGTGTGGAGGGCACAGTTATTCCTGACCATGGCCTTCTTTGCCCAGTACCTCTGATCTTTGCTAAATCCTTTCATATCATATTTGAGAATTAACATTCAATAAATGATTGGAACAACAAACAAACATAAAACAATGACATTTGAGTGAATAATAAGCTAATATTTATTAAGTGCATACTCTCTGGCAAGTGCTGTTCTAAGCACTTTACATTAAATCATTCAATAGTTGTAATAATCCTTACAACTATTAGAGTCCTTTGAAGATTAAAAAAAATTAAGCTCAGTAAGGTTAGGTAATTTCCCAAAGTCAAACAATTAGTAGATATTCCAAGTAACAGCTAGAACCCAATTTGATTCTACAAGCCCAGGTTCTTAACCACTATGCTATAGTCCCATCTCTAAGTTCTCAATAAACAGTAGGAATCCGCGAAGAATAAAAGAGCTAATGGGCATTCCCAGAAAAAGGAAAACACAAAGGAATGAAAAACCTCAGTCTACGTAGAAAACAAAAAATAACGTGGCTAGTTGAGGAGAACGAATTGTGACAGGCAATAAAACTTAGAGAAGTAAATATGGCCGATGAAGTTTTTAAGATACCCCAACTTTATGTTATTAAAAATGGGAAGCCAATAAAGAAATTTAAGTCTGGGATCTATGCGAAAGCTGTGAAACTGAAGAGGGACCATTAAGAAGTTATCACAGTAAAATATACTTTAACTTAAAATCTAAGTTACTGCATGCACCCCAGGTCCGTAAGTTTAGTACCTATGTTCTCTTCTATGCAGTTTATTGTCTCAGGTTTTATGTTTAGGTCTTTGATCCATTTTGAGTTAATTTTGGTACATGGTGACAGGTAGCAGACCAGTTTCATTCTTTTGCACAATGCTTTCCAATTCTCCCAACACCATTTATTGAAGAGGCTGTCTTTGCTCCATTGTATGTTTTTGGCTTCTTTGTCAAAAATTATCTGTCCATATTTATGTGGGTTTATTTCTGGATTCTCAATTCTATTCCATTGGTCTGTGTGTGTTTTTCCTGCTAATACCGTGCTGTTTTGATTATTGTTGCCCTGTAGCACAAGCTGAAGTCAGGGAGTGTGACACCTCCAGGATTGTTCTTTATTTCGTAGGATGGCTTTGACTATTCAGGGTCTTTTGTGGTTCCATACAAATGCTTTTTCTGAATCTACTGATATAATCATGTAATTTTTGTCCATTATTTCATATGATGTATCACATTGATGGATTTGCGGATGTTGAACCATCCTTGTGCCCCTGGCATGAGCCTCAGTTGGCCGTGATGTATAATCTTTTTAATGCATTGTTGCATTCGATTTGCTAGAATTTTGGCATCTGCATTCTTCAGATATATTGGTTTGTAGTTTTCTTTTTTTGTGTTATCCTTATCAGGTTTTGGTATAAGAGTAATGCTGGCTTCATAAAATGAGTTAGGGAGTACTGCCTCTTCTTCAATTTTTTGGAAGACTGAGTAGGACAGGTATTAAACCCTTTTTGAATGTTTGGTAGGGTCATTAGTGAAGCCATCTGGTTGCGGATTTTTGCTTTTGGGAAGGTTTCGGATGACTGATTCAACTTCCTTACTGTTTATCAGTAAAAGAGGGTTTTATGAATTTGGCTTCAAAGATAAGGGAAATAAAAGCTAAAATAAATGAATGGGACTATAGCAAACTGAAAGGCTTCTGCAAAGCAAAAGAAACCATCGACAAAGTAAAGAGGCAACCAACCGAATGGGAGCATATTTTTGTAAACGCCTCCTATAAAGGGCTAAAATCCAAAATATATAAGCAACTCATACAACTGAAAAACAAAAAAAACAAACAATCCAATTGAAAAATGGGCAGAGGACGTGAAGAGACATTTCTTCAAAGAGGACACACAGATGGCCAACAGACATATGAAAAAATGTTCAATATTACTAATTATCAGAGAAATATAAATGAAAACCACAATGAGATATCACCTCACACCAGTTAGAATGGCTATCATCAATAAGACAAATAATAACAAGTGTTGGAGAGGCTGTGGAGAAAAAGGAACCCTCATACACTGTTGGTGGGAATGCAGACTGGTGCAGCCACTATAGAAGGCAGTGTGGAGGGTCCTCAAAAATTTAAGAATAGAATTACCACATGACCGAGCAATCCCTGTCCTGTGTATATACTCAAAAAATCTGAAAACATTTATCCATAAAGATATGTGCACTCCAATGTTCACTGCAGCCTTATTTACAGTGGCCAAGACATGGAAACAATCCTTCATTAGATGATTGGATAAAGAAGTTGTGGTATATTTACACAATGGAATACTGTTCTGCCATAAGAAAAGATGAAATAGTACCTTTTGCTACAACATGGATGGATCTTGAGATTATGCTAACCGAAATAAGTCAGAGAGAAAAAGTAGAGAACCATATGATTTCACTGATATATGGGATATAAAACTGAAAACAGCAAAGGAACAAGAAAAACAAATGGAGAAACAAAACTCATAGACACAGACAATAGTTTAGTGGTTACCAGAGGGTAAGGGGGGACGGGGTGGTAGAAGATGGTAAAGGGGATCAAATATATGGTAATGGAAGGAGACCTGACTCTGGGTGGTTAACACACAATGTGAGATATAGATTTTGTATTATAGAATTGTACACCTGAAACATATGTAACTTTACTAACAATTGTCTCCCCAATAAAGTTTAATTAAAATATATAATAAAAGTAAGTTATTGCAATTGCCCAGACAAGAAAAAAATGAGGGTTCCAACAAATGTCAGGGTGGTAGAGATGGAGAAGAGGTGATGATTTGCAGAAAACATGTATAATCAGGAAGTGTGATACCTCCATTGTTGATCTTTTTTCTTAAGATTGCTTTGGCTATTCGGGGTCTTTTGTGGTTCCAAACAAATCTGATGATTTTTTGTTCTATTTCTGTAAAATATGCCATTGGGATTTTGATGGGGATTGCATTGAATCTGTATATTGCTTTGGGTAATATGGCCATTTTAACTATGTTGATTCTTCCAATCCATGAGCACGGAATGTCTTTCCATTTCTTTGTGTCTTCTTCAATTTCTTTCAAAAATGTCTTATAGTTTTCAGCATATAGGTCTTTCACATCCTTGGTTAAGTTTATTCCTAGGTATTTTATTCTTTTTGCTGCAATTGCAAAAGGAATTGTTTTTTGTATTTCTTTTTCTGAGATTTCATTGTTAGTATATAGGAAGGCAATGGACTTTTGTGCGTTGATTTTGTAGCCAGCAACTTTACTGTATTTGTTGATTGTTTCTAAGAGCTTTTTGGTGGAGTCTTTAGGGTTTTCTATATATAGCATCATGTCATCTGCAAAGCGTGATAATTTAACTTCTTCATTCCCAATTTGGATGCCTTTTATTTCTTTCTCTTGCCTGATTGCTCTGGCAAGGACTTCCAACACTATGTTGAAAAGCAGAGGTGATAGGGGACATACCTGTCATGTTCCTGAATGTAGAGCAAAGGGCTTCAGTTTTTCTCCATTAATTATGAGATTAGCAGAGGGCTTGTCATATATGGCCTTTATTATGTTAAGGTATTTTCCTTCTATACCCATTTTATTAAGTGTTTTAATCATAAATGGATGTTGTATCTTGTCAAATGCTTTTTCTGCATCAATTGATATAATCATATGATTTTTGTCCTTTATTTTGTTTATGTGATGTATCACATTGATGGATTTGCGTATGTTGAACCATCCTTGTGCCCCGGGTATGAACCCCACTTGGTCGTGATGAATAATCTTTTTAATGCATTGTTGTCTTCGATTTGCTAGAATTTTACTGTTGGTGGGAATGCAGACTGGTGCCGCCGTTATGGAAGGCAGTGTGGAGGTTCCTCAAAAAATTACGAATAGAATTGCCATATGACCCAGCAATCCCTCTCCTGGGTATCTACCAAAAAAATCTGGAAACATTTAGAGATAAAAACACGTGTGCTCCAATGTTCATTGCAGCTTTGTTTACGGTGGCCAAGACATGGAAACAACCAAAATGTCCTTCGATAGATGAATGGATAAAGAAGTTGTGGTATATATACACAATGGAATACTATTTGGCGGTAAGAAAAGATGATATAGGAACATTTGTGACAACATGGATGGATCTTGAGAGAGTAATGCTGAGAGAAATGTCAGACAGAAAAAGCAGAGAACCATGTGATTTCACTGATATGTGGTATATAAACCAAAAACAACAGAAGAACAAGACAAACAAATGAGAAACAGAAACTCATAGACCCAGACAATAGTTTAGTGGTTGCCATAGGGTAAGGGGGGTGGGGGGTGGGGGGTGGGAGATGAGGGTAAGGGGGATCGAATATATGGTGATGGAAGGAGAACTGACTCTGGGTGATGAACACACAATGGGATTTATAGATGATGTAATACAGAATTGTACACCTGAAATCTATGTAATTTTACTAACAATTGTCACCCCAATAAATTTAATTTAAAAAAAAAGTTAATATTTATATAGATTTACCCATAAAAAAAAAAGAATGTGGTATATAAACCAAAAACAACAAAAGAACAAGACAAACAAATGAGAAACAGAAACTCATAGACACAGATAATAGTTTAGTGGTTGCCAGAGGGTAAGGGGGGCGGGGGGTGGGGGATGGGAGATGAGGGTAAGGGGGATCGAATATATGGTGATGGAAGGAGAACTGACTCTGGGTGATGAACACACAATGGGATTTATAGATGATGTAATACAGAATTGTACATCTGAAATCTATGTAATTTTACTAACAATTGTCACCCCAATAAATTTAATAAAATAAAATTTAAAAAAAAAGAAAAAAAGAAATTTATGTTTGGCCAGCGTCATCCTGGCTGTGAAGTTAAGAATAGACTTGATCGTATAAGGAAGGAAGAAGGGAGGCCAGTCAGGAGGTTACTGCAGGAATCCAGGTGAAATATGAGGGCTTGGATCTGCGTGGTGACAGCAGACGTAATGAGTGGCTGAATCAGGACTGGCCAAAGGATTGGATGTGGAGTGTGAGGGGAAGAGGAATCAAGGGTAACTCCAAGGTCATGCACATCCAACTCTGTGCTGTAACCTCAGTTCCTAAGAAGCCCTCCATTCTAAGCAGCCATGAATAAAATGTGAAGATTTAAAAAAAAAAAAAATGAAAAGGAGTGAGTTATAAAGCTCAGACAATAGAACAGATACCACTACCATTAAGTAAAATTAAGAATAGAAAAAATGGTGGTGGGCAGGAACGGGAGGCATACTGAATGTGAAATGAATGTCGGGTATCTAGATAATTAGAAACACAGGTCTGGAGACCAGAAAAAAAGTTATGGGATGTAAATTCAGACCCAGATAAATATAAGAGACATCTGGAGTCATAAAAGCTTCAGAGATTTTAGAGTAAGAAAGAGAGGATGAGACCCTAAAGAGCAAGCAGAAGAAAAGTGAGACAAGAACATCAAAAATAAAACAGAAGAATTAGGGAAGAAAAATGTGAGGCATAAACCAAGAAAGGAGTTTCAAGAGGAAAGACATGGTCATCACCTTCATATGCTACACTGGATTTTGCCATATGTGACGCTCTAGTGAGGGGCTACTTCAATGGAGAAATGGAAGTGAAAGCCAGACTGTAGTGGGTTAAGACTCTGGAGACATAGCAATGGAAAATTTGGCCTTAAATATATGCAAAGAGATAAGGCAACAGCTGAAAGGGGAATCAGGTAGAATGGTAGAGGTCTTAGCATGGAAAGTAAAGAGATAAAAAGGATATAGAGGTGTGAGTGGATAATTGATAAAGGAAAGAAACAGGATGATGCAGTCAGTAACTTAGATAACAAGACTTGTATTATTGGTACTCAACTACTCTTCTAATTAAAAATATCCATTACACATGAAAACTTAGAAAGACACCGTGTTTCCCCAAAAATAAGACCTAGCCAGACAATCAGCTCTAATGCATCTTTTGGAGCAAATATTAATATAGCAAAAATTAATAATATAGTATATAATATATAAGACCTGGTCTTATATTATAGTAAAATAAGACTGGATCTTATATTAATTTTTGCTCCAAAAGACACATTAGAGCTGATTGTCCGGCTAGGTCTTATTTTCAGGGAAATACAGTACTTAGTTTGCATTAGTGCACATATTTAAAGGTCCTAGAACCCAAAACTTAATATATATATAGATTTTAAAGTATTCTATAAGTTCAACCTTTTTACTAATTGAACTCTGCTGTCCTCAATATTAGTCTGAATAACTAAAGTTTTATCATATCTAAATTGAAATACCACAATAAAGGCTTCTTCAGAAACAAAAATGTCATTTCATCTCTGAAGATTTTATTAATTTCACAGGAAAGACAATAACTGTGGACAAGCTCTGACTCAGAACAAATCAGGTAATTTCACAAGCCCAGTTAGCTTCCTTATTCCAGTATAAAATTAACCATGATCATAAAAAATACATAAAATACTTTCCTTTGGGGTTAGCCTTGAAATTAAAATATTGCACTATATTTATAAAATCAGATGAGTATTTTAAGTCACAATGTTTTATCACAATAGTAACGAGATACATTTGAAGGCAATTACATAGGACATTTCAATAAATCAAATAATCCTTAAAATTAACTTGGTATAGTTATTCTAATGCTTTTTTAACTTTTCTGGTTTAGAAATCAATTGCGAAATGCATTTAGAAATTCATGTGCTATTATTCTTACCAGAAATTAAAGCTACTAATTTACATTAAACAATTTATCAACAGATTAGATTTTTATATGTTGTTGTATATCTTATTAAGATAATATTAATACATTTCTGTAAAAGATTTTTAATAAGTAGTGTATTTCCTGGAATACCTGTACTTTGAGAAATGCAGTGATTTTATTTTGACACCAAGGACATTAAATTTTATTTACTAGAGTAGTAATCAACATGACAGTGCAGGGGAGTCTAGAAGAATTAATGTTAACTCTCCTAAATTCATTTACTTACTAATATAATCTGACCTAGTTTATCTTCTTTTGCTCACGTAATCTGGCCAATATGTTGAAACATTTTTTACTTATTTTCAGGGGGTTGTCTGAAAAACATACTAACCAAAATTAGTCTTGTCAACTAAGAAGCAGTAACAGAGTGACACACATACAAACACTTTTGAGAAATATACTGAATAATAGCATCATGAATAATTTATCATGAAACACAAACAAAGAAATCCTATGGCTCAGTCATTTATACCTGTTAGGATAAATTTGCACGATAGCTCTGTATGTTTCATAATAAAGCAAAGCTAAAGGAGCCATGTCTGAGCAAGCTCAGAGATAATTTGATATAAATTTCCAGAGTAGTACATTTTACTGTTTAACGTCCAGATTAAGTTCAGTAACACATCCTCTGAATAATCAGTTTGCATCTCAGGTGACAGGTGATTAAGAGAAATTTTCATTTTGAAAGAACAACATTTCATAGGAATCGATGATTTTTAATCATGAAAATACTGACAATGCTGAATAATGGTTTTGACTTAATTTAGAGAGCAGTATCTCAACTTTATAATTTATTTTTCACATTTTAGGGGGAAAAAATCGTTGACATTCAATTTTTCTCAAGTGTCCTAACACTGACATCTTCTGACTATTGAGCAGAACTACATATCTCCTTAAAACATTTTCCAGTGATTGAAGCTTATCTTTGCACCCACTTTACTCAGTATGGAAGAAATTAACATCTGTCAAACGATGATTACATAATGGACACTTCAGAGACGATCTCATAGCAACTTACAAAATAGCAATAGTATAGAACATATGTTTAAGCCATAAAAATAAAATGCTTATTAACAAATGATGCTTTTAAATCAACCTATTTTTTAAAGGGTCACTGAGGCCTCTATTAAGACATTATTGAGAAGTTCACCTGAGTTACTGTAAAATATTTAAAAGACAATAAAACTGTATTGATTTGAAAGTGTTTGTTCATTTGATATTAGGCTACCCACAGTAGGTAAACAGGCAACATAGCATAGGCTCTGGGTTCAAATCTTGGCTCAGCTGCTTATTAGCAAAGTGATGTGAAGCATATTACTTTGCCTCCCTGTTCTTTAATTTCCCCATCTGTAAAATAGAAATGATAATAATTGTATTTACTTCAAAGTACTTAGAACAGTACCTGGCACTTAGTAAGTGCTATGCAAGTGTTTTGATAAATAGACTTTGTCTGTTTTTACTATACCAGAAGACAAAATAAATATTAAAATCTCTTTTCTTAGTTAGGAATACTAAAATTCCCCCCACATCATCAGTAGTTCATCAAGTTTTATCTATTAACAAAGTTTATTCAGTGCCTTTGTTCAAGGCCCCATAAACTAAAAGAGGGGACTTTAAAATAAATGCCAGAATATCAACATAACTGCAAATCTGTAAAGGATTGGGATAATAGACTTACACCCTAATGATCAGGGTTCTTGATTACAATGTCCTTCCCTTTTTCCCTATGTGTTTAATTTCTTCGTTACTTCTTATATTGACATGAGGCTCATTCAAAAGATTCAGTAGGGCTGGCCCGGTGGCTCAGGCAGTTGGAGCTCCATGTTCCTAACGCCAAAGGCTGCCGGTTCGATTCCCACATGGGCCAATGGGCTCTCAACCACAAGGTTGCTGGTTTGACTCCCGCAAGGGATGGTGGGCTGCACCCCCTGCAACTAACAACAGCAACTGGACCTGGAGCTGAGCTGCGCCCTCCACAACTACGATTGAAAGGACAACAACTTGACTTTGAAAAAATCCTGGAAGTACACACTGTTCCTGAATAAAATCCTGTTCCCTTTCCCCAATAAAATCTTAAAAAGAAAAAAAAAAGATTCAGTAATTATTTGTTGAAGGATTAAATTTATCACAGACTTGCTAAGAGATATAACATTTTTTGGAGTAACATATGATACTACATCCAAATATGTTATACTCCCATATAAGAAACCAGATCAATGTGCATAAGGACCCACTTCCAGCAAACAGAGAAAAACATGAAATATGTTCCTATTTATTAGTGATATAAACCTCAAATTACATATAATTTAACTTATAACTAACTATTCAGATGAAAGTATTATTATTAAATAAAAATTGGACTTTGGAATAGAAAAGGTGCACAAAGACAACAGATTTTGCTACTAATGGATCAGGAGCTACATTGTTTGCATTGTTCATTTGAGTCAGAAATGCCAGTGACTGATTCTGATTAGTACTCAAGATTATTTCAATTCCAATGAATGGCATCTGCAAATATAGCAGACCTTAACCACAAATAGATAATATTACAATATTTACAATGGTCTATACAGTAATATTTCATTAGAACTATGCTAACTACTAGAAATTTGGGATAATTCAGATGGTCTGAGCTTTTAATTTAGTTAAGATCAAAGACCACTTTAAGAAATCTACTAATGTAATAACAAGAAAAAAAATGGCAGGGAAAATGCTTTCAATCATTTTTAAAACCACATAAAGGGCATATATTTACAAAGAAACAGTTATATGTTAATTGCTAATATGTGTTAACTATTTATTGAAACAAATCCAATGAAAAGACCTTTTCTGGGCAATTCTTTTAAAACGTTACTACATATTAGTACAATTAGCAGTGTAGCAAACATTAATCTTTCTTGTAAAGTATTTAGTAAATCACAATTCAGACTGAGCTCATTTTTAATTATTCTGAATTGCTCAAATTTTATGGATATAACTGGATCATGTTATCTATACTACACATATGTGGGAAATCAAGATAAAATAACACATTTACTATATTTAACTAGAGTTATATTCTACTTTGTTAACACAAAACTGATAGAATAAAAACTAATAATTACAAAGTAATTTTACAATTTTAATAAAGTACCTTGAAATAGTCTTTTCTAATCTGTTTGCTCCGCCTCCTTTCTTCACTCTGCCAGATTATAGGTTGAGATTCTGGCCACTGCTGTTCGTCTATTTGATCCTTCTGACTTTCTAAGGGCTGTAATGAAACAATTTCTTTTAACTAAATAAATGAGAACAAAATATTAGATATAGTAGTAATTTAATTTCCTCTTACCTGCCATGTGAGAGGTGATAATGGTGAATTAACTTCCTCTGCAGAGACACTAAAAAAGATGGCTTCATATGTTAAAATATTTAGAATTACCCTCAGGTATACATTATGAATATTATATTATAAAGCTGTCTCTTTGTTTTACTAGAAATTTAAAGAATTTACCCCGGCCTGTGCCTTGAACTAATAACATAAAACTTACAGTTGACAAAAATATACCTAAGTCCCCAACCAATTACGTTGTTTTAAAAAAATATCAAATGGGCTTATTTAATATCACCCTATATGCATAGGACTATTCCAAGGACTTTTTAGAGGCCAAAGGAAATATCTAAAGAACTTTACAGGATATTTATTATATTAAAACCATTACCCAAAACTACAAAAAGGAAAAAAAAAAGAAACAACTAATAATTTCTTTAGACAAATTTGTTTGGTCTAAATGCCAAAGAGCTTAGGGGAGTTAATTCTTTTTGACCTGTGAATTACTGATTATGAGTCTGTAACCTTTAATTCTGACACATAGGGGCAATGGTAGAAATTCTTTTCATTCAGTGTTTGTGGAGTAAGGTAAACTGTACATGCTATTGTTAGGTAGCAAATTTGAACAAGGAGTTGCATTGAAATAAATATACAAACAAAACATCCACTAGAGCTGGTATTATTCAATACTACTGTGGAACTTCTCTACAGTACAGTAAGAAAACAATATTTAAAAATTAGAGAGAAAGAAACAAATTCCCCCAATTTATAGAAAATATAATTACCCAAGGAAAATAAAACGCAAAAAGTCTATTAAGAGAAGAAAGGTTAGCAGTTACAGGAAAATAAAAATACAAAAGATAGTAGCTTTCCTATATATCAACTATAACAAGTAATAAAATAGATTAGGAAAAAAAATCTCATTTATATAAGGAAGGAAAAGTAAAAAATACCTAGGAAGAAACTTAACTGCACATGCACAAGAACTACAAGAAAAAACTACAAATGTCTAGTAAGGGACTTGAATGACTAGAAAGTTCTCAGACAGAAAAATTAAATATTATAAGTATAACTTCTCCTTCAAACTGATAGCTGAAATGGACTGTAGTTAAAAGAAGATACCCTAAGAAGTGTTTTTGGGTTTGTTTTAGAAATTTGATAAAAGTGTTACAAAGTTACTTGAAAGAATAGATAATCAAGAAGAAAAAGTTATATAATAAAGGGGACTTCCCTAATGGGAAATTACATATAATCTACTAAATTACAGAAATAAGTTAGTACTACCTCCAAAATCTATAGATTTTCAAATGGAAGAGAAGTACAGGACTATAAGTAGAACAACTTAAGATAAAAATGAAATTTAAAATCATTGTTGAAATGATAGATTATGTAACAAATAGTGTTGAGTAGGGTTTCCAGGCGGGGAATTCCCTCCCGTTCGCAGGAATTTCTTTTCGCTTTCCCATTCCTCAATCCCGTGAAAAGTTGGTTGAGAAATTGGGAAAATTGGCTCCTTGAACCCAGTAACACCCACAATAGGAAATAGATGTACTACTCACAATGTATCTCTTAGACATTTTTCCTATTTATCGCTAGGGTTTCCAGGCGGGAATTACCGCCCATTCTCGGGAATTTTATTTTTTTTCGCTTTTCCGTTCCGAATCCCAAGAAAAGTTGGTCGGGAAATCGGGAAAATCAGCTCCTTGAACCCAGGTGGTTGGTAGTATCAGCTGTCATTTTGTGGAAATGATTCATTGTGGAGAACAGAAAACAGTTTGTATCTCGGGATTTGGGAATGGTAAAGAGAAAAAAAATCCTGAGAATGGGAGGGAATTCCCGCCTGGGAATCCTAGTGTTGAGACAACTGGTTAACCAAATGTAAAATATACACAGAAAGAAAAAAGAAAAAGAGAGGGAGAGAAGGTGAGGGAGTGAGAAAATGAAGGAAAAAGGGAGGAAGAGAGGAAGGAAAATAATTAGATTTCTTATGGCATATTAAATACCAAATTAATGGACTGAAATATTAAAATATAAATAAAGATGAAATCATATAAGTATATGAAAACTATGGTCAGTAGTTTTTTTTATATGTTGTGGTAGAGAGGGCATATGAAAGAAACAATCAAAATTAAACACTGATGAACTACATAAAACGTAAAAATTAGATTTACATTTGGCCAAGACAGAATTAATAGAGACCAGATTTATACCCTAGCTGAAAACAATAAAAAAAAACAACAGACAAAATCCACAAAATTATACTTTTTAAGGCATTGAATATCAGGGAGAAAAAAAAAGGCTTTATCCCTTAGACATAAGTAATAAACAAGGTGAACCCCACAATTGAGTCAGTTTGCTGCAGGAAGAGAGTCTCCAGGCCACAGGCCAGAGAGAGGGAACAAAGGCGGAGCCAGGGGGCTCCCTGAATTGAGGAAACAAAGCTGGGAGCCAAGGAGAAAAAGGATGTACTTAACAGGAGAAAGCAGCAAAGAAAAGAGCAATGCACAGAGAAAGAACTTAAGAGCTCTACAGAGGCATCCTTCAAATTTTCACTTAAGTAATGATTGCTGATCATATGTGTGAGGAAACTACCCTAGGCAAAAGAATCACCAGAAAGATGAGAGAGTAGTTCTCAGTATCACAGAGGACTAGGAGTAGTACCAGTCTCTACCAACCAGAGTAGAAAACCTTATAGTTCATAGGGGCATCAGGTAAGAATATTAAGCAAGGTCTTACCACAGTAGCGGGGGCAAATCTGGTCATAGACTAAGACCTCAATGTAATCACTTGTCATGTGATCCCACATAACAAGTCATAAAATCAAGTCCCCAAAACATAAAGTTATTGCCAAATAATTTAACCACATCCCAGGAAAAAAGTTAAAGAATATTTATAGCAATACTACTATATCCAGTACCAACATAGGTAAAGTTCACAATATGTGGTATCCAATCAAAAATTCAACCAGGTAATTTTCAGGAAGCTAGAGGAAAAGACTGAACATGTTCAGCACAGACATGACAGATATAAAATAGATAAAAATCAGAGTTCAAGAGATAAAAAGTACATTGGAAATTAAAAATAAACCAGATGGGATTAACTGCAAATTAGACATTTCATAAGAAATGATCAGTGAACACAAAGCCATCATAAAAGAACTAGCAAAAATCAAACACAGAAAGAAAAATACTGAAGAAGAATGAATAGAAAGAACATCAGTGTTCTGTGGAAAACTACAAGTGGCCTAATATACATATAATTAGGGTTCCAGAAGAATAGCTCGGGTGACAGAAAATATATTTGAAGAAATAACAGCCCCTAATTTTCAAATATCATGAAAATAATAAACCCACAAATTCAAGAAACTCAATGAATTCCAAGCAAAAGAAACATGAAAACTACACAAAGATACATAACAATCAAACTACTTAAAAACAAACGATAAAAAGAAAATGGAAAAAGCAGCCAGAAAACGACACATTAGGTTCAGTAAAACAGATATTGACAACATGGTTTTCACTGGAAACAACACAACCCAGAGAACAATGGAGAAACCTCTTTAAAGTTCCGTACTGAAAGGAAAAAAAATGTCAACCTAGAATTTTGTACTAGCAGAAGTATCTTTCAAAATTGAAGACAAAATAAAGACACTTTCAGACATGCAGAAACTGAAATAACACAAGCAGACCAGCAATAAAAGTAATGATAAAGTATCTCTTTCAGATAGAAGGGGAATAATGTACATGGAAACATGGATCTACACAAAGGAATAAAGGAGATGGTAACTATGGAAGTAAACATAAGACATTATTCCAATTATTTAAATATCTTTAAAGAAACAAATGACTGTTTAAAGCAAAAATAATAAGGCACTGTAGCATTTGTAACATATACAGAAGTAAAAGGTACGGCAACAATACAACAAAGGCCAAGGGAAAAGAAATAGAAATATACTGAAGGTTCCTATACTATATATGAAATGGTGTAATAGTACTTGAAGGTACACTGTGAAAAGTTAAATATTATACTTTAAACCCTAAAACAATCACTAATGTAACAAAGTTATAGTGAATGAGGCCAGAAAGTCAATAGAAATTTTATTACATTTTTAATTTTTAAAAATTTATGTTTCAATTACCATTGAAATACAATATTACATTAGTTTCAGGTGTACAAAACACTATAGTGATTAGACATTTATATACCACACAGAGTGATAACCCTAGTAAGTCTAATACCCACCTGACACTGTACATAGTTATTACATTATTGACTATATTCCCTATGCAGTACTTTACATCCCCATGACTATTTTCTTTCAATTATACTTGACATTCAACATTATTTTATATCAGTTTCAGGTGTACACCATAGCAGTTAGACACTTATATAATTTATGAAGTGATCCCCCCAATAAGTAGCACCCCTCTGACATTATAGCTCTTACAATATTATTGACTATATACCCCATACATTACTTTACAACCTCATGACTATTTTGTAACTACCTACTTGTACTTCTTAATACATTCACATTTCTCACCCCTGTCCCATCTGGTAACCATCAGTTTGTAATCATTATCTATGAGACTGTTTCTGTTTTGTTTGTTTGATTATTTTGTTCTTTTCAATCCACATGTAAGTGAGATCATATGGTGTTTGTCTTTCTCAGTCAGACATATTCTATAATTTAATTGTAATTTTAATGTGATCCCGGGAATTGGCAGGCTTAGCGTTTACCTATTCTGCCATCTTGAAATCACTCCAATAAGTAGGAATTTTAAAATACAGTTTAAAAGATGGCAGAAAAAGAGGAAAGACAGCTACAAAGAATAGATAAGACTAAAAGGAAACCCATGAGACAGTAGATTTAAACCCATTAATATCAATGATCACATTAAATATAAACAATCTTAACATTGCAATTAAATGTCAGATTGGCAGATTTGATTTAAAAAATGCTACTATATACTAAATAAAAGAAGCCCACTTTTTCCATAATGACACAAACTGATTAAAAATAAAAGGATGGAGAAAACTATTAACACCAGTCAAAAGAAAGCTGGTATGAATATATTAATATCAGAAAAATAGACTTCACAGCAAAGATTATTACCAGGAATATAAAGAAAGTGATTTCATCATGTCAAAGGTGTAAATTCACCGAGATGACATCACAATCCTAAAATTTATGTATCTGATAATGAGATAGGAAAATCATAGGCAGTCAGGGACACATGGCAGAGGAACTCAAGGCCAAAGAGAACAGTAGCTGACAGGAAAAAAAAATGTAGAGAAGGGAACTAGGGGCTACTGCATCAAACTGCAGAGTCAGCCAAGGCACCAGTCCAGGTGCAGGCGGGTGGGGTGCAGGGTGGGGGGCAATCAGCTTTTACTTCTGGTAAACAACTTAAAGATTGCAGACTCAAGGATGTACAGTCCCCTGGTCTCCAGTGCAGGCTGCGGGGCATTCCATTCGGATCCCCCCACACACCCCCCCCACCTCCCCCCCACACTTGGAGAGCTCTACTCTAGTGCTTTTCGCTTTTGCAATAAAACTGTATACTGCTTAAAACTACCTCTCCGAGTCCGCGTTCTCATTCTTCAAGTACGTGAGACCATGAACTCCAGGCACCAGTATATAGAGCATATAAAATATATATGTTGGATTGAGGTGTGCAAAACAAGTTGTTCACTAGTAGGGACAAGACAATGGCCACACATGTATAAGAGTGAAATAAAAAACATGTTTTTGTGTGAAACTGAGCATAACAAAATTGAGTGATAAACACATTTTCCAAACAACTTCTGGTTATCACCTAAGAAATAACTCCTGGAAAACCACTTTTGGTTATCATGTAAGAAGTAAACAAGTCCAAGGAAAAGAGGATAAAAGCAGAACTCCAGAGCAATGCTATGAGTAGTCTGACTGAGCGCTCGGCTAAGATCCTCTGCGAGGCTCTGAGTGAGACACTGTCCGACAGAGTCATCTGCAAGGGGCAAACCACAATACTCCGGGACTCTCTGAAGTTCTTCCTTGCAAGACCAGCTTGCCTCGGACCCGTCATGGGCCCAGTCGCCTCTCCTGGACCAGGGACCTTCACCACCTCAACTGACTCTGGGACTTGGTTTGTTATTAAATTCTATTCTATTCTGTATAATTTTCTGTGCTTACCAGAGCTTTGGCCTCTGGAGGGGCATTGGCTCCCAAATAAAGCTGTTACTCACTCTATCTGAACCTGTGTGCAGGGATTCTGTTCCCCTCATGTCACGAGTACCACACAGGGACTTAGGGCCCTGCAGAGGGATTAATGTCCCCTTGGCTTTCAGGAATAGACTGAAATGTGGCGACTGCCCTTACAGGCGCTCGCAAAAAACCAGACATCAGAATTCTATATCAATAACAGCTTCAGAATTGACAATGGAAAAATGATAGAACTGTAAGAAGGAGAAATCCACAAGTAGTTTTGGAGATTTTAGTAGTCTTAATAATTGATAAAGCCAACATTATAGTGTGCCTGGGGGGTGGGTGGTAATGATAAACAATAAAAAGAAGAAGTATACATTCAGAATGTCAGATGGCAAAAGTACACATTTAGAATGTCAGACAGTATTACGCTCTGCGGAGAAAAATAAAACAAGGTATTGAAAAGGTACAAAGGCATGGGGGAGGCATGCTCTTTTATGTAAGTTGCTCATGGAATACTTTGCTGATGAAGTAACATTGGAGCAGAAACCTGAAGGCAAGGGAATAGGCCATATGTTTATCTGAGAATGAAAATCATTCTAGGCAAGGGCAGAATTCTTGAGGAGGGCAAAAATGCCTGGTGTACTGAGATTCACAAGGACGCCAGTACAGCTGGAGAAGAACTAACTAGGAAGAGTGAGGCAAGAGAGGAAGACAGTAGGGAGCCAAATAATGTAGAGGTTTACAAGTCCTTAAAGGACTCTAGTTTTTATCCTAAATGAGATGAGAAGTCATTAGAGAATTATGAAGAACGACATGATCTGACTTACATTTTAAAAATATCAATCTGATGGTTTTTGGAAAACAGACTAAAGGAAATCAAGTGCAGAAAGGAGACCTGTTAGGAGGCTCCTTTGTAATAACTGAAGTAAAAGAGGGCTAGTGCTAGGGTGGTAGGTGTGGAGATGGTGGTAAGAATCTGATTAGATTCTGGGTATATTTTGAAGGTACAATCAATAAGATTGGCTAAGGATTAGACATGGGCTGTGAAAGAAAGTGACAAGTTAAGGATGGCTCTGAGGATTCTGAGCTGAGCAACTAGAAGGTTAAAGTTGACATTTTCTAAAATGCGAAAAAATGCAGGATGAACATGTTTAGAGGTACAAGCAGGGAGATTAAGAGTATGGTTTGAAAGAGTTAAGTTTCATATGCCTGTTATACAGTAATCCCCCCCTTATCCACGGGATATACATTCCAAGATGCACAGTGGATGCCTAAAACAGCAGATAGTACTGAACCCTATCTATATTAGGTTTTCCTTTACATACATACCTTTTCACTTAAAGGAAATACTTTATAGCTTTGGCATATCCAAATTGCCAGCATTACTACTCTTGCGCTTTAGAACATTATTAAGTAAAATCAGGGTTACTTGAACCCAAACACTGCAATACCATAATACTTGATCTGATAACAGAGACGGCTACTACATGACTGATGAGAAGGTAGCATATACAGCAGGGATACACTGGACACAGAGATGATTCACATCCTAGGCAGGATGGAAGGGGACGGCTCAATATTTCATCATGCTACTCAGAACAACAAACAATTTAATAATTATGAATCACGTCTTTCTGAAATTTTTCATTTAACATTTTCAGACTGTTGGTGACTGTGGATAACTGAAACTGCAGAAAGTGAAACCACAATAAAGGGGGGGCTACTGTACATCCACGGGAGAGAGTTGAATAGGCAACAGGTAATATAGTTCTGCATTGTGTGTGTGTGTGTGTGTGTGTGTGTATACACACAAACAAATATACACGCACACATATAGAATAAAAGGTCTAAAGAGAAAATTACCAAAATACTATGACTTGTCACCTCTGAGGAACAGAATAATGGGTGATGTTTATTTGTTTATTTTCTTCTTGTATTTAAATTTTCCAATTTTTCAACAATAAAGCTATATTAGTCTTATCATCAGAAATAACTAAAGTATTTTTTGTTTCAAATAAGGAATTGGGTGACTGTTTTGAAAATGAGTTGAAGTAATACCCTGTGAAAAAAAGGCCAGGATTGGATATCACAGTTTTGAGGTTGAGGCAGCTGGATCTTTCTAGAGAATATGAGGGACCTGGGGGGGAGGCTTAAGATGGTAATGATAGGAAACGAGAGTGAAGGTAACAACAGAAACATTAAGGAGATATGTAAGTGAACAGAATCAGTATGCAAAAGGGGAAAGTGGGTTAAATCCAGTTAAATGAAATTTGACATAGATGAATGCTTCTAGACATGGATATAAAAAGTCATCTTGTGCTTGAACTGAATTCTGAAAGCCTAAGTGAAAAAGAAAAGAAGACAGTCCCAGCATAGAGACCATACAGAACACAAAGATGTGAAACTATGCTGGAATAAAGGAAGGATTATTCCTAGGTGCAAAAGGTGCCAGTGGAAGAGTTCATGAGATGAGGCTCTAGAGGCAGGCAGAAACTCGCTTCAATCCTATGGGTTATGCCAAACATTTTAAGCTTTATCCTAAAAGAAAGAACCATTAAAAGATAATAAATGGGAGCCACGTAGCAGACTTGTGTCGTAGATCTATCACTCTTACATCAGTGCAGAATACAGATTTAAAGGTAAGTAAAAGTGAAGAAAGGAAATGTCTGGAGATTGTTGCAGCAATCCAAGTGGGGAAAGATAGGGCCTGAACCAACACAAATGCAATAGAAAACAAGAGGTTGAAATAGATGCAAGTAATATTAAGAAGCAATAATTATCTGTGACTGACTGGATGGGGGGAGGCATAAGAGAGAGGAATATATGATGATTCCAAAGTTGCTCCAAAGTCACTTGAGTGACTACATACTGTTACATTCACTCAAGCAACCACAGAGGACAAAAAATAGGTTTGGGGAAAAGAAAGTTCAGTTTCGACTATGAGGTATGTAGGAAAAGGCATCAGTGGGATGTGTGGAAGTGGAAGAAGCAAAGTGTTCTTGGAACCAAGTTCAGACTTGGTGGTCTGGAGCCAAACAACTGGGTTTGAATCCTCACTGTACCATTTACTAGTTGTAGGACCTGGAGCAAGTTATGATAATTTCTGAGTCTCAGTCTTCTCACAAAATAGGGATAACAACTCATAGTTATTGTGAGGATTAAATGAGAAAATACATTTAAAGAACTCAGAAAAGCAAACATGTAACATGCATTCAACAAATGTTAATTCTTTCTGTGTGTACTTCTCTACCCACCAAAAGAGTGAACACAAATTTTCTACTTCTCTACAATTAAAATATGTGGACTTAGACCATGTATTCATATAGAATTTAGTAATACCCAATTTAAAAAAAAAAAAGGGAAACTATAGAGAATAAACACAATCAATGATAAAGAAACACATTATTCCTAGCAGTAATAGTAATAAAATAAATGTATGCTGAATTAATAAATGAATAAATAATTCTACCATCAAGACAAAATACAGGTATGAGCACTAAAAGAGATCAATTATGTAGTTATATTAAATCAACATCAATTATTCAAGTAAAGCCCATATACAGGAAGAGCACTGTTGGAGGATCAAGTCTCAATATAAAATATTAACTATTGAGTCGGTTTTACCTCAAGTGGTCACTTCATTATGGCAGACTACTAAATGTAAGGACTAAGATATTTTTATACCTCTTTATGCATTCCACAGTTTGTTTTGGCTTGCTTGTTGTACCATAAGTTGAATGATTAAGAATCCTAGAAGTAAATTAAAGCATTAATTCCAAAACTTATTAAAGAGAATAGTGTATACACATGATATAAAGATTGCCACAAAAACTACATCTGGTCCATGAAGATCTTTACAAGAAAACATGTTTAAATATTATTTAGATCACATGCCCATGAGCACACTAGCTATTATAATGAAATTAACCTCACACACGCCTACATGTATATTCTTTCATAAACCCTTTCTCTGGGCTTGGAAATCTTCTGGCCATGCTATTGTCCTGTGTATTTCTAACTTTTACTGAGAGAGAAGATACAGAGATGCAGATCATTTAGGTACCATCATGGCTGATTTAATTTTCCCACCAATACAAAGGATAGGGTTATATAAATATAATACACAATCATTCTATCAAAAGCCAAATAATAAACATTAATTCTAAACGCAAAGATAGTACTAAAGTTCAACTATTTTTTAAAAAATCCCACAAGATTATGCCACCACCATTACCCTAATTCCAAAACCAGACTCAGACATTACCAAAAAAAAAAAATTATAGGCTGATATCCCTAGATGGACATAGATGCAAAAATCCTCAACAAAATGTTACTAAACCAAATTCAGCAATACATTAAAAAGATCATACACCATACTCAAGGTGGATTTATTCCTGGTATGCAAGGTTGGTTCAACATCGGCGAATAAATGAATAAGATACACCACATGAACAGAAGAAAAAAAAATCATGATTCTCTCAACAGATGCAGAAAAAGCATTTGACAAAATCGAACATCCATTTATGATAAAAACGCTCATTAAAGTGGGAATACAAGGAACATATCTAAACATAATAAAGGCCATATATGACAATTCCACAGCTAACATCATACTCAATGGGGAAAACCTAAACGTATTCCCCTTAAGATCAGGAACAAGAAAAGGATGTCCACATGCACAAATTTTATTCAACATACTATTGAAAGTCCTTAGCCACAGAAATCAGAAAAGAAAAAGAAACAATATGTATGCAAATTAGAAAGAAGTAAAACTGTCATTATTTGCAGATGACATGACACTGCAGATAGGGAATCCCAAAGATTCCACCAAAAAACTATTAGAAGTGATAAATAAATCTGGTAAAATAGCAGGATACAAAATTAAAATTCAGAAATTGGTTGCATTTTTTTAAATTAAAAGTTTATTGGGGTGACAACTGTTAGTAAAGTTACATAGATTTCAGGTGTACAATTCTGTAGTACATCATCTATAAATCCCATTGTGTGTTCACCACCCAGAATCAGTTCTCTTTCCATCACCATATATTTGACCCCGTTTACCCTCTTCAACAACCACCCTCCCCCCTTACCCTCTGTTACCCACTAAACTATTGTCTGTGTCTGTGAGTTTTTGTTTTCTCATTTGTTTGTCTTCTTCTTTTGTTATTTTCAATCCTATATACCACATATCAGTGAAATCATATGGTTCTCTACTTTTTCTGTCTGACTTATTTCAGTTAGCATTATAATCTCAAGATCCATGTTTTTGCAAATGGTACTATTTTATCTTTTCTTATGGCTGAATAGTATGCCATTGTGTATATATACCACAACTTCTTTATCCATTCATCTATTAAAGGACACTTTGGTTGTTTCCATGTCTTGGCCACTGTAAATAAAGCTGCAATGAACATTGGAGCACATATGTCATTAGAGATATTGGTCTGTAATTTTCTTTTTTCGTGTTATCCTTACCAGGTTTTGGTATCAGGGTAATGTTGGCCTCATAAAATGAAGTAGGAAGTATGGACTCCTTCAATTTTTTTGAGAGAGTTTAAGTAGGACGGGTATTAGATCCTCTTTGAAGGTTTGGTAGAATTCACTAGTGAAGCCACCTGGTCCCAGACTTTTGCTTTTGGGAAGGTTTTGGATGACTCATTCAATATCCTTACTGGTGATCGGTCTGTTTAGATTTTCCAGTTCTTCATGGTTCAGACTAGGAAGGCTATATGTTTCTAAGAACTTGTCCATTTCTTCTAGGTTATTGAATTTGGTGGCATATAGTCCTTCATAGTATTCTTGGATGATCCTTTGTATTTCTGTGGCATCCATGATAATATCCCCTCTTTAATTTCTGATTTTCTTTATTAGTGTCTTTTCTCTTTTTATCTTAGCTGAGTCTAGCCAAGGGTTTGTCAATTGTATTAATCTTTTCAAAGAAACTGCTCTTTGGGACATTAATTTTTCATATTGTCTTTCTGTTCTCAATTTAATTCTGCTCTGATTTTTATTATTTCCTTCCTTCTGCTGAATTTGGATTTCATTTGTTCTTCTTTTTCTAGTTCTTGAAAGTGTAACGTGAGGTTACTTACTTAGGATTTTTCTTGTTTCCTTGAGATAAGCCTGTATTGATATAAATTTTCCTCTTAAACCTGCTTTCGCTGCATTCCAAAAATTTTGGTGGGATGTATTTTCATTCACATTTGTTTCTATGCATCATTTGATGTCTCCTCTTATTTCTTATTTGACCCAGTCCTTCTTAAAAAGTATGATGGTTATTTCCACTTATTTGAGGATTTTCCTGTTTTCTCTTCCAATATCTTGGTGATATCCAATTTCAAAGCCTTGTGATTGGAGAATACGCTGGGTATGATTTCAATGTTCTTAAATTTGCTCAGGCTTGTTTTATGTTCCAGTATATGGTCTATCCTTAAGAATGTTCCATGTACACTATAAAAGAATATACAGTCTGATGTTCTAGGATGAAGTGCTCTATAAATGTCAATTATGTCCATTTCATCTAATGTGTCATTTAGGGCTGCTATTTTGCTATTTATTTTCTGTTTGGATGATCTATCCATAGCTGTCAATGATGTATTTAAGTCCCCTAGTATAATTGTGTTTTGGTCAATTTCTCCCTTTAGTTCTGTTAGTAGTTGCTGGGTATATTTCGGTGCTCCCTGATTGGGGGCATAAATATTGATGACTGTTATGTCTTCTTGTTGTATAGTCCCCTTTATAGTTATGAAATGTCCATCTTTGTCTCTTGTTACCTTTTTTATCCTGTAGTCTGTTTCATCTGATATCAGTATAGCTACACCTGATTTTCTCTGGATACCATTTGCTTGGAGTGTCAATTTCCACTGTTTCCTTTTGAATCTATGTCTATCCTTGTAGCTGATATGTGTCTCTTAGAGGCAGCATATGGTTGGGTTTAGTTTTTCAATCTAATCTGCTACTCTGGGCCTTTTTATCGGTGAGTTCATTCCAACTACATTTAGTGTGATTATTGATATGTGAGGATTTCCTATCATTCTATCTTTGATTTTCGGGTAAGACTGTGTCTCCAATGTTTGCCTTTTTGTTGCTGTCTATTATTTCAGTGTGCTGGTATTTTATGATTCTTCCCTGTTTCTTCTTTCAGTATGTTCTATATTTGAGTTTTGGATTTTTTGAGTGGTTACCATTAAGATTATGTAAAGGAAAGCTTCATATTTAGAGTATTCCATTTTCTTCAGTATGGTTAAGTTCTCCATTCCTTTATTACAGTTCAGGCCTTTACTCTCCACCCTTTTATGTTTTGGTTGTCACAAATTATCCCTATTTATGCGGGCTAAATAGCCTCCTTCAGTATATGTTGTAGTGTAGGTCATGTATTAGAAAATTTCCTCAGCTTCTATAGGTCAGGAAAGGTTTTATACCTCCTTCATATCTACAGGTTATCTTTGCTGGGTGTATTTTTCTTGGCTCATAATTTCCCTATTTCAATAGATTGAATATTTGATTCCACTCCCTCCTGGCTTGTAGAGTTTCTGCTGAAAAATCTGATGATAATCTAACAGGCTTTCCTTTGTAAGTTACCATCTTCTTTTCCCTGGCTGCCTTGAGGATTCTTTCTTTGTAGTTAATTTTTGACAGCTTCAATACAATGTGCATTGGAGAAGGTCTGTTGGGATTGAGGTAATTAGGTGGTTCTATTTGCTTCTCGAATTTGAGGATCCAGTTCTTTCCAGAAATTTGGGAAGTTCTCGTCGACTATTTGTTTGAATATACTCTCTGTTCCCTTCTCTTTCTTCTTCTTCTAGTATGTCCATTATTCTTATATTGCTCTTTCTGATGTAGTCCAAAATTTCTTGTAGAGTTGTTTCATTTCTTTTAACTCTCAAGTCTCTGTCTTCTTTGATCTGTATCATTTCCAGATTTCTATCTGAGATGTCACTGATTCTTTCCATCAGGTTAACTGTACTACCTAAGCTGGCTATTTCATCCTTCATTTCTTTTATGGAGTTCTTAATCTCCAGAAATTCTATTTTGTTCTTTTTAAAAATTTCAGTTTCTTTGGTCAAATGTTCATTTTGTTCTTTGATTGTGTTTCTGAGTTCATTAAACTGACTGTGTGTTTTCTTGCATCTCCTTGAGTTTTTTCATAACTGCCATCTTGAATTCTCTGTCATCGAAGTCACATATTTCCATGTCTTTAAGTTCATTTTCTGGAGACTTTTCATTTTATTTTTGAGCTGTCTTGTTACCTTGGTTTTCACGGCAATTAATGAATTATTAAGAAACTGGTTGCATTTTAAACACCAATAATGAACTATCAGAAAGAGAAATTAAGATGACAATCCCATTTATAACTGCATCAAAAAAATAAAATACCAGCTGTCAAAAACATGATGATTAAGGGGTACTCCTTGATATCTCCCCTAGAAGTTACAACAGATTGACAGCTACATTTCAACAAAGGATTCCCAATACAACACACAAACATCTCTGAGAGTTCTGCGAATCTAGATATCTTAAGGTGGGTGAACTGGGGCACACATGGGAGGAGGGAAGGCAAAGTACAGAGACAGGGGTCATAAGACACAGACCAGAGCCCACTGCAGTCCTGGGAAAAGGGAGGATTGAGTGCAGGAGCACCTTCTGTGGCCCCAAAAATCCTACCTGAGGGAATCAGCATATAATAAGTTATGTATTATATGTGATGGGGCAAAAACAAAATACAGAACGGCTCTGATAACTGTGGTGTAACAGCCTTAACTGCCAGGTAGAAAACAAAGCTACAAAGCCTGACTACCAATCAACACCTTCCCAGAGCTCCCTCCATGGTACCCTGCCAGAGCTAGCAGCAAGCCCCAGAAAGAAAGAAAAAAAAGAGAGAGAAAGAGAGATAGCAGTGTCGCACTTAAGAGCAGAATATCTACAGCCCTGGAAAATGGAGACACTTCCTAACTAGCAGACGCACAGTGCGGCTAATTCTGGTGACAGGGAAAGAACTCTATGATGGAGGCAGCTGTGGTCTGGCAGAGGCCAGTGCTTGAAAGAGAGCACGGCCACAGATGTGCCCACCGCATCCCCAGCCAACCTGCCCCCTCCTTTACCGGCTGATCACAGCACGAGCACCAAGGGCTGCTGTAACGCACACCTCTGCATCTGGCTGCAGGAGTAGCACGGGGATTTCAGAGGCTCAGAAACCCATCACCCACCACATCATCCCATGGGGGTGGTGCCTTGAGACAAAGGCAAACTGGTCACAGAGGAGAAGCCCACCTCTCCAGGAAATGTCCCACCAAGGAGAAGTTGGAACAAGACAGAAAATAAAATAAAATGCTCCATCATCATCTACCGGAAAGCAAAGGAAAGAGCTCTTCATATCAACCTGTTGCATGCAACTTTTGCAGATGCTCAGGAAAAAAATAATTCATCTATTGCTATGAATAAACAAGGAAACAAGACAGCTCAAGAAAAAAATTGAAAATCTCAAAAAAAAACCCCAAAAAAACAACCCTTAAAGACAAGGAAATATGTGACTTACAAGACAGAGGATTCAAGATTCCATTTCTGAAAAACCTCAACAAGATGCAAGAAAACTCAGATAGGCAGATTAATGAATTCAGAAATAAAAATCAATGAACGTAGTGAATATTTTACCAAAGATACTGAAATATTTAAAAAGTGGCAAATAGAAATTCTGGAGCTGAGGAGCTCAATAAAAGAGATGAAGAATGAAATAGCCATGGTAGGAAATAGAACTTACCAGATGAAGGAAAGAATTAGTGATATCAAAGACAGAAATCTGGAAATGATACAGATGGAAAAAGAGAGAGAGACTTGAGAGTTAAAAGAAACAAAAAAACTATACAAGAACTTTCTGACACCATCAAAAAGAGCAATATAACCATGATTGGTATACCAGAAGAAGAGAGGGAGAAGGGCACAGAGAGACTATTCAAGCAGTTGAGGAGACCGTCAAAAACTATGGAAAGGACTGGATCCTCGAATTCCAGAAGCAAACACAACACCTAATTATATCAGTACGAACAGGCCTTCTCCAAGGAAGGTAAGGCCATTAGATTATGAACAGACTATTCAGCAGAAACTCTTAAACCAGGATGGAGTGGAATCAAATATTCAAACTACTGAAACAGAGAAATTACGAGTGAAAATAATATATCCCGCAGTTATCGTTTAGATAATAAAGACCTTCCCAGACATACAGAAGCTGAGAGAATTTTCTACCACAAGGCTTGCATTACAAGAAATACTGAAGGAGGCTATCTGACGTGAAACATAAAGACAAAAGAATACAAAACCACCAGCAAGATTACTAACAGACAGACAAAAGCAGGAAATGTCAACCCCCACACAGAATAGGGGACTGTACACTGAAACATAACATAAAGGGTAAAAAGATGAAAACATAAAAAAGGAATAAAACAAGACAATTTGCTACTGCAACTCAGAAATGAACTCACAGCATAAATAGGAATAATTTGTGACAGCAACATAAAAGGGGAGAGTCGAAAGGTCTGAATTTGCAAAGTGGAATGGAGATAAAAAGCATGCTGAAAAAATAGGACTACTGTATATATAAACCTTTCTTTTACATGAATGTAATGGAAACCACTCAAAAAAAAAAAAAAATCCTGAACTGACCCACATAACATATAAAAGAGGAAATAGAGGGGAAAAAATCATAGAATACCACCACACTAAAATAACAGAGAGAAACAAAAAGGCAAAGAAAGAATGAAGACACTGAGCTACCAGAAAACAAAAGGTAAAATGGCTATAGAAAATGCTCACATATCAATAATCATCCCCAAAAGTAAATGGACTGTATTCACAAATAAAAACGCAGAGTAGCAGATTGGATCAAAAAACAAAACCCAACCATATGCTGCCGCCGAGAGACACATCTCAGCTACAAGGACAAATACAGACTCAAAGTGAAAGGGTGGAAAACGATACTCCAAACAAACGGCATCCAAATGAAAGCGGTTGTTGTCATACTTACAAGGTTTGATCAAACCTATGGTGATTGCCTAAATTTAAAAAAAAATTATTGAAGAAAAAGACACATTGCCACTAATACCCCTCAAAACACCACCCCTCACTTTGAACACACTTATTCAATCACTCTTGCCACTTTCTGAAGCACTTCTGGAAGTACTTTTTCGTGAATTTCTTTACTTGCGTGGTTGTGGCTGCCTTAATGTCCTAAATTGATTCAAAACGCTTACCTTTCATGGTTATTTTGACTTTGGAGAAGAGCGAGAAGTCGCACAGTGCCAGATCCGGTGAATTAGGTGGAAGAGGACACACTGTAATGTTTTTATTCGACAGAAATTGCCCAACAAAAAGTTATGTGTGAAACGGAGCATTGTCATGATAAAGGATGAAGTAAAGACACTCACGAAAGTGGACTTCCAGAACTGTTTCAGAAAATGGCAAGAATGATGGCATGAGTGTGTTTGATGAGAGGGGAAGTAATTTGAGAAGGACTAATGGCAATGTGTCTTCTACTGTAATAATTTTATTAAAATTTAAACATTCACGATATTTTGTGATTACACCTCATGTATATGACAAAACAGACTTCAGGATACAACAGTTAACAAGAAAGAAAATATTCACAGAACTAAATGAAATAGAGAAAAAGACAATAGAAAAAAATCGATGCAACAAAGAGCTGGTTCTTTGAAAAGAATAATACAATTGACAAACCTTTCGCTACACTCATTAAGGAAAATAGAGAAAAGACACTAACAAAATTAGAAATGAAAGAGGAGAAATTCTGTAATACATCATCCATGTCACTTTACTAACAATTGTCACTCAATAAACTTTACTTTAAACTAAAAAGAGGAGAAATTACAACAGGTATCACAGAAATACAAAGGATTACAAACGAATACTATGAATGACTATATAACAACAAATTCAATAACCTAGAAGAAATGAACAAGTTATAAGAAACATGTAACTTTCCTAGACTGAATAACGAAGAACTGGAAAATCCAAATACACTGATCAAGAATAAGAAAATTCAAACAATCATCCAAAAAAAAAATCCACAACAGGAAAAGTCCAGGACCACATGGCTTCACTAGTGAATTATACCCAACATTCAAAGATTTAATACCTGTCCTTCTCAAATTATTCTAAAGAAAATGAAGGAGATGCAATACTTCCTAAATAATTTTATAAGGCCAATAATACCCTTATACAAAAACCACATTAGAATAACACAAAAAGAGAAAACTGCAGACCAATATCGCTGATGAACACAGATGCAAAAATCCTAAACAAAATCCTAGGAAATCAAGTACAACAATATACTACAAACATTATACATCACGATCAACAAGGGTTCATTCAAGGAGAACAAGGATGATTCAACATGTGTCTATTGATCACTGTGACACACCACATAAATAATTTTAAAGATAAAAATCACGATGGCATCAATAGATGCAGCAAAAGCATTTGACAAGATATAACATCTATTTATTTTTAAATCAATGAGTATACGAGTACCTCAACATAATAAAGACCATATACAACAAACCCACAGCTAATATCATACCCAATGGTTAAAAACTGAAAACTTTTCCTCTAAAATCAGGAAAACACAGGGATGCCACAGTCACCACTGTTACTCAACATAGTATTGGAAGTCCTAGCCAGAGCAATCAAGCAAGAGAAAGATATAAAAGGCATCCAAATTGAGAACGAAGTTAAACTGTCACTTTTTGCAGCTGACATTATCTTTATATAGAAAACCCTAAAGAGTCTACCAAAAAACTTTTACAAACAAAAAACGAATGTAGTAGAGTTGCAGGACACAAAAGCAATGTACAAAAATCCATTGCATTCCTATATACTAACAATAAAATTTCACAAAAAGAAATAAAAAAATTTATTCTGCAAATTGCAGCCAAAATAAATAAATAAACAAAGTACCTAGTACTAAACTTAACAAAGGATGTGAAGGACCTATACAGTGAAAAGTATAAGCCATTATTATAAGAAATTGAAGAAAACATGAATAAATGGAAAGATATTCCATACTCATGGATTGGAAGAATCCACACAGTGTAGTTAACATGGCCACATTACCCAAAGCAATATACATATTTAAGGTAACAGCCCCGCCAGATCAAAAATCCAAAGGTTTTTTTTTTTCAAGAAATACAACAACAAAAATCAGATTTGTATGGAACAGACACTTCTCCCAAGAAGACATACAAAAGGGAAACAGATATATGAAAAAATGCTGAAATTCACTAGCTATTACAGAAAAGCAAAACAAAACCACAATGAGATACCACTTCACACCTGTTAGAATGGCTATTATCAACAAAACAAGTAATAAAAAGTGTGGGAGAGGTTATACGGAATTAGGAGCCCTCATACATGGCTGGTGGGAATGTAAATTGGTGAAGCCACTAAGGAAAACCCTATGGAGGGGTTCCTGAAAAAAGGAATAAAATTACCATATGATCCAGCAATCCCTCTCCTGGGTATCTACCCAAGAAACTGGGAAACATTTATCTATAAAGAAACATGTACCTTGATGTTCATTGCAGCATTATTCAGGGTGGCCAAGACACAGAAAAAAAATCAAAGTGTCCTTTGATAGATGATTGGACCAAGATGATGTGGTATATATACATGATGGAATACAGACATTTGCGAAAACATGGATGGATCTTGAGATTATCATGCTGAGCAAAATAAATCAGACAAAAAGTCAAGAACCATATGACTTCACTCATATGTGGGATATAAAACTGAAAGTCATAAAGGAACAACACAAACAAAAATTCACTGACACAGACAACAGTTTAGTGGTTACCAGTGGGAAAATGGGTGGTGGTAGAACAGGAAAAAGCAGATCAAATACGTGGTGAAGGAAGAAGCACAGACTCTGGCTGGTGAATACAGAATGCAATATATAGATGATGTATTACAGAAAAGTACACATGAAACCTATATAATTTTACTAACCAATGTCACCCAAATAAATTTAATTTAAAAAAATTGTTCTCAAATCTAGGAATAAATTTAATCAAGGAAGTAAAAGACCTCTACTCAGAAAACTATAAAACATTGAAGAAATTAAAGCACATACAAACAAATGAAAGCATATACCATGCTCATGGATAGGAAGAATTAATACAGATAAAATGTCCATACTACCTAAGGAATCTATAGATTCAATGCAATCCCTATTAAAATACCACAGGCATTTTTCACAGATCTCGAACAAATGATCCTAAAATTTACATGGAACCATAAAAGACCGCAAATAGCCATGGCAATCCTCAGAAAGAAGAACAAAGCTGGAGACATCACACTATGTGATATCAAATTATATGACAAGCCTACAGTAATCAAAACACCATGGCATTGGGATAAAAACACACATAAAGATCAACGGAATAGAATAGAGAGCCCAGAAATATATGCATACCTGTATGGTCATTTAATCTATGACAAAGGAAGCAAGAATTTACATTGGGGTAATGACAGCCTATTTAATAAATGGTGATAGAAAAACTGGACAGATATATGTAAGAAAATGAAACTAGACCACCTAATTATGCCATATAGAAGAATAAACTCAAAATGGATGAAAAACTGAAATGTAAGACCCAAAACTGTAAGATTCCTAGAAGAAAAGACAGGTGGTAAACTCTCAGACATTAAATACTCTTAGTAAATTTTTAATGATACATTTCCTCAGGAAAGGGAAACAAAAGAAAAAAATAAACAAAAGGGACTGCCTGAAACTAAAATGTTTTTAAAGAGCAGACAAACCATCAATAAAACCAAAAAACAGCCTACTGAATGGGAGAAGGTATTTGTAAAAGACACATCTCATACAGGGTTAATATCCAAAATCTATTTAAAAAAAAAAACAACTGATGAAACTGAACAAGAAAAAACAAACAATCCGGAGACGTCATCAAAGTGGCGGCATGAGGTGAACCTCTGTAAATCTTCCCTGGAATTTACAACAAATGGAACAACTACAACTCCACAAAGGACTCCCTGCACAGCAGACAGGCAAGAGGAAGAGGCCCACTACTGAATTCACCTAAAGGTGGGTGAATCGTACGAGCAGGGGAGGAGGGACGGGAGACATGCGGAGAAAGGGACGCGAGGGCTCAGGATTCAGACCTAGCTCAGTGCTCTGAGCGTGCTGCATCCCGGACATACCGCAGCTGCACGAGAGGGAATAACTTGGAATGCTAGGGCTCCGTTTAAGGCACACAGGGCTGAGGAGACAACCTATAACACGGCTGAACACAAAACTCACGGCAGAGACCTCAGAGAAAAGACTGAGGGAAGAAAGCTGAAAACAGTGGTTTAAGCCCTCACTACCAAGCAGAGAACGGACGCCTTAGGGACTGAGACCAGCCGCCCCCTCCCTACCGTCCCAGAGCTCACCCTGCCCCCACCTGCCCGGTGCTAGAAGAGGAAGAGTAGCAGTGTCAGATCAAAATAACAGAATATTTGCTATTCTGAGAACTGTGGACCGCAGACACAGATTCGTAGTCCAACTAGTTCCGGAAAAGGAGAGAGAGCTCTGGAAGCAGGAACGGCTGTGGTGGTGGTCGCCACCACTTCTCTGGGCCATCTCTCATAACTCACCCCGCAACTGGCCCCACCCATCTGGGCAGATCCCTGAAGGAGTAAACAAGACTGCTGAAACATACCAGATCTGAATCTGGTGCAGGAAGAGCTTTGGAACCTCAAAAGCTCTCTGCATACCCACAAGGACACTGCCCTCTGACCCAGGCGAACTACTAACAGAAGAGAAGCCTGTCTCCCAGGGAACCCCCCATTATGTGAGAAGCTGGAATACTGCAGAGAAAACATAGCACTACTGTGTGAGAGAGAAAAAAAGGCTGCAGTCGGAGAGAAAATAAAACATTCTGCCAACACCTACTGGAAACAAAAGAAAGAATTCTTCCAATTAACCTGTTGCAGAAACCCTCCTGTAGATTTCTAGGAAAACAAATTATAAATCACTACCTGCCATGAATAACCAAGGCAACAAAACAGCTGTGAAAGAAAGTGAAAAATCTCCAGAAAAGGCACTTAAAGATATGGAAATATGTGACTTAAATGACAGGGAATTCAAGATTGCAGTTCTAAAAAACTCAATGAGATGCAAGAAAACACAGATAGACAGTTTAATGAACTCAGAAACACAATCAAAGAACAGCATGAGCATTTTACAAAAGAGATTGAAATTTTAAAAAAGAACCAAATAGAATTTCTGCAGATTAAGAACTCACAGAAGAAACTAAGAATGAAATAGCCAGCTTAGGTGGTAGAGTTGACCACATGGAGGAAAGAATCAGTGACACCGAAGATAGAAACCTGGGAATGACACGATTGGAAGAAGAAAGAGACTTGAGACTTAAAAGAAATGAAAGAACTCTACAAGAACTTTCTGACTCCATCAGAAAGAGCAATATAAGAATAATGAACATACCAGAAGGAGAAGTAAGAGAGAAGGGAACAGAGAATATATTCAAACAAATTGTCGATGAGAACTTCCCAAACTTGTGGACAGAACTGGATCCTCGAATCCAAGAAGCAAACAGAACACCTAGTTACCTGAATCCCAACAGGCACCTCCAAGGCACATTGTATTGAAGCTGTCTAAAATCAAAGACAAAGAAAGAATCCTCAAGGCAGCCAGGGAAAAGACGGTAACTTACAAAGGAAAGCCCATTAGATTATCAGCAGATTTTTCAGCAGAAACTCTACAAGCCAGGAGGGAGTGGAACCAAATATTCAAACTATTGAAAGAGAGAAATTATGAGCCAAGAATAATATATCCAGCAAAGATATCCTTTAGATATGAAGGAGGAATAAAGACCTTTCCAGACATACAGAAGCTGAGGGAATTTCCTAATACAAGACCTGCACTACAAGAAATACTAAAGGAGGCTATTCGACCACCATCAACAGGGACAATTGGTGGCAACCAAAACATAAAAAGGGGGGGAGTAAAGGCCTGAACCGGAAAATGGGAATGGAGAAAGTAAGCGTGCTGAAGAAAACGGAATACTCTAAATATCAAACTTTCTTTTACATAAAATTAAGGGTAACCACTCAAAAAAAAATCCAGTACTGAAATATATACTGTAATAAAAGAAGAAACAGAGGGAAACATCATAGAATACCACCACACAGAAATAATAGACAATAACAAAAAGACAAAGAAACAATGGAGACACAGCCTTACCAGAAAACGAAAGACAGAATGACAGGAAATCCTCACATATCAATAATCACCCTAAATGTAAATGGACTGCACTCACCAATAAAAAGGCACAGAGCATCAGATTGGATCAAAAAACTGAATCCAACGATATGCTGTCTGCAAGAGACACATCTCAGTTACAAGGACAAGTACAGACTGAAAGTGAAAGGGTGGAAATTGACACTTCAAACAAATGGTATTCAGAGAAAACCAGGTGTATCCATACTGGTATCAAATGAAACAGACTTCATGGAGAAAAAGGTAACGAGAGACAAAGATGGACATTTCATAATTGTAAAGGGTACTATAGAACAAGAAGAGATAACAGTCATCAATATTTATGTCCCCAATCAGGGAGCACCGAAATATACCAAGCAACTACTAACAGAACTAACGGGAGAAATTGACCAAAACACAATTATACTAGGGGACTTAAATACATCGTTGACAGCTATGGCTAGATCACCAAAACAGAAAATTAATAACGAAATAGCAGCCCTAAATGACACATTAGATGAAATGGACATAACTGACATATATAGAGGACTCTATCCTTAAACATCAGACTATATATTATTTTCTAGTATACATGGAACATTCTCAAGGACTGACCATATATTGGGACATAAATCTAACCTCAGCAAATTTAAGAAGATTGAAATCATACCAAGCATATTCTCTGATCACAAGGCTTTGAAATTGTATATCAACTGCAAAAAGAAAGCTGGAAAAAACACAAATACATGGAGATTAAACAGCATACTTTTAAAGAACGAGCGGGTCAAAGAAGAAATTAGAAGAGAGATCAAAAGATACATAGAAACAAATGACAATGAAAATACATCCTACCAAAATTTTTGGGATGCAGCGAAAGCAGTTTTAAGAGGGAGACTTATATCATTACAGGGCTATCTCAAGAAACAAGAAAAATCTCAAATATAAAACCTCACATTACACCTTAAAGAACCAGAAAAAGAGGAACAAATGAAACCCAAGGTCAGCAGAAGAAAGGAAATAACAAAAATCAGCGCAGAACAAATGAAATAGAGAACAAAAAGACAACAGAAAAAATTAATGTGACAAAGAGCTGGTTCTTTGAAAAGAATGACAAAATTGACAAACCGTTGGCTAGACTCACTAAGATAAAAAGAGAGAAGACACTAATTAACAAAACCAGAAATGAAAAAGGAGAAGTTATCTCGGATGCCACAGAAATACAAAGGATCACCCAAAAATACTGAAGGACTATATGCCACCAAACTCAATAACCTAGAAGAAAGGGAGAAGTTCTTAGAAACAGATAGTCTTCCAAGGCTGAACCACAAAAACTGAAAAATCTAAACAGACCGATCACCAGTAACAAAATTGAATCAGTCATTCAAAATCTTCCCAAATGCAAAAGTCTGGGACCAGATGGCTTCACTAGTAAATTCTACCAAACCTTCAAAGAGGATCTAATACCAATCCTGCTCAAACTCTTCCAAAAAATTGAAGTGTAGACAGTACTCCCCAACTCATTTTATGAGGCCAAAATTACCCTGATACCAAAACCTGACAAGGACAACACAAAAAAAGAGAACTACAAACCAATATCTCTGATGAATACAGAGGCAAAAATCCTAAACAAAATTCTAGCAAATCGAATGCAACAATGCATGAAAAAGATTATTTATCATGACCAAGTGGGGTTCATCACCGGGGCACAAGGATGGTTCAACATCCACAAATCCATCAATGTGATACATCACATAAAGAAAATAAAGGACAAAAATCATATCATCATATAAATTGATGCAGAAAAAGCATTTGACAAGACACAACATCCATTTATGATTAAAACACTTAGTAAAATAGGTATAGAAGGAAAATACTTTAACATAATACAGGCCATATATGACAAACCCTCAGCTAATCTCATAATCAATGGGGAAAAACTGAAGCCGTTTGCTCTACGTTCAGGAATACGACAGGGTTGTCCCCTATCACCTGTGCTTTTCAACATAGTGTTGGAAGTCCTCACCAGAGCAATCAAGCAAGAGAAAGAAATAAAAGGCATACAAATTGGGAATAAAGAAGTTAAATTATCACTCTTTGCAGGTGACATGATGCTATATATAGAAAACCCTAAAGATTCCACCAAAAACTATTAAAACAATAAACAAATACAGTAAAGTTGCTGGCTACAAAATCAAGGTAGGAAAATACATTGCATTCCTATATACTAACAATGAAATCTCAGAAAAAGAGACACAAAAAACAATTCCTTTTGCAGTTCCAGCAAAAAGAATAAAATACCTAGAAATAAACTCTACCAAGAATATGACAGACCTATATGCTGAAAAGTATAACACATTTTTAAAATAAATTGAAGAAGACACAAGAAACAGAAAGACATTCCGTGCTCATGGATTGGAAGAATCAACATAGTTAAAATGGCCATACTACCCAAAGCAATATACAGATTTAATGCAATCCCCATCAAAATTCCAATGGCATTTTTTAAAGAAATAGAACAAAAAGTTATCAAATTTGTTTGGAACCACAAAAGACCCCAAATAGCCAAAGCAATCTTAAGAAAAAACAACAATACTGGAGGTATCACACTCCCTGACTTTGGCTTGTACTACAGGGCTACAATAATCAAAACAGCATGGTATTGCAGAAAAACAGACACATAGACCAATGGAATAGAATTGAGAACCCAGAAATAAAACCACGTAAATATGGACAGATAATTTTTGAGAAAGTATCTAAAAACATAAAATGGAGAAAAGACAGCCTCTTCAACAAATGGTGGTGGGAGGATTGGAAAGCCACGTGGAAAAGAATGAAACTGGACTGCTATCTGTCACCATGTACCAAAATTAATTCAAAATGGTTCAGACTTAAGCCTAAGACCTGAAACAATAAACTGCATAGAAAACATAGGTACTAAATTTATGGATCTTGGGTTCAAGAGCATTTTATGAATTTGACTCCAAAGGCAAAGGAAGTAAAAGCTAAAATAAACGAATGAGACTATATGAAATTTAAAAGCTTCTGCAAAGCAAAAGAAACCATCGACAAAATAAAGAGGCAACCAACTAAATGGGAGAAGATTTTTGCAAACGGTGCCTCTGAATAGGGGCTATTATCCAAAATACACAAGGACCTCATGAAACTCAACAACAAAAAAACAAACAACCCAATTGTATTTGAAATTGAAGAGCCTTTACAAAGGTCTAGGGCAGAGGACCTGAAGAGACATTTCTCCAAAGAGGACATGCAAATGGCAATTAAACATATGAAAAAATGCTCAACATCACTAATCATCAGAGAAATGCAAACAAAAAACGCAATGAGATTGTAACCTCACCCTAGTCTGAATGGCTATCATCAACAAGACAAATAGTAACAAATGTTGGAGAGGCTATGGAGAAAAAGGAACCCTCATACACTGTTGGTGGGAATGCAGACTGGTGCAGCCGTTATGGAAGGCAGTGTGGAGGTTTCTCAAAAAATTACGAATAGAATTACCATATGACCCAGCAATCCCTCTCCTGGGTATCTACCTAAAATATCTGAAAACATTTATGCATAAAGACACATGTGCTCCAATGTTCAATGCAGCTTTGTTTACGTTGGCCAAGACATGGAAACAACCAAAATGTCCTTCGATAGATGAATGGATAAAGAAGTTGTGGCATATATACACAATGGAATACTATTCGGCCATAAGAAAAGATGACATAGGAACGTTTGTGACAACATGGATGGATCTTGAGAGTATAACGCTAAGCGAAATAAGTCAGACAGAAAAAGCAGAGAACCATATGATTTCACTGATATGTGGTATATAAACCAAAAACAACAAAAGAACAAGACAAACAAATGAGAAACAGAAACTCATAGACACAGACAATAGTTTAGTGGTTACCAGAGGGTAACGGGGTGGGGGGTGGGAGATGAGGGTAAGGGAGATCGAATATATGGTGATGGAAGGAGAACTGACTCTGGGTGGTGAACACACAATGGGATTTATAGATGATGTAATACAGAATTGTACACCTGAAATCTATGTAATTTTACTAACAATTGTCACCCCAAGGAATTTAAAAAAAAAAAGAAAAATAAATTTTAAACGTCCCAAAGCATGGTCATGTGCTCCATAAATAGTTATTGTTTTGAGTAAGTGAAGTAAATAACTTTTACTAATTATCCATATTAATGGTACCAAAATTATTCTTTTAATTTTTCTGAAAACAAAAAAATATTTCAGATCTTTTTCGTTTGTTTGTTTAGGTTGAACTAAGCAACAATATTCATATCAAAAACAAGCATATTATTATGAGGTTTATAATCCTTTGTCAGGTACTCCTAATTAGGTCTTCCCTATAAATACTGATGCTCCTCTTTAAAAAAAAATTGTATTCAATTTAACTAAAAGAAAGGCAGTTCACCCATTCCCCCCATACCCCCACCCACACCTCCCATAAATAATCTCTTTTATTATTTCACAACCAAAGATGTGATATTCTCAGTACATGAACGTGGCAATAATAGTTGACCCTAAGAAGCACACAGAACTTTTCCTGTATTAAAAATCTTAAAAAAAAAAAAAAATTAACTTGCACTGATTTTATACTCATTCACACTGTCCTTCCCATTGCCAAAGACATGCATGTGGAGAAAGCCTAGCCAGAGGGAGAAATGCTCGCTGAGCAAGAAACAGACCAAGGTGAATGTGTGACCAGCACATCATCACACTGATTTAATCAACCATCATACAATCCAATTCTAAGGAGTTTACCCATATCCCAAAGAATTTGGAATCTGATGCGAAACACACTATTTACTTATGACACATGCCTGGAAAAAAATGTTTATAAAATATCTAATGCTATTGTGATCTAAAATGAATATGTACAAATAAATCAGTTATTATTATTTAGTACATAGGAATTAAAAAGAGATACCAAAGCAATAATTAAATATGACAATGTGAGTACATTCTCTTAATTGTATATATGTAACTTCACAGTCCTCTCCTAAGTATTTCCTATTGTCTTTTAGTAGTTAGTAACTTGAAATAAATATTAAGATGGTCTTATTGTTTACTGGAAACTTCATATACTTTATTTGATCATCTTTAAATAGTCAGATTTAACGATAATTTGCTCATTTAAATCTCATTACTGAAAAAAATACCTGTTCTTCTCTTGCTGCAATAACTGAGCGGCTATTTTCCTCAAATCAGTTACTTCCTTCAAATCATCCTCTTCCTCTGCAAGTAACTGTTCTTTCCTCAGTCTGAAAGATGATACAAACATGGTTAACCAAAATGTAAGGCAGAAGATATTTTATGCCAGCTTGCAAAAGGAGAAACCATTTTTTTGTTTTTAATATGAGGTGAAAGCTAAAATCTTAATGTCCTTGTATTTAAAAATTTAAAATAAGACATAGGATTATTTAAGGAATATAACAACATACCTGTCCTCTCCACTCAACAGAAAATGTGGCACACTGGTTATATTAATATAATTAATGGCTAGTAAAGTGAACTGTAGTATTATCATTTTGTAATTTCCAAAATGTGTAATGGCCATAGTAAGTTAACAATGAATAGTCCCTAATCTTGAGTGTAGTAAAAACTGCAGAGTTCTGTGTGGCCTGTCTTTATGAATAAATATAAAATGTTATGAAAATTACATTTTATTAAACTACCCTGCTTTTATCAGTTCATTTTGATATAAAAAAAAACTGTATATAAAATGTTCAAGTAGAGGAAATGCAAAATAGGTTCAGATAAGATTGGCAAACTTGCCAAAACATTACTCATTAAAATATATAATTTTTATCACTCAAATAGACCAAAGAAATTTTATAATAAACTGTTCTCTAAACTCTAGTAATTTTATCCCAAAGATATTTAATTTATAAAACAGTATCAAGCCCTAAGACTGTATCTTTACCATATTTTGCATGCCTCTGGTGACTGTCAAGTTTAGGCAACTGTCTTCATAAGATAAGGTGACAAAGTAAAAGAATGAAATATAAAGAGTACAAGACAAAGCAATGTACCTCCTATGGGGTACGAAAGATGATTAATGACTGTCTAAAAAGTTATCAATGAGGTAATTTGGAGAAAGCACATGTAGAGGAAAGAGAAAAGGTCAGGGATCAGAGAGAGCTAGGTTCACACGCTAGGTTCTACATACACTAGCTAAGTGGTTGTGGCAAGAAACTTTAGAGTCTCCAAGCTTCACCTTGCTCCTTTGTAAATTGGACAATATCTACCCTGCAGGATTTAGTGAAAATTAAACAAGAAACATGGGAAAGCACATAGCACAAATTCTGGTACATAATAGGTATTCAACAAATGCTCCTTCCTTCCTTCCTGCAACTATGAAGCAACTGGAAGGAGTGACTGAAAAATGAGACTGAAAATGTCATACTCCATCATTTCCTAAGATAAATGATACATGAAAGATCCAAAGCACAATTATTTTAATAAAATATGAAAGCAAATACCCTTATAATTACCATAACCAGTGTGATGAAATGGAAAGTATAGTTTCTCAATAAAAGAGTTAGACTAAAAGTCAGAACACCTGAGTTGCAAATATTTGAAAAGCTGGGTCTCAGTTTCCTTATTGGTCAAATAATGCCAATACCATCTATTTTAAAGAGCTGTTAAATAGCTCAAATGAAGCAATGTATGTGAAGGTATAGTCCTTCTCAGTAATAATCATAGGAGACATTATTATTACACTTCTAGGGGAAAAACAGTGTGTATATGACACTCAAATGTAAATGCTTTACTATAATTTTCAGTTTGATTGAAGAATGCAGGCAGATGAAGTATTTACAAATTAACTATCAGAACATAACAGGTAAATGAACAAAAATTTATATTCTTTCAAGTACCCTTTCAAGTAAATATCTAATGAGTATTTCAAATATTTATTGGTAACATTTCAATTTGAAAATTCATGTTTGCTTACCTTATTTCATCTCCCAATTCTTCATTTTTCTGAGATTTTTCAGGACGTTTTTCTTTTCCCTTATATAAAAGAAAGTTATCATTTTAAATTATATGGTCCATTTTTTGTGAGATTAACGTGAACACATTATTAATATTGTTTCAAAGTTTTCTTTACCTTATGGGAAGAGACAAAGGATCCAATATGTGCATCGCCTTGTTCAGGAACTGCTATATCTTCTGTGTTGGGATCAATAAAATCATACACCTCTTGGTCTAAGTACAGATTAATATTTATTAGAAAATATGAATAGTAAACAGTGTGCTCTGACACTGCAGTGCTTAGGGGAAAAGTACATTTTCTTAATAAAAGAGCTGGCCAAAAATAATATAATTTTTCAAAGCCCATTTTCAACAAGGGCTATGTCCATGAAATAATAGCAAAACACCATATGAATTACCTTTCTGAGAATCAGGTTTACTTCCTACTGTGTGACTGTCATTTCTCGATGTCTGCTCTCTATTTGATTCTGAGACTTGAGAGTGAAGGCTGATTGTGTCGTCATCCGATGGCTGAAAGAAATAAGCCCAAGAACAAATGAGGCATTTATACATATTAAGGATTACATTGCTTTAATTTCACACGTGAAGTGTAGAATTATTTGCTTTACATCTCTAGTTCTTTTTTAAATTAGTTTCTGATGTACAAAGCTACACAATAGTTAGACATTTACACCCCTCACAGTAATAACTCCCCAATCTACCACCCCTCTGACATAGTATACAGCTATTATCACTGACTATATTCCCTATGCTGTACTTTATATCCCACGAAAATATAAATACATATATATGTAATTATAGTTGACATTCAATATTATTCTACTTCAGCTTCAGGTGTATAGCACATTGGCCAGGCATCTACACCATCTATGAAGTGGTGCCCCTGAGAAGTCCAGTACCCATATTCTGCTAAGTGAAATAAGCCAGACTGAGAAAGACAAATACCATATGATCTCACTTATATGTGAAATCTAAAAAACAAAATAAACGAGCAAACAAAACAGAAATAGACTCAGAGATATAGAGAAAAGACTGATAGTTGCTAGATAGGAGGGGGTGGGGATTGGGGAGAACGTGAAAGGATTAGAAAGTACAAATTGGTAGTCACAAAATAGTCACAGGGATGTGAAATACAGTATGGGGAATATAATCAATAATGTTGTAAAGATACATCTCCAGTTTTCAAACCAAAAATTTATATGAAGGTTTAATGTTCTGCTTTTAAAAATGTGCATGTCTTGTTTTCATTTGAAGTCATCAAATACAATGATGATTATATTTTTAAGCAAAATAAATTATGTGCAAGTGTTTATTTCAAAGTTCTAATAAATTTTTAAAATAAAATAGATCTGTAATAAAAAAAATACTCACTTCTGTTGTAGATAATCGTTTCTCTCCATTATCACTTCCAATTCCAGAGTCAGGGCCATGATTTTTATTTGGATAAAAGTCTTCCATACTATGGAAACAGAAATTCTAAGGATAGTTAGGGTTTTCTTCTTAAATAGATAATACAGACTTGACCTAAAATTTCCCTAGATAATAAAGAATATTTACTTTTGATATCTAACATCCTTACGAACATAAGTGGGGAAATATCAGACATCTTTCTACAAAATACTTGAAGGGAACCAAAGTTTTGCCACCCTGAAGCTGCCTTTTTGGGATATTGATTTTAAGCTGTTTCTTAAGAAACAAAAGACTCAGAAAGAACCTTTGACCCTCCCCCCTTTCCTGCCCAAGAGAGTCAGGCAGAAAGAACTGTTTTGCTCGTTGGTTTGACAAATTTCATCATAGAATGCTGAAATATTTTTAACTTTAATTCATACAGTTTCTTCTTCATATGCTTTAGCTTTACAACTAATGCCCATTTCATAATTAAGAGAATATGCACACAAAAAATGTCTGCAAAGAATTGAATAAACACTTGTTTTGGTGTGAGATCAGTGCTGTCCTTGCAAATTTCTGAATTACACAGTATGCCACCCAGGTTGCAAAGTACTGTTCACTTTAATTTGCAAATTTACCATACACTCTACATTTATGTGACAGGAATTGGGATAAATATTTTAAAGACCAAGCCTCATACATTCCTTGTGAAAACTCTAGCAGGTTGTTGTTTTCTCATTTTACAGATGAGAAAACTGAAGCCGGGAGGGGGTTGAACAATTTACCCAATGACACGCAACTCACAAATGGAAATCTACATTTGATCCCAATATTATTTAACACTCAAGTCCCTGATCTTAATTACTATATTTCCTCCCCCAATACTGATTTTTGTACTTTTCTGGAGTATATCAATAAACTTAGGGAAGCAATTACCAAGTGTCTGGCACTATGCTGAATGCCTGAGAGGAGATGAATTAAAAATGTTTGTTCTCAAAGGACTCTCAGCCCAGAGGAAAAATGAGTACATTCATATGTTTTGAAGACTGACAAAGGTAAATATAAAAGTGCTGTGAGAAAAGAGAGATTTAACTAATTCTCCCTGGTTAGGTTAGAAAAGGCCTCAACCCCAAAAAATGGCATTTGAGCTTAGTCTTGAAGGATGAAAAGAGGCAATAATTGCTAGCATTTGTTGAGTGTCTACACTGTGTTAGGTACTGTGCCAGGTGCACCTCATATTTTATTTATAATCCTTACATTCTGCAATTTATGCATTATTTCTTTTTACAAATGAGGATAATAAGTCTTATAAAAGTTAATTTTCCAAGCAGAAAAATAATAACATTTACTGACTATCATTTATTAACTAGTTGCCAAGCACACATCTAATTCTCACAACAAGCTTATGAAGTGGGTATTGTCAACATTTTAAATAAAGAAACAAGCTCAGAGAGATTAAATAATTTACACAGGCCACAGAGAAATTAAGAGGTTAAATCATGATTAGAACCAAAATCCATCTGACTCCATTGCACAATAACACTATGTACTATACTGAAATACATCCATGTGTTTCTAACAGATGACAATGATAATAAGCTATTGTTGAGGAATTATTATGGGTAGGGCATTGTGTTAAGCACTCTATATGCATTATTTCATTTAATCCTGACATCTTCCAAATGATTATTTGCCTTTTTACACATAAGAAAAGCGAGGATCAAAAAAAAAAGGAAGAAAGAAAACAGCACCAGAGACATTATGACACAAGGACATACAGTTATTAAGAGTCAGAGAAGTTTCACAGGCGCGTTATGTCTGACACCAGAAGCTGATATTCTTAACTACTGTAATGCTTATCTATACGGAATGAAGAGTTTACAAAATAGTCACGGTGTGGAAGCATATTCTACAAAGTAGTAAGAACCATACTCTCAAAGGCATGAGTGTGAAAGTGAAAAGTACATAGGATAATTTTCTAGGTAGTTCAATACAGGCTATGAGTGGGACTCTAGCACACCCAACTCATAAGTAAACTCTATTGATTTTCACTGTCCAATACAGTAGCCACTAGCCAGCCATATATGGCTATTGAGCACTTAAAATGTGGCTAGTCCAAGTTGAGATGTGCTGTAAATGTAAAATACACACCAGATTTCAAAGATTTAATAGGAAAAAAAGAATGTGAAATAACTCAATAATTTTTTATATTTAATTACATGTTGAAATGATATTTGGGATATACTGGGTTAAATAACATGTATTATAAAATTAATTTCACCTATTTCTTTCTCACTTTTTAAAAATGGGTTACAAGAAAATTTAAAATCCCTTATGTGGCTCACATTAGGTTTCTATTGGAGGGCACTGCTAAAGACCATCTCCAAGATACACCTAGATGTTGTCCACTCATTTTCATCTCTACTGCAATCACCCTATTCAGGGCCCCTTAATCTCTTGGCAGTACTGCAACAACCTAACTAGTCCCAGTGCTTCTACTTTTGTTTACTTCCAATCTGTTCTCCCTAAAAGAGACAAATAGTTGTGTTGTGTTTTTTTTTAACATATATCAGATCATGTATTTCCCCTGCTTATAAATGTCCACTGACTTCCCACTGTATTTTAAATACAATTCAAGCTCCTTATCACAGCCTCCAAAGCCCCCACATGACTTGAGCCCTGACTAACTAACATCAACTTGTATCACTCTATCCTCAGTCACTCTGCATCAAACACGCTGGCCTCCTTTCTGCTTTTTTTAAACATACGAAGTTTCTTCCTAACTTAAGACCTCTGCACATGTCATTCTTTCTGCCTGAAATGTTCTTCCCCTTGCTCTTTACATAGTTCACTTTTCTCCATTCAGGTCTTGACTTAAACCCTCACCTCCCCAAGGAGACATTCCTTAACTGTACTCTTGAAACATGTTCATTTCCTTCATAGCACTCACAGCAATTTGAAATTGTGCGAGTGTGTGTTCTATTCCCTTGCTTTGCTCACTGACTGACTCCTACTCCATCAGACTGTGAGCTACATGAAGGCTGAGACCAATGGGTATGTCATTCAACAAAACATACCTGAACCTACCAGTAGGCACCCAACTGGTATTTGTAAACTAAATAAATGCTGTTACTAAAGTAAATTCATTTTTAAATAAATATAAAGCAGACTAATAGAGATCAGAATATGAATTAAATCTAATTTTTGTAGAAATGTTTGGTATACTTATCATTCATAATAGTAAACAAAGAACCTTTAGGAACTAAATTTAATGTTTAGATATTTAATTCTACTTAGGCAACAGAAATTATTCATTAAAAAGTTCTATTTGGGAATTCCAGAACTTGCACTATTAACAGTACTCACAATACTGCCATTCCAACTAGTCTAAACTCTATCGTAAATACAATGACAAACTTTTAAATATTTTAAGCGGGGGCATAGTCTCCCTTTCTGTAGTCTCACTGCATTCCAATTATTTTCCATAATCCTGGATGAAATTATGTTTTCATAAAATCAGACCAATCTATATATATTGAAAGGATGAATTAAAAACAGAATATCAAATCTACCACTTCAAAATCTCATAAGGAGAAAAACACCAATATCATACAAAACATCAATGATAAATCATCTTTGATCTAGACATAAAGGATATAAAGAATATGAAGTAAGAAAGTACCCCAAAATGTCTTGCTCTTCCACTAAATTCAGTTCAAAGTCAAATTCTACTTGTTACTACAAATGTACAACAGAGTGATCACAGTATTAAATTAATAGTTGTCAAGTGCTAAGAAATTAGTGCTTCTGCAATATAATGTCAAATGTTTACATTATACTACTAAAGCTTTAATAATACTTTTTGAGAAAATTCCAAATTGATTCTAGTATCCCAGAAGTTCATTCTATGATTGTGATATTTCACTTCAGCCAATTATTTTTTTTTAAGTGTCTACAAATTTTTTTTTTGTTATTAAATTTATTGGGGTGACAATTGTTAGTAAAATTACATAGATTTCAGGTGTACAATTCTGTATTACATCATCTATTATTGATTTTAACACTGAGCCAATCAGCCAAAACATATTCAGTACACTCAAGAAAAATTTATTTATTTATTTTTAAATTTATTGGGGTGACAATGGTTAGTAAAATTATATAGGTTTCAAGTATACAGTTCTATAATACATTATCTGCATTGTGTGTTTACCACCCAAAGTCAAATCTCCTTCAGTCACCATGTATTTGACCCCTTTTACCCTTTTCTACCATCCCCTCTCCACACTTACCCTCTGGTAACCACTAAACTGCTGTCTGTGTCTATGAGTTTTTGTTTGTCTTATTCACCTGCTGCTTTCAGTTGTGGGAAATAAATAACTTTTATATATAGAGAAGACACCAATCATGAAATGAGACTGTAAGAATATTGCATTACCTGTCTGTGAGAGGCTGGGAGGGCATCCTTTTACTCAATGATGGAAGATCCAGGGAATCTGGTTTCTTATCCATTCTGCAACATGCTTGGATATTTAAGTATTTAAATATGTGTACTTTACCCTTTAAACATATCTGTCAATAAATAATGAATATTTAATCAAATAGGTCCAAATATAAATGCCATCTACCAATTTATTTATACCAATTTATTTAATAATTTCAAATTACGCTGAGATATCACAATCATGATAGACACTTTGCATATTTGAATAATTTGTGACTGGTGAGAACAGAAAAAAACATTATCCATGTAATTCTTTAAAGTAATCTCATCAGAATCACTAAGTTGTTTGGTCTAAACACTGGAAAAAAGTGAATCAAAAGAATTTAAGTGTAGGAAAAATGAATTTGTTGAAAGGCCAATCAGGATAAAATAATTTTTAAAAATGGTAAATTCAACTAAGATAGTATCCTGAAAAGTTATTTTCACTGGCGATAGAGAAAAGGAATAATGAAGGGTAAAATGCCATGTGGAAGAAAGTAGTCTATATAAAAAAGATAGTTAATGAGCAGTAAAGAAATAAGTCAGTTTCACAAAGGTTAACTACAGTCACCATAAGTGATGTCAAATAAATAGTTCTCAAAACTTGTAACAAAAATATTTTGTTTTATGGGATCACATAACCTAACAACACATGCAAAAATTAATCAACAAAGAAAAAGGAAAAGTACATTAAGTAATTATCATGTCAAATATAAAGGAAAAATATTTCTTAAGATAATTCTAATAGACACCATGTCTGACTTCACCACTGAAAAATTTCATTTGAAAGAAAAATTAAAACTTTTGAGCTATTAGGACATAAATACATGACCAATTATGTATCACATTACCAATTAAAATGTATCCCATTATCTGTCCAAAGTAAAATATTACCTTTCATTACCAAATTAAATGCTGATTTTCTTTTGTAAATTTAATTTTTTCGTAGTAATTCATGTACCTAGTTTTAAGTCATAGAAAATTCTAAAACTGATAACAAAAAATCAATCCCCCTTTCCATCCCTTTCAATCTCTAATACCCAGTCCCTCATTCAACTCTTAGTTGTTTTTCTGCTATTTACCTTCATACTTATAAATAACATGGCTCTATTATTTTTATTTTTCACGTATAGGTTTTATTTATTAAGGTCTTACTAAGGAAGAAGAGGACTTAGATTTCTTACATTACCACTACCACCACTTTCACATATACCACTATTACCATCCTCCCATCTCCAACCCCATAAATTCACATAAACATACTTCCTCCCTCTCCAGAAGCATAGCATAGTGGTTAGAGCATAAACTTGAGTCAGACTGCCTTAGTTTGAAATAGATTTTACCACATACAAGCCATGTGACCTTTGACAAGTCATTTAAATTCTATGTCTCTGTTTCCTCCTATATAAAATGAGGTATAATGACAGTACCTGTTTTATAGGGTTGCTGTAAGAAATGAGTTAATGCATGCAAAGCATTTTCAATAGTGCCTGGAGTACAGTAAGTGTTACATAAATCTTTACTATTATTATAACTATGTCACAAATTTTCATTACATCGAAATCCAGTATTTACAATATTATGACTAAGAAAATATTCACAGATGAACCACATAGGATAGTTATGAGGACAGAAAAGGGGTTACAGGTTAAACCTGACAAGCGCTCAGAAGACTGAAAATAACCACATAAGATGGCGTGAGCATAAAAATTCAAAACTAAGTGGGCCATGGCGGGAAGTCACATCTTTAGCTTCCTTCACAAAGTTGATCTGTGCCTTTAAGTGGGCCTGTCTATTGTCTTTTTGCACCTAAAACGACATCCTTGGAATGTCAGTAATCCCTTTTTCTGGACCAGAGCAGGAAAGTACAGAATCCCTCATTATTATCCTTGTCCCTTGATTAACATCTCTGAGTGAACTATTAACTATCCTGTACCTACCTATATGAAAGAAGTACCTGTCACTCCATTCCCAGAGATCTCCCCGCTTTGCTTTCTCCCACCTCCTTAATCTATCACCAATGGATGTCATGTAACCCTCCTCCTCTGATTCTATGTATAAAATAAGCTGCAAACCACCATTTCGCGGAGCATTTTCTCAATCCATTGAGATTTTGCTTCCTGGCAACTGTAGTCAGTTTGGCTCAAATAAACTCTTACATGTTTTCTCTTAGGCTGGATGTTTTTCCTCGACAGTTACATTTCCTTTCTGTTATAAGGTTTTTTTTTCCTAAAGTGACTAATTACCCCACCTTTTCCTTTGCATAATTTTCTGTATGGCTATTACTAATTAACGCCTGACTCTCTGACAGAACTGCAAAACTCTCTCCATATTGACAAATACATCAAATCATCCATCCGTTTCTTTCTTCTTTTTCTTTTTTCTTTTTGGAGACGACCCCCGTACTCCAAAATGATGGTTGCTCTCTAGGCCTATGCATACTTGTCAATCTTGGACAAGAAGAATTCCTCTTTCTTAATTTACTCTCTCATTTTGATACAGTACAACCTCTGCTAGAATAAAGGGTACATGAGAGTTAAAATTTCTGAGACCCTGCACGTCTGAAACGGTCTTTTTTCTACCTCACACTTGACTGATAGTTTGAGTATAGAAAGATGGAAATGTTGCCTTACTCTTTGAAGGTATGGTTCTAACATCTTCCAGTTTCCTGTGCTGCTGCTGAAAAATTCTGATTATCACTCCTATGAATGTGACTCATTTTGTTTTAGTGGAAGCCTTTCAGTCTTTTGGTCTCTTGTCTTTCATATTAGAGATTATTCCTGCAAATGTCTAGTGATCCATGGCTATCTGTGCATTTTTAAGAGTGAAGCAGTGTAAAAAAAAATGAAGCAGTAAGAGGCCAACTAGAATCGCTCTATATGAGGGGGAAGTTTACAAATGGTGAGCCTCACTGTCTAGTGATCAGACTGGGACTGGCCATTACATCAGGAGAACCTCCCAAAGATGTGTGTGTGTGTGTGTGTGTGTGTGTGTGTGTGTGTGTGTGTGTATGTGTTTACTTCTCTAGTTCAATGAGAAATCCACCAATCCTGCCTGAGATAAATAAGACGGGCTAAAAGGATTCTGAGAGCCAAGCAAGACAAGTCTACCTGAGGGTCCCAACACTCAGTATATAAGCATTCGCTGTTTTCAGTATGGGGTTTCACTCCTGCCCATAGCTGTACCTGGACCCGATTCTGGTTTTCAGTCTCTCTGCGATTGTGCTGTTCAATATGGTAGCTACTAGCCACATGTGGCTATTTAAATTTAAATTTATGACATATAAATAAAACTAAAAATTCAAATCTTCAGTCACACTATATACTTTCAAGTGCTCAATCACCACCTGTGGCTACCATATTGGACAATGCAGATACAGAACATTTCCATCACCTCAAAAAGTTCTAATGGACAGTGCTGCTCTAAAGAGTAAATGCCAGGCTTCTGCTGAGGCAAGAAGTGATAATCATTTGGCTAAAGAGCTGAGGGAGAGAATCTGAGAGAATCTACTTACCCTCAGAGTAAACCCCAGGCTTCTGCTAATACAAATGAGGGACAGTCATGTGGCTGTGGAGCTAAGGGCAAGAATCTGAGGGTGTAAATCTTAGACCTGTCATCCAATATGGGAGCCACTAATCATATGAAACTATTTAAATTTCAATGAATCAAAATAAAATTAAAATTTTCATTCTTTAGTTGTACTAGCCATATTTTGAGTACTCAGTAGCCACACATGGCAAGTGGCCATGGTATTGGACAGCATAGATTATAGAACATTCCCATAAAGAGGGGGGTACAGAGTTTACCATCCCAAAATATGCCTTTTGGGGATAATATTTTAAGCTAGTTATTTCTAAGAAACAAAAGACTCAAAAATATCATTTTACCTCTTCCTTATCTGTTTAAAAGAATTCAGATAAAAAAGACTGCTCCAGGAAGGGAGATCTCCTTAGCATAATATGAACTAACTGTGGCAGACAGGAACTGCAAAGTCTGTTAGACTCCCCTCTGTGTCTGGGTAGCCAGGCAAGAATTTGTTTACCCTATGTTTGCTTCTCATCTAGCTGTGAATGGCCTACCTTCCCTTTGAAGTCCAAACCATTACCTCTTTTCTCCTTAAGAGGGCATATAAGCCTCAACTGCTGGATTTGTCCTGGGTTCCATATTCTTACAGAACCTCCAGATGTACATACATAATAAATTTGGCTATTTTCTCCTGTTAATCTACCTCATGTCAATTTGGTTATTAGACCAGAGAGAAGAACTTAGAAGAGGAGAAGGAAAATTATTTTTCCTCCCACATACCATCATTCAGAAACTGGACATCAGTGCCTTAGACATTCTACCAACCTTCGTGTTTTCAGTCTTTCATCCCTGTATTCAGAGTTACATGTTTCCTCTAACAAACAACAACAAAAAAATATGCAAGCCATTCCCAAGTTTAACACAGTAAATCAATTTGTTTCTTGTTGCCTTCTCCCATAGCAAAAACAAGTTTCAGCTTTCCCTGTCCTGCTAAGGACCCCTACCAGCCTTTATCTGAATCAGGAAAGGTACCTCCATTGGAATGAGTGGAATGTACCTTTGTAGGAGGAAAAGCTCCACCCTTCTTCTGAATGTATACAAACCCAATGTCAGGGCACATAGCTTGGAAGTAGAGTACAGACTGGAGTTTCACTGCCACATGCCTCCTCAGCCAGATACTCTTTTATTATTAGTAGTAGTAGTATTAGTAGTAGTAGTAGTTTCAGGTGTATAAAACAACGTGCTAGTTAGAAATTTACACCTTTCACAAAGTGATAATCCCCCTCCCCCAATCTACTACCCCTCTGACATCATATATAGCTGTTACTATTCCATTGAGTCTACTCCCTGTGCTGTATACTCCACATCCTGTGACTATATATATATATATATATATATATATATATATATATATATATATACATATATATATATATATTAAATTATAGTTGACATTCAGTAGTATTCAGCTTCAGCTTCAGGTATACGCTGCAGTGGTCAGGCATCTATACCATCCATGAAATGGTCTCCCTCAGCCAGATGCTCTTGTGTAGTGTAAGTAGAGACCCTGGTTACCATTAATCCATCTATTTCCCATTCTCCAAAATTCTGTTGCCATTTCTCCCCTGCTATCCTCTTCTCTCTCATTCTTTGTCCATATCGGTTTATATCTTAGTGTATGCGTTTAATATAATTTCAGTAGCTTCCAAATGAATTTGATCCTCAAACTAAAAGTCTAAATTAACATTTTACACTTTTCTTTCTGTTATGATTCCATCTATCAGTGTTAAGAATGTACTTCAATCAATCACACAACAAATCTAAAGTATATATATATATATATATACATATACACACACCTGAGTAGGATAGAGGTAGAGAGACTCCATAGTTTATCCTTTCAAAATAACGCTGACAACCAGAATTATCAGTTCACAAGCAGGAAGTTGATACCTGGGTTTTCTAAATCTTATTCTGTAGAAGCTAAGCTAAAACTCCTAACAAAAGCTAAAATGCTTACCAAAGTAAAAAAGCCACTTCTCAGAAAAACTCCTTTAGACAATACTTCAACAACAAATTAACTCCTAATTTTGATGCATTTTTGATTTACCAGTAACAGATATAATTCTGAAGAAAAATAGAAGAAACAATATCATATTTTTATTACAAACCTGTGCTGGTGGTACTTGCAATGGATTATTATCCAAAATCATTACTTGTAAATGATGCAGCTTCCTGTAACAAACTGGAATTTCGGTCACTTTATTACAAGAGAAATCCAGCTTGACTAAGGGAAGATCTCCTAATTCTGTTCAGAAATGAAAAATAATTAAATTCAGTTTTACAGAGTTACTCTTTCATTCATGTCAGTAAAAACAGTGAGCATCTTACCATCTGGCAACACATGAAGATTATTTCTTCTTATATTTAGCTCTCTAAGTGAATGTAATTTTCCCACTTGCTGAGGAAGGACCTGAATCTCGTTGCAGCTGATATCCTAAGGAAGACAAGAAAATAAAATTGTAACAAACAAACTGAGAAATACAGATATAATTCAATTCTTAAAGTGCATAGCCAATAGCTAGCAAAAGTTACCTTTAATGTCGTTTCTCTAAAGATGAATTATCTGGAAGATTTCTATTTGTATTACATCATGAAGTCAACTTAATACAGTTGACATAAATTTTTCTGTGCAAAAATTTGAGGTTATAACTTAGTACTATATAAGTCTGCCATCTGAAAATCGCAATGAAGACCACTCTAATCGACTAAAACCAAAAGGATTCAAGTGCTCTTCATTCAGAGGTAAAATAAAAGACATCAATCACTGATAATCTACCAATTATAGTAGTTGTTTTGAGATACTTGGGCAGAAGCTGAGAAAAGTCCAGGACTTATACATGAGCTGAAGAACTAAAGACTATAGCCAGGATCAATTTAACTAATAAGCCTCTTCCTCAAAAGGATGCAAAATATGAAGGGTTACAAGCACAAAGTTTTGAGGCTCACAACCCAAAGACATTCTAGGACATCGGAATCGGAAATGTCTCAGAGTTAAGTTAAAATGCAAGCCCTGATTTAAAGATAAACTATGCCTCATTTCCATAAAAAGAGGATAAAGAACAGCTTGAGTTAATTGTGCTCACCTCTCCCTCCCCTTTCTTATTATCACATCAACAAAAAGGGAAGAAAAAAACTGCAACAAGATCTCAGCACTCATTCCATACACACTGCAAATGAAATTCACTTTCCACCGCAACTGACCCCAATGTCTAATTTTCACTGGAAATTACATTAGCTTGGAGGGAGAGGAGTGGCACATATATACAGTCTTATCAAAACTAAAAAAGGCAGGAAGGTAAATTCAAAAGAATATTAAAGAATATCTAATCATCTGATCCACAGATGATTCAAAAAATGTATCCTACATATTTCTTTCAAACTACTCATATATCTAAGACATCTTCATTCAACCAACAATTGTGGGGGTTCAGAACGAGCCACTCCAAGATGTGGCTCAGTGGTATGTGGATTATTTTGAGCTAAAGGCAACCAAGACACTGCAGGATCAAGAGAAACTTTTGCCCCCCACCTTAACTTTCTAGAAGAATTTAAAGTAGGAGGCTGGGCCATAGTACGAGTTATCACCAGAAATTTTCACCTATCACCAGAGTTATCACCAGACTTTTTACCTATCTATATGGCAGGGCAAACTAATAATTACTGAACACATGCTCTACCTGCAGTGACGCTCTGAAGCCCTAAGGTTCATTACCTCATCCCTAGCTCAGAATGGCTTATATACCCATGTTCCCTTTCTGTCTCTGAATCTCTTGTGCGTGTGGAGTCTGTGACTCTCTCATGTCTATGGGGTCCCCATACATATCTGTGTATTAAATGTGGTTATTTTCTCTTGCTAACCTGTCTCACATCTATTTGATTATTAGATAATCCAGGATAACTTTAAGGGTAGGGGAAAGTTTCTCCCTCCCCCACAGGAGACATTAAGCAAAAATTCCTGCCCTCACAGCTTTTTATGGAACTTACATTCTAGCAAGGGGGGTAGGTTATATAATATGCTAGAAGGTGTTAAGTACTATTAAAACACACACACACACACACACACACAGAATAAAGGAAAATGGCAGTGCTACTAATAGTATTGGAGAGGGATATTAGCAATTTTGATTGTCACATGGAGAAGCTGTTATTTGGGTAGTGTTGTCAGAGCTGATAGTGTGAGCCATGCCAATATGTAGAAAGGAATATTCCAGACAGAGGAACAATAAATGAAAAGGCACTTAGGCAAAGCACGCCTGACCTGTACTAAGAACAGCAAAGAATCCCGTGTAACTAGAAGGTAGCAGGCAAGGGGAAGACTAAGATGGGGAAGGGTATGACTTGGGATTTTACTCAGAGAGATGTGGGCAGGAACCAGAAACTTTTAAACAGAGGTATGACATGACCTGACTTCTGTTTTTACAGGAGCAACTTAGCTGCTATGTTGAAAACAGGCTATTATCAAAATGACGGATAATAACACTTTGTGAAAATGACCTTTAAATACTTTATTGCTTCCTCCCAAATGTGTCTAATACTGAAGATTTCCATATAGAAAATCCATAGCAATTTGATAGGTAACTGCTATTTCCCAGAAGAAATAAACCCAGGCACAGGAAACTGACCCACTCAACAAAAAGGTACTTACTCTACAAAGCACTCTGCTGGGGATTGGAGTTCTGAGAGTATTTCGTAAGCTGCTAATGACAGAATTTCACTGCAATTCGTTACCACATTCTTGTAGAACAGTGTCATGGTAAAATATTACAATGACAGATAACACCCACAGATTCACTACCGTGTTTCTCCGAAAATAAGACCTAAGCCCGACAATCAGCTCTAATGCGTCTTTTGGAGAAAGAATTAATATAAGACCCGGTATGTTATATGTTGTGATGTGATGTGATGTTATAGACCCGATCTTATAGTAAAATAAGACCGGGTCTTATATTAATTTTGGCTCCAAAAAAAATGCATTAGAACTGATTGTCCGGCTAGGTTTTATTTTCAGAGAGACACGGTAGTCCCACAATCAATTGTATATAATGGCCTCTTTCCATTTATCTTGGTCCCAAAAGGGTTATAAAATCACATGAGTACACAGGAGAGGAAGGGTTACTTTGTTGATTCTACTGTTTGCAGTCATTGTATTCTCTTCTTTTATCCCCTTTCTCTGAGGCTCTTATAGTAGCCCCGTAAAAACCTTAAAGAAAACTTGTATTTTCCTGGTAGGACCTTTACTTTTCATAAAATGGATAGGCAAATGCTTATTTGTTTGAAAAGTATTTCTTAAGACTTATAAGCAAGCCTCTGACTTCACTAGGACTAAGGAACAACCAGGCTTTTATTGTGGCTGTGAGTTAAAATCAGACATAAGCAATGGTATCTCAAAATTTTCCTAAAGTGAACTTAGGCATATACCAACTTATTCTTTTTTTAAAATTACAGTGAAATTACATAAAAGAATGAGTAGTCTTCCAAAACATAAAGGTATATATTATGCATATTATATACAATCAATACAACTATTTTACTCACCAATTCCATTAAACCTTTTAACTTCCCAATTTCTTCTGGAATGGATACCAGTTTATTATTACTGATGACCAAAACTTTAAGGGGAAGCTCAAATAAGTATTTTGGCAATGTTGATAAAAGATTTCGACTGAAAAGAATAAGAAAGTTTCATTATGAGAAATATGTCTGAAACCTGACATTTTATGCTAAAAAAGAACAAATCACCTCAAAAGTAAAAAGGAAGGGGGCCGGCCCGGTGGCTCAGGCAGTTAGAGCTCCATGCTCCTAACTCCAAAGGCTGCAGGTTCGATTCCCACATGGGCCAGTGGGCTCTCAACCACAAGATTGCCAGTTCAATTTCCTCGAGTCCTACAAGGGATGGTGACCCCTGCAACTAAGATTAAACACGGCACCTTGAGCTGAGCTGCCACTGAGCTCCCGAATGGCTCAGTTGGTTGGAGCACGGGCTCTCAACCACAAGGTTGCAGTTCAATTCCTCAAGTTCCTCAAGTTCCGCAAGTTCCGCAAGGGATGGTGGGCTGCGCACCCTGCAACTAGTAACGGCAACTGGACCTGAGCTGAGCTGCGCCCTCCACAACTAAGACTGAAAGAACAACAACTTGACTTGGAAAAAAATCCTGGAAGTACCCACTGTTCCCCAATAAAGTCCTGTTCCCCTTCCCCAATAAAATCTTAAAAAAAAAAAAAAAGTTAAACGGAAGCTTTGACTAAATAATAACTATCATTTAACAAGTGCTTACTTTGTATCAAGATAAAATCTTCACTTGATCTTAGCCAAAAAGCCAAGAAGCGGTCAAGCTAAAATCTTTACATACACTAACTATCTCATTTAATCCTCACGTTAACCCCACAAGATAGGTAGTGTTATTAGCTCCATTATACACATAAGGAAACAACTGGTTAAGTGACTGGCCCAGGCACAGCAAACTACAAACCCTGTGCTGTTACCTATGATACTGTTCTACAAACCACCAGTTCTCAAAACCCAGAATCATCTTCTGAGCTAGAGAATGAATACCAGAACCTTGCTCTCTACTGTAATTTCACTATATTAAATAGCTCCATGCCTCTAACTAGGGGGAAAGGCTCCAAGGATAAATTCGCATGCACTATGTTCAAATTCATGAAAGAAGGAATAGGAATATATCTTCAAAAACACGTAATAACCTTAACGCATTCCCTTTTGTTACAAGTTTCTGGTAGAACAGCCTACTAGCAGCCTTATCTCATCTCAAAGTTGATACAACAGTCCTATCTCTGTAGATACATTTAAATATAACAACAACTAACATTTCTTGAGTGCTTACTATGTGCAGGCATGTTCAGAGCACCTCACATGAGTTAACTCGACTAACATTCACAACACCCTACTTTAGGAAGATAGGTACTATCATGATGCCCATTTCACAGATGAAGAAAGAGTCAAAAAGAGATTAAATATACTGCTCAAAGTCACACAGCTAGTTAAGTGGGAGAACTAGCATTCAAAACCAGGTGATCTACATCTGGGTCCCTTACCCACAAGCTACTGTGGTCAAATTGATATGCCAATACAGATTGACTAACTCTATAGACTGAATGCTTGTGTTCCCCACGACAATTACAATGTTGAAACTTAATCCCCAAGGTGATGATATCAGGTGGAACCTTTGAGAGGTGATTGGGTCATAAGGGCAGAGCCCTCATGAATGGGATCAGGTCCTTATAAAAGAGGCCCCACAGAGCTCCCTGCCCATTCTGCCATGTGAGGACACAGCTAGAAGACAGTTATTTACGAACCAGGAAGTGGGTCCTCACCAGACACTAAATTTGCCAGCACCTTGATCTTGGACGTCTCAGCCTCCAAAACTATGAAGAATAAATTTCTGTTGTTTTATAAGCCACCCAGTCTATGGTATTCTGTTATAGCAGCCCAAATGGACTAAGACAATCCTAATACCAAAATATATGAAGTTTACCATTACATTTACATACTATACCAAGTAGTCATAAGCAATGAGCTATCATTTTTTCCTGTTTTTCAAAGTGACATTTATAAACCTGTATGTACATATCATTTTGTGAAATGTGCACAGTAAAGGCCCAGGGGAGATTTCAAGACCTTTCACCCCATTTTATGCCTGCAGAGGACATCCAGAAACACTAGACTGGCTTTAGACCTGGCACAGACTTTAAAAAAAAAAAAAAAGACAATGTCCCTAGACCAAGAAGATTGGCCAGGCCTGAAAAGTCGTCTTACAAGTTCCTCAAAATATTTAACCAAAATAAAAAATAAAATAAATAGGAAAAAGAAAAGCACGTTACAAACACATCCTAATCTCCCTCAGCCCAAAAAAGTTCAAAATTGGCTTATTTTCTTCCCTTAAGCAGGTTCATTGAATGAGTACAGTCAGCTTTCTCCAGAATTTGATTTCTTTATACATAGCTAGTAAGTCATTAATCCTTACATTTTTGACATGTTTTAGAGATGGTCAAAGGAAGTCAGTCACTAGAACAATTATTATTTCAATATAGTTTGTTCAAAAATTTTTGTGACTGCAAACAAAACTCAGAAGTTAACTTTTGGAGATAAAACCAGGAAAGAATCAGAAAATTTTGATAAAACTACAGGCATACCTCATTTTATTGTGCTTCACATTATTGCGTTTCACAAGTGTTGCGTTTTTTACAAATTGAAGGCAAGACCCTCTACCAGCAAAAAGAGTACAACTCCATTTATTGCAGTACCCACTTTATTACAGTGATCTGTAACTGAACCTGCAATATCACTGAGGTGTCCCTGTATCCTGATATGCCATACATGTTAATATAGAAATGTAATTCAATTTTGGACAAATCACTTTTTTCCATAAAAAACAAAAAGAAACAAATGTAAAAATACCTCACTTTCCTCAAACCTTTCCCAAGCCAGGCCAAGGAGATATGTATGCAATTAGAGAAAGGAGAAACCCAAATGACTGACATCTAATGAAGGAAATTCTTCTCACATATTTTAAGGTGTAAAATGGTTTCAGTTAAAATAGGATGTACTGCCAGGTGACACCACTAGGGGAGACATACATAAGAATTAATATATCACAGCAAGAAATGAGCATTATTACTTATGTATATTAATTATACTTACTCCTTTCCTATATGGGAATTTAAACAGGTAACTTTTACAGCCATACTGTTTTGATTATTATCTTGGCTCTACCATGACATATACTATATATATGACTTTGGGCTGAAAAGTTAACCTCTCTGTGCTTCAGTTTCCTCATCCATAATGGAGGGATAATAAAAGTACATATCTCAAATTGCTGTTGTGAAGACAAGGTAATATGTGTAAAGTACCTGTAACACTGCCTGGAACATAGTAAGCACTTATTCAGTATTACCATTAACTATCATCCACTTCCTAATGTTCCAACACTCCCATCCCAATCTATCCAATCTATCCATCCTTGAGGTAGCAACAAAAAGTCACAAGAGTGTGAAAATATAACTCAAGAACTGTTTCTTTTTAATGTTTCACTTTAACTGAGGATGCATATAAATGAATCCGTATTGTGGTGCTATGATTTCAGTAAAATATTTCTGATGTGAAGCCTTGCTATTCAAAATGATTTAAGGACCAGCAGGCATGGGCATTACTAGGAGGCTTGTTATAAATGCAGGCCCCACTACAGACATATGGTGTGAGATTCTGCATTTTAATCCCCAGATAATTCCTGTGCACATTAGTTTGAGAAGCACTGATCTCAACAACAAGACCAAAAGCTTATAAAGCAGTGTGGACATATTAAAAAATTCATATGAGACCATTAAGGTAAATATAGGCTACATAGCCAAATCAAACACATTCCTTTGCTACTAAAAAGGATTAGAACTATAATTAAAAAATTTTACCCCCCAAAATTCTTCCTTACCTAATGTTAAGGTATGTTAACATCTGCAGGTTTTTAATGGCTTCAGGAATGGTTTTGATGCAATTATGATATAAATTTAATGTTTCAAGAGGTGCAAATAACCAGACATCAGAAGGAATTTCTGTAAAACGATTTCTTGAAAGATCTGAAAAACAAATGTAATGTTTGAGTGTTAAACATACACTTATATCTAATGTAATAAACAGAACTATTTTCATACTTGCTGAATCACTTAGAATCCAAGTAATTATTTAAAATATTATTCACCATGAACTTGAAGGTAAAAAACAAACAGACATACAGAAATACATTCATGGAGGGCCAGCCCGGTGGCTCAGACAGTTGGAGCTCCATGCTCCTAACTCCGAAGGCTGCCAGTTCAATTCCCACATGGGCCAGTGGGCTCTCAACCACAAGGTTGCCAGTTCAATTTCCTTGAGTCCCGCAAGGGATGGTGGGCTGTGCCTCCTGCAACTAAGATTGAACACGGCACCTTGAGCTGAGCTGCCACTGATCTCCCAGATGGCTCAATTGGTTGGAGCACATCCTCTCAACCACAAGGTTGCCGGTTTGACTCCCGCAGGGGATGGTGGGCTGCACCCCTTGCAACTAGCAACGGTGGCTGGACCTGGAGCTGAGCTGCGCCCTCCACAACTAAGACTGAAAGGACAACAACTTGACTTGGAAAAAAGCACTGGAAGTACACACTGTTCCCCAATAAAGTCCTGTTCCCCTTCCCCAATAAAATCTTTAAAGAAAAAAGAAATACATTCATGGAAAGTCCACTCATTAACAAATTATACTTGATATGCTTTAATATCTTTAAAATATATCTTTTCAAATACCAATAAGGAATTCTCTATGATCTTTAAAAATGTTTTTTTTTAAAAACCTCTCCTGATCTTACATCTTCCTCCAAGACCTCTTCCTCCTTCACAGCCAAATTGACATAAATCTACAACACAACTAAACTTCTTACTTACAGTGGAACTCTCAACCGACTGTAATTAGGTTTCCAGTCACTCCACCAAAGTCAGCAACAGCCTCCATATCAATAATCACTTACCCACCTGGAAACATTTCTTTTCCCTTGGCTTGGAAGTCTACACTTCTGGATCACTTCCTATTATCTCTCTGTCTACTTCTTACTCTCTTGCTGTTTTCTCCTCTACCCATATTATGAATGTTGGTGCTCCTAAGGGCTATGATATGCGGTACTCTTTCCTTCTTAAGATACTCTGCCAATCCAAGGGGTAATTTATATTCCTATACTGACAAATTTCAATTTAAAGATATGTCTGAACAACTAAGTTCTGATCTTCAGGACTTCCTCTTGATATATCTCAGACACTTCAAATTCTACAAGTGTAAAATCTGAACTGAAGATTTTACTCCACACATTTATTTCTCTCATCTCAGATGTCACCAACATCCTCATGGTGAGTTGTTCAAGCCAGATACTTGGCATTCATCCTTTATTCCTTCCACTCAAAAATTGTTCCAAGTACTCACAAATATACTTCCATTCATTGAAGTTTTCACAAAAATAATTATAACTATTACACCTCTATTAAAGGTTTATTTGTTAAATGAAATTTTGAAAAATATTTAGGATATCATGTGGCAGGTCGAAAAAAAAATTACCCTAAAAGAGTTTCTCATCCAAAGCATTACTGACCTTTTGGGCTGTAGCACTATTTGTTGTGTGGGGCTATCCTGGGCATTGTAGAATATTTAGCAGCATTCCTGGCATCTACCTACTAGATGCCAGTAACATCCTCTAGTGATGGTAGCACCAAAATATGTCCCCTGGGCTAGAAATCCCCCTACCTCTGTTGAGAACCACTGCCTAAAGAATTATCAAACTAGCTACTTATCATAGTAAAATACTTAGCTGACAATAGTTCATTATATTTATTTGGTTAAAAACATAAGATTATTATTTACGTCTGTCAGGGAGAACATCTAGGGTATAGCTCAGCCCACAGTACCTCATGTACCATCTGATATGTCCTAATAAGAACAGCCTCCTACAAATGCTCAACTTTCTCACTCTGAGGGATGAGTTCCATTTATTTAGCAATATAGTAAATTCCTTACTTAGAACATTAATACATAAGTATTAATACATGCTTTATATATGTGTATACACATACACACTCACCTAATGCAAAATTTTATAATTGGCAAAAGAAAATATTAGTTATGATTATATAATATATAAACTAACTTGGATTTTTCTTTCTTATACCATAAGATTCTGAACAACTAAATAAAACGATAGAATTACAAGAAACCAAAATCTGAATTTGAAATAGAAGTTTCTCAACATCCTTTCTTACCTCCTCTAAATACTCAAGCATCATGCAGTTGTATTAAGGAGAAAATTAAGTCATTGTTGTTGTTTTTTTTTTTTTAGTTTAGGATGTTTCTTTTACATTCAGGGTTTTGACTCTCAGTCTTGTAAACTCAGAATCCTGGTAGTCAAAAATTACTGCTTACAATGAATTTGCAATCCTAAAACAAAATTATGCCCAGTTTGTTATTCTGTATAATATCTAGTATTAAGTACCCATAAATAACACAATGGTCCTAGAGATAGATGATGATAGCTTGAATTAAGATAGCAAGAATAGAGATAAAAAGCCAATATGGGGAGATCCAAGACGGTAGAGTATGTAAACACTGTGTTTCCCACATACTGTGGACACATCAAAATTACAACCAAATTATAGAACAATCAACCTGGAGAACCATCTGAAGTATAGGTGAACAGAAGGTTAATGACTAAAGATATAAAGAAGCTACGTGGAGACTGGTAGGAGGGGCAGACACAAAACGGACTGGCCTCAAACCTCCGTGTGGTGGTTGAAAATTGGGAGGGATGCCTTGATCACAGAGGTTACCCCCAGAAGAATGAGGGACCCCAGCCTCACACTAGGCTCTCCAGACCAGAGTATTAGTGCTAGGAAAAGGAGTCCCCACAATATCTGGCTGTGAAAACCAGTGAGGATTCCAACCCTCTGGGTAAAAGGGAAGGCTGTGGTTAACCCAGACATCCTCTTAAAAGGGCTGTACACAGACTTACTCAATTGCAGGCACTCACCCTGGGCTCCAGCAGAGACACAGTGACTTGGGAGTGTCAGAGACATACAAAGGAAGACTGAGTTGTCTGGCTTCACGGTGAGGACTGGAAGGACAGTTGTCATTTTCCCTGTGTGAGGTCCTTCTCCCATGCCGCCAGCAGGCAGGTGCCATCTTTCCTGTGTTGAGCCCCTTACCCATGCCCATGGCCAATTCTAAACCTAAATTGGTCTGGTGAGGTCTGCTTGCTACACCCTGGTGACTCACTGAGACCCCGCCACACCCAACTGCTTACCCCGAAAGTCTTTATCAGCAGCAGAACCCTACAGGATGCAGCAGCTAGTAGCAGGCCTCAAAATGTCCTGTCTTTTTGCGGAGCTATTCCAGACATGGAACTGGTGGCAGCCATCCTCAGTTCACAGAGTGGCTTCTCCCACATGCCTCCAGATCCAACACAGGCAGCAACCAGCCATGTATTGCTTTGTAGCTCCTACCACACAGTTGCCAGCCAGTCATAGGCAGTGGCTGACCTTATGCTGCACTGGAGACCCTCCAAAGAAGCCGCAGAATCAACATAGTTGGAGGTTGGCTTCAGGCCATAAAACAGGATCACCCAATTAGCCCCACAAGTGACACACCTGAAGGGCAGTCTCAACAAGCACCACAGCCAGCTGGGGCTAATCCCACTCAGTGAGGTAAACCACTGGCACAGTACACCAAAAGCTGTGGACATGACAAAACCCCACAGCCAGTCAGACTGAGGGTCAATCCCACCCACTGATGTGCCAATAGCACTCAAGACTCAACTATAACAAGAACACACACACAACCCACACAAGGGACACTCCTGAAGCACCCAGAACAGGTGACCAAGGAGACTGTGCCACTGGACCCCACAGGGCACCTACTACCTAAGGCCGCCCGGTAAAACTAGGAGACATTGCAGATCTACCTCATACATAGAAACAAACAGAAAGGCAGCCAAAATGAGGAAACAAAGAAAAATATCTCAAATGAAAGAACAAGATAAAACTCCAGAAAAAGAACTAAACAAAATGGAGGCAAGCAACCTACCAGATGCAGAGTTCACAACACTGGTTCTAAGGATGCTCAAGGAACTTAGAACTTCAACAAAGAGATAGCGAGCATAAAAAAGGATATAGAAACCATAAAAAAATAAAACCAGTCAGAAGTGAAGAATACAATAACTGAAATGAAGAATGTGCTAGATGGAATCACCAGCAGATGAGATGAAGCAGAGGATTGAATCAGAAATTTGGAAGACAACATAGCAGAAAACACCCAATTGGAACAGCAAAAGGAAAAGACGATTTTTAAAAAATGAGGATAGTTTAAGTGACCTCTGGGACAACATCAAGCATAACAATATTTGCATCATAGGGGTACCACAAGGAAAAGAGAGTCGGCAAAAAATTGTAAACCTATTTGAGGACATAATGACGGAAAACTATCCTAACCTGGGGAAGGAAATAGACATGAAAGCCTAGAAAGCACGGAGAGTCCCAAACAAGATGAACCCAAAGAGGTCCACATCAAGACACATTACATTTAAAATGGCAAAGGTTAAAGACAAAGAGAGAATCTTAAAAGCAGCAAGAGAAAGGCCATTAGTTACCTACCAAGGAGCTCCCATAAGACTGTCAGCTGATTTCTTAACAGAAACTTTCCACACCAGAAGGAACTGGTACAAAATATTCAAAGTGACAAAAATCAGTGACCTGAAACCAAGAGTAGTCTACCCAGGAAGGCTATCATTTAAAATTGAAGGAGAGATAAAGAGCTTTCCAGACAAGAAAAAACTAAAGGAGTTCATCACCAGCACTAGTATTACAAAGAATGGTAGAAGGACATCTTTAAGACCAAAAATAAGAAAAATTCAAAAATATAAATAATAAAATGGCAATAACTACATTATCTATCAACAACTATGTTCAATGTAAATCGAAAGCTCCAATAAAAAAACATAAGGTGCCTAAATGGATAAGAAAATAAAACCCTTACATGTGCTGCCCAAACAGACTCACTTCAGATGGAAAATCACACAGAGACTGAAAGTAAAGGGTTGGAAAAGTTATTTCATGAGAATTCAAATGAAAAACAAAAAAAGCTGGACTAGCAATACTTATACCAGAAAAAATAGACTTCAAAACAAAGGCTATAACATAGAGACAGACCCAGTAATCTCACTTCTGGGTATTTATCTGAAGAAATCCAAAATGGTACTTCGAGAGCACATGTGCATCCATATGTTCATTGCAGCATTATTTGCAGTGGCCAAGATGTGGGGGCAGCCTGGGTGTCCATCAATGGATAAATGGATAAAGAGTAGGTGGTACATATATACAATTGAATATTGCTTGGCCATGGAAGATAATGTATTGTTGCCATGTGCAGCGGCATGGATGAACCTGAAGGGTATTGTGCCAAATGGAGTATGTCAGACAGTGAAAGACAGATGCAACGCTTATATGTAGAATCTAAAGAAGAAAATAAACAAACAAAACAGAAACAAACTCATAGATCCAGAGAACATTCTGATGGCTGCCAGATGGGAAGGGGTTTGAGGGGGTGGGTGAAAAAGGGGAAGTAATTCAGAAGTACAAACTGGTTGTTACAAATTAGTCATAGGGTATAGCATAAGGAATGTAGTCAATAATATTGTAATATGTATGGTGTCAGATGGGTACTGGACTTATCAGGCTGATACATGGAAGGGGAGTTTGGGAACAGGGTGAAAAAGGTGAAGGCATTAGGAACTGCAAATTGGTAGTTACAAAATAGCCATGGGGGTGTAAAGTAAAGCATAGGGAATATAGTTAATAAAATGGAAGTAACTAGGTATAGTGACAGTTAGGGGTTCACTTCTTAATTATATAAACATCTAACCACTATGTTGTACATTTGAAATATAAAATAAATTGAATACCAACTGTAATAGAAAAATTGACAAAGGTAGGGAAAAGGTGAAGGGCAGTAACAGGTGCAAATTTCCAGGTGTTAAACAAGTAAGTCATGTGGATATAATGTACAGAATGGGGAACATAGTCAATAATATTGTGATAGCATGGTATGGTGTGAGATGGTTACTGGACTTATCATAGTGACCACATCTTTAAAGGTATATACATGTTTAATAACTAGGGTGTACAACTGAAACTGATATGTTGTATGTTATTGATATTTTTAACAAAAATCTTTTTAAAAAAGAATAGGGATAAGAAAAGTAGATAGAATTTCAACTATATTTTGATATTGGTACTTATAGGAATTGAGCAAGTGACTGTCTACGTGTATAAATAAGAGGTAAGAATGAAGGATGGCACCCAGGATTCTGGCCTATGCCCCTAAAAGATGCTGTTCAACAGAGGAGTAGGAAGTGGAACAGAATTTTTGTTGTGGTTGTTGCTGTTGGGGGTTTTGTTTTGTTTTTTGAAGCAGAGGTTATAATCAAGGGTTCAGTTTTATATTTGTAAAACACTGAGAGATCTGAAAAAGATCTAATGGAGTGGTGGTTAAATTTTTAGTCAGATGATGCTAGATATCAGAAGTAATGTCTTGGATAAATATATAACATTAAAAGTTGTAGGAATATGGTTAGTACTGTAAAATCATAGAAATGGAAGACTTGACCTAACATCACAATAACTGAGTTAAAAAGAGGGTTCAAGAATGGCCCATCAGAAAAGCCAACATTGCGATTACACAATAGAAATGGTAGTGTGAAATCTCCTCTATAAGTTACAACAAATGGAACAGCAATAATTGAACAAGGATAACTTAAGCAACACACAAGCATGTCTGAGAGATCCGCACATCAAATCATCTGAAGGTGGGCAAATCGGGTGACCAGGGAAGGAGTGAAGGGGGAAGTGCAGAGATGCAGGCCATAGGCCCCAGTCCAGAGCTCAGTGTGGTCTCGGGAGAGGGAAGAATTCAGGATGCAGGTACACCCCCTGTGGCCCACAGTTCTGCCTGAGGGATTAGCATGCAATACAACTGAACCCAGCATTTGGGGCAGACACCTTGGGTGAGAACTGTAGCTTAAGCCCTACTGCCAGGCAGAAAACAGAAAAGAAAGACCCGGAGCATGGCTGACTCACCCCCGACCCTTACAGAGCTCAACCCACAACAACTCTCCCACTGTTAGAAAGAGGCTCCAGAAGAAACGGTAGCAGTGTAAGACTAAAGAACAGAATACCTACAGCACTAGGAACAGGAGTGATGGCCTCCACTAGCAGATGCACCACGCGACAGACTAATTCTGGCAACAGGGAAAGAGCTGCAGGGGTGAGACAGCTGTGGGCTGGTAGTCGCAAAGAACCACAAATGCACCAGCTGCCACTCACAGCCCACTCCACCCCCATCTTTCTGGGCAGACTGCTGTGGAGCAACCAGAGTCACTAAGACACAGGGTCTGCATCCGGCTGCATGGGCAGCACTGGGATTTCAGAAGCTCAGAACTCTATCACCCACCACATCCTCCAACGAAGGCAATACCCTGACACCCAGGCAACCAGCAAACAAAGGAGAAGCCCACTTTCAAGAAACTTGCCTATGAGGAAAGCAGGAATAGTGCCAGAGAAAATAAAATGCTATACTACGAGGGAAAATAAAAGGCTGAGGCAAGAGAGAAAATAAAACGTTCCATCAACAACTACTGCAAAGTAAAACAAGGAGCTCTTCATATCAAACTGCTGCAGAAAACACTCCTATAGATACCCAAAAAGATAAATAATTATTCATTAATTTCCATGAATAACCAACATAACAAGGCAGCTCAGAACAAAAATGAAAACTCTCCAGAAAACAAATTTAAAGACATGGATATATGTGACTTAAATGACAGAGAATTCAAGATTGCTGTTCTGAAAAAAATCAACGAGATGAAAGAAAACACAGACAGGCAGTTTAATGAACTCAGCAACACAATCAAAGAACAAAATGAATGTTTTACCAAAGAGATTGAAACTTTAAAAAAGAACCAAGTAGATTTCCGGGAGGAGGAGGAAATATGGCGGTGTGAGGTAAGCCTCTGTAAAGCTCCCCTAGAATTTACAACGAATCGAACAACAAAAACTCCACAAAGGACTCCCTGCACAGCATACAGGCAACACGAAGAGGCCCACTACCGAAATCACCTACAGGTGGGAGAATTGCGCGAGCGAGGGGAGGAGGAAAGGGAGAAGTGCGGAGACGGAGTTGGGTGGGCACAGGACTCAGACCTAGCTCAGTGCTCCGAGTTCGCTGCTTCACGAAACTACGGCAGCTGTGGGAGAGGAAAGAACTCGAACTGCTAGGGCTCCGCTTATGACCCACAGGGCTGAGGGGGCAGCATATAACACGACTGAACCCAACGCTCACGGCAGAGACCTCGGAGAAAAGACTGAGGGAAAAAGGCTGAAAACGGTGGTTTAAGCCGCACTGCCGAGCAGAGAATGGAGCCTTAAGCACTGAAACTGGCCGCCCCTTCCCTACCCTACCAGAGGTCGCCCCACCCCCACCTGCCCGGTACTACAAACGGAACAGTAGCAGTGTCAGATCAAAAGAACAGAATATTTGCTGTTCTGAGAACTGTGGAACAAATACACAGATTCGCAGCCCAACTAGTTCCGGCAAAGAGGAGGGAGCTGTGGAAGCACGACCGGCTGTGGTGGTGGTCGCCGCCATTGCTCTGGGCCACCTCTCAAAACTCACCCCACCCTGACCCCACCTATCTGGGCGGATCCCTGCAGGAGTAAACAGAACTGTTGAAACATACGGACTCTGAATCTGGAGCTGGAAGAGCTTTGGAACATCAAAAGCTCTCCGCATACCCACCAGGACACTGCGCCATGTGACCTAGACGAAATATTAACAGAGGAGAAGCCCATCTACCAGGGAATCCCCCCATTGTGTGAGAAGCTGGAATATTGTAGAGAAAACATAGCACTACCGTGTGGGAGAAGAAAAATAAGCTGCAGTTGGAGAAAAAATAAAACATTCTACCAACAAGTACTGAAAAACAAGAGAAAGACGGCTTCACATCAACCTGTTCAAGAAACCACTCCTGTAGATGTCTAGGAAGAGAAATAGTAAATCAGTAACTGCCATGAATAACCAATGCAACAAGATAGCTCAGAAAGAAAGTGAAAAATCTCCAGAAAAGGCACTTAAAGATACAGAAATATCTGACTGAAAGATTGCAGTTCTGAAAAAACTCAACGAGATGCAAGAAAACACAAATAGGCAGTTAAATGAACTCAGAAACACAATCAAAGAACAGCATGAGCATTTTACAAAAGAGATTGAAATTAAAAAAAAAAAGCAAATAGAATTTCTGGAGATTAACAACTCAATGGAAGAAATTAAGAACGAAATAAACAGCTTAGGTAGTAGAGTTGACGGGATGGAGGAAAGAATCAGTGACATCAAAGATAGAAACCTGGAAATTACACAGATGGAAGAAGAAAGAGACTTGAGACTTCAAAGAAATGAAAGAACTCTACAAGACCTTTCTGACTCCATCAGAAAGAGCAATATAAGAATAATGGGCATTCCAGAAGGAGAAGAAAGAGAGAAGGGAACAGAGAATATATTCAAACAAATCGTCGATGAGAACTTCCCAAACCTGTGGACAGAACTGGACCCTCGAATCCAAGAAGCAAATAGAACACCTAATTCCCTCAATCCCAACAGGCCTTCTCCAAGGCACATTGTATTGAAGCTGTCTAAAATCAATGACAAAGAAAGAATCCTCAAAGCAGCCAGAGAAAAGAAGACAGTAACTTACAAAGGAAAGCCCATTAGATTATCAGCAGATTTTTCAGCAGAAACTCTACAAGCCAGGAGGGAGTGGAACCAAATATTCAAACTATTGAAAGAGAGAAATTATGAGCCAAGAAAAATATATGCATCAAAGATATCCTTTAGATATGAAGGAGGAATAAAGACCTTTCCAGACACACAGAAGCTGAGGGAATTTTCTAATACACGACCTGCACTACAAGAAATACTACAGGAGGCTATTCGACCACCATCAACAGGGACAATTTGTGGCAACCACAACTCAAAAAGGGGGAGAGTAAAGGCCTGAACCGGAATATGGGAATGGAGAAACTAAGCGTGCTGAAGAAAACGGAATATTCTAAATATCAAACTTTCTTTTACATAAACTTAAGGGTAACCACTCAAAAAAAATCCAGAACTGAAATATATACTGAAATAAAAGAAGAAACAGAGGGAATCATAGAATACCACCACACAGAAATAATAGACAACACAAAAAGGCAAAGAAACAATGGAGACACAGCCTTACCAGAAAACTAAAGATAGAATGACAGGATATCCTCACATATCAATAATCACCCTAAATGTAAATAGACTGAACTCACCAATAAAATGGCACAGAGTAGCACATTGGATCAAAAAATTAAACCCAACCATATGTTGTTTCCAAGAGAAACATCTCAGCTACAAGGACAAGCGCAGACTCAAAGTGAAAGTGTGGAAATTGGCATTCCAAGCAAATGGTACCCAGAGAAAATCAGGTGTAGCCATAATGATATCACATGAAACAGATTTCGAGGTGAAAAACATAACAAGAGACAAAGATGGACATTTCATAACGGTGAAGGGGAATATACAACAAGAACACATAACAGTCATCAATATTTATGCCCCCAATCAGGGAGCACCGAAATATACCAAGCAACTACTAACAGAACTAAAGGGAGAAATTGACCAAAACACAATTATACTAGGGGACTTAAATACATCATTGACAGCTATGGATAGATCATCCAAACAGAAAATAAACAACGAAATAGCAGCCCTAAATGACACATTAGAGGAAATGGACATAATTGACATTTATAGAGCAATTCATCCTAAAACATCAGACTATATATTCTTTTCTAGTGGACACAGAACATTCTCAAGGATAGACCATATATTGGGACATAAAATCAACCTCAGCAAATTTGAGAAGATTGAAATAATACAAAGCATATTCTATGATCACAAGGCTTTGAAATTGGATATCAATTGCAAAAAGAAAGCGGGAGAAAACACAAATACATGGAGATTAAACAGCATACTTTTAAAGAACGAGCGGGTCAAAGAAGAAATTAGAAGAGAGATCAAAAGATACATAGAAACAAATGACAATGAAAATACATCCTACCAAAATTTTTGGGATGCAGCGAAAGCAGTTTTAAGAGCGAAATTTATCTCATTACAGGCCTATCTCAAGAAACAAGAAAACTCCCAAATAAATAGCCTCATGTTACACCTTAAAGAACTAGAAAAAGAAGAACAAGTGAAACCCAAGGTCAGCAGAAGAAAGGAAATAATAAAAATTAGAGCAGAACTAAATGAGATAAAGAACAAAAGGACAATAGAAAAAACTAATGTCACAAAGAGCTGGTTCTTTGAAAAGATTAACTAAATTGACAAACCTTCGCTAGACTCACAAGGATAAAAAGAGAGAAGACACTGATTAACAAAATTAGAAACGTAAAAGGGGAAGTTATCACGGACACCACAGAAATACAAAGGATCATCCAAGAATACTATGAAGGACTATATGCCACCAAATTCAATAACCTAGAAGAAATGGACAAGTTCTTAGAAACATATAGCCTTCCAAGGCTGAACCATGAAGAACTGGAAAATCTAAACAGACTGATCACCAGTAACGAAATTGAATCAGTCATCCAAAACCTTCCCAAAAGCAAAAGTCCGGGACCAGATGGCTTCACTAGTGAATTCTATCAAACCTTCAAAGAGGATCTAATACCAATCCTGCTCAAACTCTTCCAAAAAATTGAAGAAGAGACAGTACTCCCTAACTCATTTTATGAGGCCAACATTACCCTGATACCAAAACCTGGTAAGGACAGCAAAAAATAGAAAACTACAGACCAATATCTCCGATGAATACAGATGCAAAAATCCTAAATAAAATTCTAGCAAGTCGAATACAACAATGCATTAAAAAGATTATTCATCACGACCAAGTGGGGTTCATCCCCGGGGCACAAGGATGGTTCAACAACGCAAATCCATCAATGTGATACATCACATAAACAAAATAAACGTCAAAAATCATGATTATATCACTTGATGCAAAAAAAGCATTTGACAAGAGGCAACATCCATTTATGATTAAAACACTTAATAAAATAGGTATAGAAGGAAAATACCTTAACATAATAAAGGCCATATATGACAAGCCCTCTGCTAATCTCATAATTAATGGTGAAAAACTGAAGCCCTTTGCTCTACGTCCAGGAACACAACAGAGCTGTCCCCTATCACCTTTGCTTTTCAACATAGTGTTGGAAGTCCTTGTGCGAGCAATCAGGCAAGAGAAAGAAATAAAAGGCATCCAAATTGGGAATGAAGAAGTTAAATTATCACTCTTTGCAGATGACATGATGCTATATATAGAAAACCCTAAAGACTCCACCAAAAAGCTATTAGAAACACTCAACGAATACAGTAAAGTTGCTGGCTACACAATCAATGTACAAAAGTCCATTGCTTTCCTATATACTAACAATGAAATCTCAGAAAAAGACATACAAAAAACAATTCCTTCTGCAATTGCAGCAAAAAGGATAAAATACTTAAGCATAAAATTAACCCAGGATGTGAAAGACCTATATGCTGAAAACTATAAAACTTTTTTGAAAGAAATTGAAGGAGACACAAAGAAATGGAAAGACATTCCGTGCTCATGGATTGGAAGAATCAACATAGTTAAAATGGCCATTTTACCCAAAGCAATATAGAGATTCAATGAAATCCCCATCAAAATCCTAATGTAATTTTTTAAAGAAATAGAACAAAAAATCATCAGATTTGTTTGGAACCACAAAAGACCCTGAATAGCCAAAGCAATCTTAAGAAAAAAGAACAATAATGGAGGTATCACACTTCCTGACTTTGGCTTGTACTACAGGGCTGCAATAAGTAAAACAGCATGGTATTGGCAGAAAAACGGACACATAGACCAAGGAAATAGAATTGAGAAGTCAGAAATAAAACCACATAAATATGGACAGATAATTTTTGACAAAGAAGCAAAAAACATACAATGGGGGAAAGACAGCCTCTTCAATAAATGGAGCTGGGAGAATTGGATAGCCACGTGCAAAAGAATGAAACTGGACTGCTATTTGTCACCATGTACCAAAATTAATTCAAAATGGATCAAAGACTTAAGCATAAGACCTGACACAATAAACTGCATAGAAGAAAACATAGGTACGAAACTTATTGACCTTGGGTTCAAGGAGCATTTTATGAATTTGACTCCAAAAGCAATGGAACTAAAAGCTAAAATAAACAAATGGGACTATATGAAACTTAAAAGCTTCTGCACAGCAAAAGAAACCATCGACAAAATAAAGAGGCCACCAATTGAATGGGATAAAATTTTTGCAAACATTGCCTCTGATAAGAGGCTAATATCTAGAATTAACAAGGAACTCATGCAACTCAACAACAAAAAGACAAACAACCCAATTGAAAAATGGGCAGAGGACCTGAAGAGACATTTCTCCAAAGAGGATATACAAATGGCAAATAGACATATGAAAAAATGCTCAACATCACTAATCATCGAGAAATGCAAATCAAAACCACAATGAGATATCACCTCACCCCAGTCAGAATGGCTATCATCAACAAGACAAATAGTAACAAGTGTTGGATAGGCTGTGGAGAAAAAGGAACCCTCATACACTGTTGGTGGGAATGCAGACTGGTGCAGCCGTTATGGAAGGCAGTGTGGAGGGTCCTCAAAAAATTACGAATAGAATTACCATATGACCCAGGAATCCCTCTCCTGGGTATCTACCCAAAGAATCTGAAAACATTTATACATAAAGACACGTGTGCTCTAATGTTCACTGCAGCTTTGTTTACGGTGGCGAAGACATGGAAACAACCAAAATGTCCTTCGATAGATGAACGGATAAAGAAGTTGTGGTGTATATACACAATGGAATACTATTCGTCGGTAAGAAAAGATGATATAGGAACATTTGTGACAACATGGATGGATCTTGGAGAGTGTAATGCTGAGCGAAATAAGTCAGACAGAAAAAGCAGAGAACCATGTGATTTCACTGATATGTGGTATATAAACCAAAAACAACAAGAGAACAAGACAAACAAATGAGAAACAGAAACTCATAGACACAGACAATAGTTTAGTGGTTACCAGAGGGTAATGAGGGTGGGGGGTGGGAGATGAGGGTAAGGGGGATCAAATATATGGTGATGGAAGGAGAACTGACTCTGGGTGGTGAACACACAATGGGATTCATAGATGATGTAATACAGAAATGTGCACCTGAAATCTATGTAATTTTACTAACAATTGTCACCCCAGTAAACTTTAATTTAAAAAAAAACGGGCAGAGGACCTGAAGAGACATTTTTCCAAAGAGTATATACAAATGGCCTATAGACATGAAAAAATGCTCAACATCACTAATTATCAGAGAAATGCAAATAAAAAAACCACAATGAGATATCACCCCACCCCAGTCAGAATGGCTATCATCAACAAGAAAAATAATAACAAGTGTTGGAGAGGCTCTAGAGAATAAGGAACCCTCACACACTGTTTGTGGGAATGCAGACTGGTGCAGCCGTTATGGAAGGCAGTGTGAAGGTTCCTCAAAAAATTAAGAATAGAATTACCATATGACCCAGCAATCCCTCTCCTGGGTATCTCCTCAAAAACTATGAAAACATTTATCGGTAAAGATATATGTGCTCCAATGTTCACTGCAGCTTTATTTATGGTGTCCAAGACATAGAAACAACCAATGTGTCCTTCGATAAGATGATTGGATAAAGAAGTTTTGGTATATATATACAATGGAATACTATTCGGCCACAAGAAAAGATGAAATAGTACCAGTTGCAACAACATGGATGGATCTTGAGATTACACTGAGCAAAATAAGTGAGACAAAAAGGAGAGAAGCAGATTTCTCTGATATGTTGTATATAAAACTGAAAACAACAACAAAAAAAACAAGACACACAAATGAAGGAACAAAAACTCATAGACGCAGACAATAGTTTCGTGGATTCCAGAAGGTAAGGGAGGAAGGGAGTGGTAGATGAGGGTAAAGGGATCCAATATATGGTGATGGAAAGAGAAGTGACTCTGGGTGGTGAACACAATGTGATATATAGATAATATATTACAGAACTGTACACCGGAAATCTATGTAGTTTTATTAACAATTGTCACCCCAATAAACTTTAATTTAAAAAAAAATTTTGCACATTAAAAATAATGTTATTCTAATTTAATTGAGTCAAATCAAATAAAGCATAATAAAGTCAAAATGAAAACTCAAGCTATTATAAAGCCTCTAATTAAAGATGTCTTTTTCTAGGGTGTTTGAGACTTTGAATCTGTATAAACATCCTTTTTAGGAATTGGGTAAACAGAATAACAGGGACAAAAGAAAAAATGTAACCATGAAAGGAAAGATGGGAAATAACACATAATATTTGTATCTTAATTTCTTGAACTATCTCGCACTAAACAGCATCACATATCTTCCCTCAAGAAGTGAAAATTGTTATATAGATATAATGGATAAATATAAACTCATTTAAATTTTTTATCTTGTGATTTACAATTAAACCATAAGGGAGTTTCTATAACATTAAAAGTAATTTAACATGTGCACTACAGCAATTAGAATAATATGACTAATAATGAACTAATATTCAAGAAATACTCGTATATGCAAAATTGGTATTTTATTTCATATGGTGTCATCTAAAGATGGGAAAAGAAGCTGTTTATTCTTTATGGGGAGATTCATTTCACAAAAACTTTAAAGCCTGCCTTCTCAGGGGAACTCGGAGAAGACAAATAAAAAAAAGAAGTTAAAATCTGTGCCTTATTTTTCTGTAGTGAGCTGCATAGTGGCCCTTGAAGATGTCGGTTCCTAATTCCTGGAATCTGTGAATGTTGGTTTATAGAGTAAAATTTTTGCAGATGTAATTAAGAATCTTGAAATGAGGAGATTATCCTGGATCATCCAGGTTGGCCCTAAATGCTATCATGTGTATCCTTATAAGAAGACAGAGCGAAATTAGACAGATACACTGAATAAGTCATGTGAAAGTGAAGGCAGACGTTGGAGGGATGTGGCCAAGGAATGCCAGCAGTCTCCAGAAGGTGAAAGAGGCAGGAATAAAGGGTATGCGGCCCTGGTCAAACCTTGATTTTAGGCCCGTAGGACTCACTTCAGACTTCTGCTCTCCAGAACTGTAAAGAGAAAACATTTCTGTTGTTTTAAACCACCAGGTTTGTGGTAATTTGTTACAGCTGTCACAGGAAATTAATACACTTCTCAAAACTTGTTTATCAGAATTAATGAGAGCATGTCTGCAAAAATTTTGAAAAATTAAATAGCTGTGTATTTCTTTTTCTTAAGCAGTTAGGGGATATCTGAGTTAATTAGTATCCCTGGGAATAAGCACCTTTATAAACACTGAACTGTTTCTCTTTTGTTTGGTTTTAATCATAAATCATAGCAGTATTGGCAATAACTCAAGAGTAGACAGACTGTTGTATACTCTTTCCTGCCTTCTTTCTAAAGGCTCCTTGTAAAACTGCTAGAAGCCTGTTAAAGACGTTAATAGATCATTTTAAATAATATAATCTAAATTATGTTCTGTATCACTCCCTAGTTCAGCGGTTAGGGAAGCTACCGTGTTTCCCTGAAAATAAAATCTAGCCGGACAATCAGCTCTAATGCGTCTTTTGGAGCAAAAATCAATATAAGACCTGGTCCTATTTTAGTATAAGACTGGGAATATAATATAACATAATATAATATAATACATTTTATAGTATAGTATAATATAATAAATATAATATAATATTAGGTCTTATATTAAGTTTTGCTCCAAAAGACGCATTAGAGCTGATTGTCCAGGTAGGTCTTATTTTGGGGAAAACACAGTAAGGAAGCGAGGCCAGGAGTCAGATGCATGGAAATCTGTTTGCTTCCTCCCAAGCTGCAGCCCCATGAGCACCACAGACAGGTCCACCTGCCACCCAGTGCAATTCCTGGCCCACTGGCTAGATTTCTGCCAAGGTATAAAAAAATGACTTTCAGAAATTATACTATACTACTTATACTAATTATAGTTTTATCTTATTCAGTATACAAAAGAGCATACAGTTTTTGTTACAAATTGTTACAACTTAAACTAAGATACATGAGTCTTCTTCGGGTAATATTGAATAATCCAGATTGTTACAGTAGTCCCTCTTATTTTTTAAAAAAGCCTAGATAATATTTGAAAATCTGACACATTTTTACCTCTGGAAAGACTTTTAATGAAGTGTGTTGTTAGAACACATCCTCATCATTAGCAAAGATATCATCCTAGAATATTCTGCTTAAAGAAACTTGAGTGCTAAATAGATAATTTGAAATCCTAACTCTAAATTTACATCAACAACGACCTAAGTGTAAGTGGGACAATTATCTCACACACACCCATACACCCCACACATGCTAGATCAGAATTCTATAAGCTTTCCATAATTATTTCTAACCGTCATAACAACCTTATCACGTAGCTACTATTCCTCATTATCCATATAAAGCAAAGACCGATTGAATGGCATGCCCAATGTTAAAAATAGTAACTAGCGATAACTGACAGCACTAGGGTTCCAAACTCAGTGAGGTCTGCTTATTATTGTTTCTCATAATTGTTGGCTTTAAGGCATTTTTCCTTCATTTTTTCTAATATCTACTTTACATTTTTTTCTCTCCATTGTACTTATGGTGAATACTTTAACTCATCATGGAATAGCTTAGAAATTCTGTGACCATCAAGATAATGAAATCCCGTGTTCTTCTATGTATGTTTTCCCACTCCTCCAACACACTATTATGACATCCTGTCCCAAATTTCAAAAATCCTGTTCCACTGGAATCACAAAACAGGGGCAGAGTAATTCTAAAACTCCTAACCACATTCATATTCTAGATTGCTTCTTGCAATTGGAAGGAGAACATAAATCTTACTTCAAGTCCCAATTTTCAGTTAAGAAAATAATGAGCACCATTATAAATCTCTCAACTCTTGTCAATTTACCAATTCAGAACTGTTTAGTCTGAGTCAACACATAGCTTTCTTGGCTCCTTAAAGAGTAGACTCATTAGTTTTTCAATATTTTCAACCAATTAAATAAATAAGGGTTAAAAACAATTCATTAAACAAATTTTTTTAAAAGGGTGGTAACATCTCATAGGCAAAACTATTGTATGGCGTACCTACCTGTGAAGAACTGAAAGATCTGAGACTTTACCCTATTTGTAAGCCAACAAGTTAGCCTAACGTAGTTGTATGGATGCTGACAAAAGGCATGAGACTACAAAGGACTTTATTACTAACAGCACAGCAAATGGCATGAGTGACGTATTTGTATCAATTCCCCTTGCAATGCTGATTGGTATACATGGATGCCTGCACACACATTACATCACATTATAGGAGAGGAACTCTGAGCTGAAGGGAACCAAATTTCCTATAACAGACATAAACATGCCCGCACTTTGTTCGAAGGGAGCTGTCATCTTTATTACTCAATAGTAAGCATGATTTTCCTTTGCTCTGGAGAGAGAAACTATCTCATTCTTCCAAAAAGACAGTCTTGAACAAAGGACAATTAGAACCTCACTCACAAGATGTGCAGAAACATGAGAACCATGGGAAATTATCTCCCAAGAATACCATGTGCATTCCTTATTGAGCAGGGATTAGAAGCTGCAGCCTCATCACAAAGAATATATAAGGTAAAATTATATATCTTAAGTATCCAATTCTCTGTGCTACTGCACTTAGAGTCCGGGATAAAGGCAGGCATATCATGATCCTCTCCTCACCTTCCAAGTCTCATTCAACTTATTTTCCAGGCAACATCCTGGCTTGACTCACACCCTATGCCATTCATTCAAACAAAATTCCATTAAGCATTATAAATTAGGCACTAGGTGTCAGGGTAGGCAAAAAGACTAATCAGACACCAACCCTAAGCAATCCCAATCATTGTTCCAGGCTAACACTAAATACTGTCTGCTTAGATAACACTTGAGTGAAAGGAACCATGCAGAAAGAATCACCCCCACTTAGTTCTACTGAAATTGTAATTTTTACAAAGCTGCTGTGGTGGGACTAGTACTGCACCAGTTGGGGGTATATCTCACAGTTTACATAACTCTTAAGGATTGAAAACGGGTGGATAACTGTTATTTAGCAGATTACCACTAGACTGGATCTCACCTATATTCAGATTCTACTGATTATTACCTACAAAACATTGTCAAAATCACTTAATTACTCTTCCTCACTATCTCAGAACTATTGAAAATCAGTAACTTTCTACAACAATCTAAAATCTCTAGAGGAAGTAAGCAACAGAAATGAGGGGGAAGTTATCAATTTGCACATAATGATATATCATGTTCATAAAGATACAAAATAAAGTGATAAAAACTAGTATATTCAGTTCTTATGACATGGAAAATATATACCAGAATTACATGTCTTTAGGAGTGCATAAGATCAATCAACTTAGCTATTTCCTAACATGAGAATAAAAAAATTAAATTTTCTGTGCTCTTCAGTAACTGGTATTACTCAAATGCGAGCAGTTACAGTACATAAAATCTGATTAATATACTCTCAAATATTAATGCTTATCTACTTTTCCATTTAAAAGAAATGTCAGGACTAAAAACAAAAGCAACAAGAAAACAGGAGGCACCAAAACTGTCTGTCGAAGCAAGAATAGAGAGTGTCTTTAAAGTATTAGAGACTCTGACGACGTTGGAGCCTACTGGGAAATGACAATCCCATGGCTCTGGCATCTGCTTTCAATAGATGCCCTCTGCAAAAACTGATGATTTCTTGACTCAGTATTCCCTAAAAGGGTGTTGTCCTGTCATTCAGGACAAGATAATGAAAAGTCAGTCTATATAACACTGAAGCCTTGTTGAATGAGTAAGATGTACAGATCACAGAATTTCTAAGCTGTTCCATGAAGAGTTTAAATATTAACCATAAGTACAATGAAGAGAAAAAAATGTAAAGCAGATATTAGAAAAAATGAAGAAAAAACTGCTTTAAAACCAACAATTATGAGAAACAATAAGCAGACCTCACTGACCTGCAGCAACCAAAAATGCAAGGTTCTGTTTGCGCACAAGCACTTTGAGAAGCAAGGGTGCTAACAAAAACAGATACTGCAAGGAGAAACCACAGCTGCTAACCAGAGGGCAGATTACACACATGCTCAGTGAGGAAAGGACTGAGTCATACAAGTATTGAGCCATGTGGAAGGATAAGACTTGAAAACAACGGGGGTGGGAATGGGCAGCTGTCGCGTCCAGCGCAACACAGGCTGTGGGGAGGCGAGAAGAGGCGGCTTTGGGTTAAGCTTTAAGAAAGAAGCAGAGACTCAATGTGGTTAAATCTCAGAGGGCCAAGGGTCTCGCAGCCTCGAAAGACTGGAGCCCCAAATCGGACCGACTGATGGCTTTTATTGATTACACACAAGGAAGTGCCATTGTCTTAGACACGGTCGGTGAAACTCTTTCACGTCAAAAAATTACCTCAAACCAAAATTATTTGTCCCAAAACACCCAAAGCATATAGTCCCATGATGACAAAGGTGCGGTATGCACCTCCCTGGGGGGCAAAGTCTCTCGTGGTGAAACAATTCCATGAGCTGAGCAGAAAGAGCTTGATCTTATCGCTCCAAAGACCTCTCTCACAATTAGGTGAGAGGGAACAATGAGTCAGCAGCAGCTTTTCTCAAGCATGGGGAAAGGGGAGACAAGGCCCCTTCCCAGATCTCATAAGGCAGCTCATCGGGGGTCTCTGTAGGGTCTCGCCTGGCTTGAGTTGTTCCCCCCGTGGGGAATCTTATTCATCATTGGCTGCAGACCCTCTTTTGTGTGGGGAGCCATGGTTACAGCTAACTCCAAGCCTTAATAGAATGGCTCGGTTTATGCTTAACCTGTTTCCTCCCCTGAGGCAATGTCTCTGCCTGCACCTGGGGGGAGCTTGCAGGCTGCTGAGGAATGTGGGAGCGGCCAGTTCCAGGACACAGAAGACTGATGGCTATCAGGGTAATTGATAGGATAATTACTTTTGGGAGTTTCAGTGATTTTGTATCCTCTATGTAAAAGTTAAAAATTTACATTTGCTAAGGTAATGCATACTTTCTTTATTAAGTTGCACGTACTCAAACTGCACATATTGGTGAAGAAGAATAAACTCGGTGCTTCAGCATCACTGAAGACCGGCCGCATTAGCATTTGTATGTCTTTTATCCATTTCCACTCCCCCATTCAGGTACTGATCGACTTGTGGCGGCTGGCTCGCCACACTTTTGGAGACCAGACAGAGACACATAAGATGTAATAAACTCAATCCCAGAGAAGCAAGTCCCACAGACTTTTCTTTCCTTAAGGAAAGGTGCAGGGGGACAGACGGCTAGGCTGTTGTGTGACTAAAGGCAGCTCTATGAACAGCCGTCTATAAGAAATTCTACACTGTGTTTCAGTTTAACCAAGAAATAGTCTAATGAACAGTATAATGACATTTAAGTATCAAACTGATGTTTAAGAATGGCACTATATGGTGATGGAAGGAGAACTGACTCGGTGGTGAACACACAATGGGATTTATAGATGATGTAATACAGAATTGTACACCTGAATTCTATGTAACTTTATTAACAATTGTCACCCCAATAAACTTTAATTTAAATAAATAAATAAAAAGAGTGGCACTATATATGACATATATATATGTGATATATATATATATATGTCAACTCCTATAAAATTTATTATACTGTATAAATTTGGCATTTCAAATCAATGTACTATTACTTATTAAATGGCTCTTGAAAAACTTCATATTTTCAAATGACAAATGTTACAACCCCATCATATAACTTTTACTAAAATAACTCCACATGGAGGAAAAAGATAAACATAAAAATAAAACGTTATTTTAAAAACCCAGAAAAACATTCTAGTGAATAATCATTTAATATTATAAAGGGGATTAGCTTTCAAACCATCAAATAAAGGAATAATTCACAAATGAAAAGATTTCTAGATTTAGCTATATAAAAATAAAATTGCAGGGCGGCCGGTTGCCTCAGTTGGTTAGAGCATGAGCTCTTAACAACAAGGGTTGCCGGTTCAATTGCCAAATGGAGTGGTGAGCTGTGCCCCCCGCAACTAGATTGAAAACAGCGACTGGATTTGGAGCTGAGCTGCGCCCTCCACAACTAGATTGAAAACGATGACTTGTCTTGAAGCTGATGGATCCTGGAAAAAACACACTGTTACCCAATAAAAATTTTTAACAAGACAAAGAAAATTACAGTCTACCAAAAAGCAAAAAGATATCATAGATAAAACTCATAGATAAAACCTTGAACAAGGACATAAACAGATTAAAAAACGAAAATTGTCAATGACGAAGACACATATGAAACTGTTTAACTTCAGTGTTAAAAGAAATATGATGAAGAAGATATTATAATTTACCCCTAAAATTGAAAGGTTTTAAAGATATTCCTGAGTGTTGGCAAGGCTACTTTTAATGGGGTACTTCCATTCATCACACACGGGAATTCGAAATGAGGTAACTCGTCTGGAAAGCAATTTGGGAATACGAATCAATGTCCTTTAAAAATGTTCCTATCCATTGATCCAAGAATCATATCTCTAACAGTTTTTGAAACCATATAAATATGCATAGAAAATTATGTGCACTTTAGAATTATTTAAAATAGAAAATTAGAAATAATTTAATGATTAACAATAGGTAAAGGCTAAACATGATACATCCTTAAAATGAAATGTCTTACAGCCTTTAAAAATGACATTATAGGGGCCGGCGCGGTGGCACAGGTGATTGGAGCTCCATGCTCCTAACGCCAAAGGCTGCCGGTTCGATTCCCACATGGGTTAGTGGGCTCAACCACAAGGTTTCCAGTTCAACTCCCTCAAGGGATGGTGAGCTATGTCCCCTGCAACTAAGATTGAACATGGCACCTTGAGCTGAGCTGCCGCTGAGCTCCCAGATGGCTCAGTTGGTTGGAGCGCAGGCTCTCAACCACAAGGTTGCCGGTTTGTCTCCTTGACTCCCACAAGGGATGGTGGGCTGCGCCCCCTGCAACTAACAACAGCAACTGGACCTGGAGCTGAGCTGCGCCCTCCACAACAACGATTGAAAGACAACAACTTGACATGGAAAAACACTCCTGGAAATACACACTGTTCCCCAATAAAGTCCTGTTCCCCATCCCCCAATAAAAAAATCTAAAAAACAGAAAACTGACATTATACACTTGATTACCTAATATAGAATAAAGAATGTTCAACGGGTAATAACTGCAACATTAAAAATATAAAACTAGGGGAGGCCGGATGGCTTACTTGTTTAGAAAGTGAGCTCTCAACAGCAGGGTTGCAGGTTGGACTCCCACACAGGCCAGTGAGCTGCGCCCTCCAAAATTAGATTGAAGACAAGCTGCCGCTGAGCTTCTAGAGGGTCCGCCGGATGGCTCAGTTCGTTAGAGCGCGAGCTCTCAACAACAAGGTTCCCAATTCAAATCCCATATGGCATGGTGGGCTGTGCACCCTGTAACTAAAGGTCGAAAATGCCAACTAGACTGGACGTGGAGCTGAGCTGTGCCCTCCGAAACTAGACAGACAATGACTTGAAGCTGATGGGCCCTGGAGAAACACACTATTCCCCAATATTCCCCAATAAAATTTTAAAAATTAATAAAAAAACTAGAATGCCGTCATAGACATGGCGGCGTTAGGCGAGCTTCTTGAACTATCCCCTGGAATTAACAACAAATTGAACAACTGTAATTCCAAAAAGGACTCCCTGCACAGCAGACAGGCAAGACTAAGACACGCACAACTAAAATCACCTAAAGGTCGTCAAATTGGGGGAGTGGGGAAGGAGGCAGAGGAGGGAAGGAGCAACTACAGAGACCCGGGCCGTACAGGCAGACCGAGTACAGAGTGACGAGCTCCCTGCATTCTGGAGATACTGCAGCCGGGAGAGAGGGAGAACTTGGACGGTTAGTGTTCCGCTTATGGCCTGAAGTCCCACATGAGGGGTAAGCATATAACACGGCTTACCCAACGTTCACAGTAGAGACCTTGGAGCAAAGACTGTGCAAAGAAGGGTAAAAATGGTGGTTTAAGACTTCACTGCTGAGCAGAGTACACAGGCTTAGGCACAGAGCCTAGTTGCCGCCTCCCACCCTCCCAGAGCTCACCCTGGCCCCATCTGTCCAGTGCTAGAAGCAGAAAAGTAGCAGTGTCAGATGAAAAGAACAAAATATTTGCAGTTCTGAGAACTGTGGCCCACAGCCACAGACTCCCAGCTCAACTAGTCCCCACAAAGGGGAGAGAGCCTTGAGTGCAGGACTGGCTGTCCTAGTGGTCGCTACCATTGCTCACAGCCATCTCACAAATGACCCTGCCCAGGTACCCACCTATCTGGGCAGATACCTGTAGGAGTAATCACAGCTGCTAAAACACACAGATACTGAAACTACAGCAAGAAGAGCTTTGGAAATTCAGAAGCTCTCCACATCTCCCCACAAAGGTGGTGCTCTGTGAGCCCTGTGACCCAGGTAACCTGTTCAGAGGAAAAGCATACTTTCCAGGGAAACCCCCCATTGGGTGAAAAGCCAGAACAGTACAGAACATATAACAATACAACATGAGAGAGAATAAAAGGATGCAGTCCGAGAGAAAACAAAACATTCTACCAACACCTACTGGAAAACAAAAGAAAGACCACTTTCTATCAACCTGTTGCAGAACCCACCCTTGTGGATGCCAAGGAAAAAAAATAATAACTCATTAATTGCTATCAATAAACAAGATAATAAAGATCAGAAAGAAACAGAAAAGTCTACAGAAAACGAACTTAAAGACAAAAAATATGTGACATAAATGACAGAGACTTCAAGATTGCTGTTCTGAAAAAAAAACACCAAAAAAACGAGATACCAGAAAATTCAGGCAGATTAATGAACTCAGAAAAAGAATCAAAGAATAAGATGAACATCTTACCAAAGAGACTGAAATTTTAAAAAACAACCAAATAGAATTTCCAGAGATTAAGACCTCAATAGAAGAAATGAAGAATGAAATAGCCAGCTTAGGTAATAGAGTTGACCAGAGTGAGGAAAGAATCAGTGACATCGAAGACAGAAATCTGGAAATGACACAGATGTAAAACAGAGAGACTTGAGAATTAGAAGAAATGAAACAACTCTACAAGAACTTTCTGACTCAGTCAGAAAGAGTAATATAAGAATAATAGGCATAACAGAAGGAGAAGAAAGGGAGACGGGAACAGAGAATATATTCGAACAAATAGTTGACGAGAACTTCCCAAACTTTTTGAAAAAACTGGATCCCTGAAAACCAAGAAGAAAACAGAACACCTAATTACCTGAAACCCAAAAGGCATTCTCCAAGGCAAATTGTACTGAAGCTGTCAAACATTAAAGACAAAGAAAACATCCTCAAGGAAGCTGGAGAAAAGAAGTATGTAACCTACAAAGTAAATCCCATTACATTAGGTTATCATCAGATCCTTCAGTACAAACTCTACAAGCCAGGAGGGAGTAGACTCAAATACTCAAACTACTGTAAGAGAGAAATAATGAGCCAAGAATTTCACATCCAGCAAAGATATCCCTTAGATATGAAGGAGCAATAAAGACCTTTCCAGACGGATAGAAGCAGAGGGAATTTTTTAACACACGACCGGCACTACTAGGAATACTGAAGGAGGCTATTCGGCCAGCATAAATACGGACAATTTGTGACAACAAAAAACATAAATGGGGTGAGAGTAAAGGTCTGAACCAGCATAAGAGAATGGAGAAAGTAAGCATGCTTAAAAAAATGGAATATTCTAAATACGAAACTTTCTTAGACATAAATTTAGTGGTAACGACAACAAAAAAATCCAGCACTGAGATATATAACATAATAAAAGAAGAAACAGAGGGAAAAATCATACAATACCACAACACGGAAATAAGAAACAATGAAGAAACAGGCCTACCAGAAAACCAAACATAGAATAATAGGAAATCCTCATATATCAATAATCACCTTAATTGAACTCACCAATGAAAAGGCGCAGGGTACCACATTGGATCAAAAACCTAAACCCAACCATATGATACTTCCAAGAGACACATCTCAGCTACAAGAACAATTATAGGCTCAAAGTGAAAGAGTGGAAGTTGACACTCCAAGCAAAGGCTACCCAGAGAAACACAGGCCTTTCGATAGTGATATCCGTTGAAACAGACTTCAGTGTGAAAAAGGTAACAAGAGACATAGATGGACATTTCATTATGGTACAGGGGACCATACAACAAGAAGACATAACAGTCATTAAAATTTATGCCCACAAGCACGGAGCATCAAAATATACCAAGCAACTAACAGAACTAAAGGGAGAAATTGACCAAAACCCAATTATAGTAGTAGACCTAAATATATCATTGACACCTATAAATAGATCAACCAAACAGAAAATAAATAAGGAAAGAAAAGCCCTGAATGACACGTTAGATGAAATGGACATAACTGACATTTATAGAGCACTTCATCGTGGAACATCAGACTATACATTCTTTTCTAGTGCACATAGAACACTCTCAAGGATAGAGGATACATTAGGACAAAAAACAAGTCACAGCAAAATTAAGAAGACTAAAATCATACCAAGCATATTCTCTGATTACAAGGCTTTTAAATTGGATATCAACTGCAAATAAAGAAAGCAGAAAAAAACACAATATTAGATTAAACAAAATACTTTTAAAGAATGACTGGATCAAAGATGAAATAAGAGGAGAGATCAAAATATGCATAGAAACAAATGACAATGAAAATACACCCTAACAAGTTTTTTGGGATGCAGAGAAAGAACTTTTAAGAGGGCAATTTATATCATTACAGGACTATTTCAAGAAAGAATAAAAATCCCAGATAAATAACCTCACGTTACACCTTCAAGAACTAGAAAAAGAACAAATGAAAACGAAAGTCAGCAGAAGGAAGGAAATAATAAAAATCAGAGGGGAACTCAATGAACTAGAGAACAAAAAGACAATATAAAAAATTAACACGACAAAGAGCTGGTTCTATGAGAGGATTAATAAGTTGACAAACCATTCACTACATTCACTAAGATAAAAAGAGAAAAGACACTAATGAACAAAATCAGAAATGAAACATGGGAAGCTATCATGGATGCCACACAAATACAAAAGATCATTCAAGAATACTATGTAGGGGCTGGCCCGGTGGCTCATGCAGTTAGAGCTCCATGCTCCTAACTCCAAAGGCTGCCGGTTCGATTCCCACATGAGCCAGTAGGCTCTCAACCATAAGGTTGCCAGTTCAATTCCTCGAGTCCTGCAAGGGATGGTGGGCTCTGCCTCCTGCAACTAAGATTAAACACGGCACCTTGAGCTGAGCTGCCTCCCGGATGGCTCAGTTGTTGGTTGGAGTGCGGGCTCTCAACCACAAGGTTGCCAGTTCAATCCCTCGAGTCCCTCAAGGGTCGGTGGGCCGCGCCCCCTGCAACTAAAATTGAACACGGCACCTTGAGCTGAGCTGCCGCTGGGCTCCAGGATGGCTCAGTTGGTTGGAGCAAGTCCTCTCAACCACAAGGTTGCCACTTCGACTCCTGAAAGGGATGTTTGGCTGCACCCCCTGCAACTAGCAACGGCAATCTTACCTGGAACTGAGCTGCGCCCTCCACAACTAAGACTGAAAAGACAACAACTTGAAGCTGAATGGCACCCTCCACAACTAAGATTGAAAGGACAACTTGACTTGGAAAAAAGTCCTGGAAGTACACGCTGTTCCCCAATAAAGAACTGTTCCCCTTCCCCAATAAAATCTTTTTTAAAAAAAACCACACAAACAAACAAAAAAAAAACAAGAATACTATGTAGCGCTATATGACACAAAATTCCATAACCTAGAAAAAATGGACAAGTTCTTAGAAACATACAGCCTTCCAAGGCTAAATCAGGAAGAATTTGAAAATCTAACTAGACCAATCACCAGTAAGGAAACTGAATCAGTCATCTGAAACATTACCCAAAGCAAAAGACTGGGAGCAGATGGCTTCACTAGTGAATTCTACCAAACCTTCAAAGAGGCTCTAATACCTGTCCAACTCAAACTCCTCCAAAAAACAGAAGAAGAGACAATACTCCCTAACTCATTTTATGAGGCCAACATTACCCTGACCAAAACCTGGGAAGGATAACACAAAAAAGTAACAGACTAATATCTCTGATGAATACAGACACAAAAATCATTAAAAAATTCCAGCAAGTCAAATGCAAAATGCATTAAAAAGATTATGAATCACGACCATGTGGGATTCAACCAAGTGGCACAAGGATGGTTCAAAATACGCAAATTGATCAATGTGTTAAACCACATAAACAAAATAAAGAACAAAAATCACATTGTTATATCAAAAGAGGCAGAAAAAGTGTTTCCCAAGACACAACATCCATTCATGATTAAAACACTTAACAAAATAGGTATGAAAGGAAAATACCTTCACATAATAAAGGCCATATATGACAAATCCTCAGCTAATCTCATAATTAATGATGAAAAACGGAAGTGCTTTGCTCTATGTTCAGGAACACGACAGGCCTGGCCCTATCCCCTCTGCTGTTCAACACGGTATAGGAAGTCCCAGCCAGCGGAATCAGGCAAGAGAAAGAAAGAAATAAAAAGCATCCGAATTGGGAATGAAATATTCAAATTGTCACTTTTTCAGATGACATGATCCTATATATAGAAAACCTTAAAGACTCCACCAGAAAGCAAATAGAAACAATAAACGAATACAGTAAACTTGCGGGCTACAAAATCAACGTACAAAAGACATTGCATTCATATATGCTAACAATGAAATCTCAGAAAAAGAAATTTAAAAAAAAAATTCCTTTTGCAATTGCAACAAAAAGAATGAAATACCTAGGAATAAACAACCAAGAATGTGAAAGACCTGTATGTTGAAAACTAAAAGACATTGTTGAAATAAATTGAAGACACACAGGTATGGAAAAACATTCTGTGTTCATGGAATGGAACAATCAACATAGTTAAAATGGCCACATTACTCAAAGCATTGTACAGATTTAATGCAATCCCCATCAAAATCCCAACGGCATTTTTTAAAGATATAAAACAAAAAAATCATCACATTTATATGGAACCAGAAAAGACCCCGGATAGCCAAAGCAATGCTAAGAAAAAAGAACAATGCTGCAAGTATCACACTCCCTAACTTCAGTTAGTACTACAGAGCACCAATACTTAAAACAGCATGGTATTGGCAAAAAAACGAATACACAGACCAATGGAATAGAATTGAGAACCCAGAAATAAAGCCACACAAAAACGGACAGATAATTTTTGACAATGAAGCCAAAAACATACAATGGAGAAAAGACAGCCATTTCAATAAATGTTTCTGGGAGAACTGGATAGCCATGTGCAAAAGAATGAAACTAGACTGCTATCTGTACCAAAATTAACTCAAAAAGGATCAAGGACCTAAACAGAAGACCTGAAAAAATAAACTACATCGAAGAAAACATAGGTACTAAACACATGAACCTTGGGTTCACACAGCATTTTATGAATATGACTCCAAAAGCCAGGGAAGTAAAAGTTAAAATAAATGAATGGGACTATATCAAACTAAAAAGCTTCTTCAAACCAAAACAAACCATCGACAAAATAAAGAGGCAAGCCACTGAATGGGAGAAGATTTTTGCAAATAACACCTCCGGATAAGGGGCTAATATCCAAAATATATAAGGAACTCATACAACTCATCAACAAAAAAAACAAACAATACCATTAAAAAATGGGCAGAGGACCTGAAGAGACATTTCTCCAAAGAGGACATACAAATGTTCAATAGATATATGAAAAACTGCTCAACATCACTAATCACCAGAGAAATGCAAATAACCACAATGAGATATCACCTCACACCAATTAGAATGGCTATCATCAACAAGACAAATAGTAACAAGTATTGGAGAGGCTGTGGAGAAAAAGAAATCCTCATACACTGTTGGTGGGAATGCAGCCTGGTGCAGCTGCTATGGAATGCAGTGTGGAGATTCCTCAAAAAATTAAGAATAGAATTACCTACCATATGACCCAGCAATCCCTCTGCTGGGTATCTACCCAAAAAATCTGTAAACATTTATCCATAAAGACATGTGCGCTCCCATGTTCATGCAGCTTTATTTACGGTGCCCAAGACATGAAACAACCAAAATATACTTCAATAGATGAATGGATAAAGAAGTTGTGGTATATATACACAATGGAATACTATTCGGCGGTAAGAAAAGATGATATAGGAACATTTGTGACAACATGGATGGATCTTGACAGAGTAATGCTGAGCGAAATAAGTCAGACAGAAAAAGCAGAGAACCATGTGATTTCACCGATATGTGCTATGTAAAACTGAAAACAACAAAAGAACAAGACAAATGAAGGAACAAAAATTCATAGATATAAACAATAGTTTAGGGGTTACCAGAGGGTAAGAGGGGAAGCAGGCTCTAGAAGAGGGTAAACGGGGTCTAATGTATGGTGATGGAAAGAGAAGTGACTCTGGGTGGTTAACACACAATGTGAGATATAGACAATGTAGTACAGAATTATACACCTTAAATCTATGTAATTTTACTACCATTTGCCACCCCAATACACTTTAATTAAAAAAAAAAAATTACCACGTGACCCAGCAATCCCTCTCCTGGGTATCTTCCAAAAAATCTGAAAACCTTTATCCATAAAGAAATATGTGCTCCAATGTTCACTGCACCTTTATTTACGGAGGCTAAGACTTAGAAACAACCAAAGTGTCCTTCGATAGATGAACGGATAAAGAAGTTGTGCTACATCTACACAATGGAATACTATTCGGCCATTAGAAAAGATGAAATAGTACCCATTTGCGACAACATGGATGGATCTCGAGATTATAACGCTTAGCGCAGTAAGTCAGACAAAAAGTAGAGAACCATATGATTTCACTGATATGTGGTATATAAAAATGAAAACAAAAAAAACCATAAATAAATGAAAAAACAATAACTCAGAAACAGACAATAGTTTACTGGTTACCAGAGAGTAAGGGGCTGGGGAGTAGCAGATGAGGGTAAAGGGGATCCAATACATGATGATGGAAAGAGAAGTGACTCTAGGTGGTGAACACACAATGTGATATATAGAGAGATGATGTATTACAGAATTTTGCACCTGAAATCTATGTAACTTTACTAACAATTTTCAGTCCAATAAACTTCAATTAAAAAATATATATATATATATATATATATATATATATATATATAACTGCATAAATAGTATGAATCCATTATTTCCCATAAAAATGTACGTTTTATACACACATATAAAAACCTAGATGTATGTGCAAGGTGATGTGTGTGGTAGTATGAAGGAACTATAACAAAATGTTAATATTTACTCAAGGTTGGTAGAATAAGGAGTGATTTGTATTTTCGTCTCTATGCTTTTATTTTTTAAAGTTTGTACAATAAGCAGACACTGCATCTGTCATAAGAAAAACACAATTAATATTACACTATTTTTAATGTATTATGCTTCACAAGGTAAACTGAATTCTAACCACATAGATACTATTCATAAGAATCATACACTCTAATTAGAAAAAAGAATCATACACTCCAATTACAAGCTAATTATAAGTTGGTATCATATATAATCATTTTATTTCTATGGGCACAACTTGGTCTGCTACCAAACATCTATCACTATGTTGAGTGATGTTTCATTGCTATTCTACTATACGTCATAATTTTTTAAATGGAAATTACTGTGAAATCATGTAACTTTCAATGTCAAAATCATGGTTTAATGTAAATTACTTTTTTTAAAAAAAAGATTTTATTGGGTAAGGGGAACAGGACTTTATTGGGGAACAGTGTGTACTTCCAGGACTTTTCTCCAAGTCAAGTTGTTGTCCTTTCAATCTTAGTTGTGCAGGGTGCTGTTCAGCTTCAAGTTGTTCTTTCAGTCTTAGTTGTGGAGGGCACAGCTCAGCTCCAGGTCCAGTTGCCATTGCTAGTTGCAGGGGGCACAGCCCACCATCCCTTGCGGGAGTCGAACCAGCAACCTTGTGGTTGAGAGGACTTGCTCCAACCAACTGAGCCATCCTGGAGCCCAGCGGCAGCTCAGCTCAAGGTGACATATTCAACTTTTAGTTGCAGGGGGCACTGCCCACCATCTCTTGCGGGACTCGAGGAATCAAACTGGCAACCTTGTGGTTGAGAGCCCAGTGGCCCATGTGGGAATTGAACCCGCAGCCTTCAGATTTAGGAGCATGGAGCTCCAACCGCCTGAGCCACCAGGCCGGCCCCTAAATTACTTTTAAAGCATAAAACTAAAACTATAAAATCTGAATTGTTATAATTAGTCCGATTAATGAAGTAAGCAATAGCAAACTATGTCATCTTGACCATCTCGAAGACATCTCAATTGATGCATGACTAACCTGACATTAATTTTTTTTTTTTTCTTTCTAGGTTGTGGCGTCCAGCACAACATGGGGAATGAGAGAACAAGAAGGGGTGGTGAAGGGTTAAGAAAGAAACAGAAGTCAAGGGATTCATGCACTAGGAGCCTAGGGTCTCACAGCCTCAAAGGACTGAGAGCCCCGAATCGGGTCTCCTTGTGGCTTTTATTGATGTACACACAAGGAAGTAACATTGTTTTCTCCACGGTCTGTGAATTTCATACATTATACTAGGAAACTGATTCAAACCAATCACCCTTGCCTGCAAGTGGCCGGAACCAAAAGTCCCAGGATGTCTTAGTAATTGTTGTATGTGCCTCCCCAAGGGACATAACCTTTATGCTGAAACTTACTGATATGAATAGATGGACAACTGATGTTATCATATCATTGAATCTCTTCCCAACCAGGTTCCAGGAAGGAATATAGCCATATAGGCAGAAGCTCTCCTTAGCCAGGGTAAGGAGGGGGTCTATGACCACCTCTATCAACCCTGTGAGTTCTCCAGATGGCCCCTATGTGACTGTGCCTGTCTTAGGTTGTTCCTCCCTTGAGGAATCTTACCCGTCATTGACTAACCAGCCAACCTTTGGGGCCAAACAGGGAGACATAAGGTGTACGCACAAAGGTGAAGCAAAGTCCCTGAAAGGATCAGTCTCACAGACTCTCCTTTCTTTAGGGGTAGGTACGAGGGGACAAACGGGTAGGCTGCTGTGTGACAACACTAGGTGAAGATCACCTAAGCCACTGAAAATCAAACGAATATGTTTATACAGCATACTTTTTATTTGCCTTAATTAAGTACCTTTCTACTGCATGAAAAAGAAAGTCTAACGTAATATGAGAAGACTTTGCATCAAACTGACTCCCCAGGATAGCTCTAGTAGGCTTTGGATTCCAAAACAAAAGTAATCCTTGAGGAGAGTAAAAAGACAAAACAAAACAAAACAAAAATGAAAAAACAACCAAGTACAAGCTACAAAGCTAAGTGAAAGTAAATGCTTCATCTCAATATATCCACATTAAGACAGATTTTAAAGCTAGTATACTCCTAGCTGGATTTAGAAAAATACTGGATTTAGAGCACAAGGATCATCCTTACTTGAGCTATTTAACCACAAAGCCCTAAATATGCTGAAATTAAAAGCCAGTTAGAGTACATTGACTAATCACAAAGTATTGACAAATTCCACAAACTATGCCAAAGAAAATCCTATTAGTTTAAGTGGTCAAGAGGCCCCTAGACAACAGCACACTGGCAGCTACCGTAACACCAAATGGATTCAGATTGTTACTAATAGAGAAGGCATGATCTAAGTAGAGTGTCAGTTCCCCATGTCCCCAGTCCCACAAAACAAAACTGGAGGAAGGGACCAAGTGACAGACAACATGCACAGTGGGTTGCTCTGTTACTGAGGAGTCAACTCTACATTGCAACTTTGCAATTTTATACTTGCAGCTGTACCTAAAAGAATGCCCCACATATTACCAGAAAGAGGGAAGGAGACAACAAACTGCCCTGGGGCAGCCTCCCACAAGATAGGAAGGTGATTAAGAAATGACATTATGTCATGTCCGTCTTGCCACGTACCAGGGAGGATCACAGACTCTTCTCCAAGATTTGAGTCAGACTGTGATTGAGCTTTGCCTATGTGGATTTTGTGGATATGTGCAAGATGCCAAGATACTGTAGCAGAGCCATTCCACTAGCTTATGTTACACAAATAGTCAGTATATAAAATGACCATTCTCCTTCCCACAATTTTAAGTTTAGAAATTTGACAAGCATTTACTATCAACTACTGCAGAGGGGCACAGCACTGAAGCAAACACTATAGGGAATTTTTGTTTAAAAAATGCATTATCTGCCCTCAAATTTAAATTCCTCTTGGGGGAAGTAATGTACAGCTAAGAGCACACCTGCACATGGCTGTGTGCTCATACTGAATAGTAACTTAAACATCTAACAGAAGAATGGTTAAATTAAATATGATACATCCACAAAAAAGACTATTAGGCAGTCCTTAAAATCATAATCTAAACTATTTTTATTCCACAGAACAGTGGCATAAGGAAACTCAGGAAGAACAATTTGGAAAAAGAATTTACAAGACTATATCAAGAATACTTAAGGCAACAGCATTACATAGATAAATGTTAAGAAAATTCAGTCATGAGGTGATGAGGCTTTTTAGAAAAGAACAGTCAGGTCCTTTAAGCTCTGATCCTACCGAAGATAATAAACATTGCAACTGAAGGTAGCAGATTCATGATCTTAGCTTTGCTAATGGCAAATAGAATACATTAGACCAACGTAAAAAGATAAAACTAGACTAAGACATGCGAAAAAACAATTTTAAACAATTTAGAGCTACACTACTAGGAAAACTGCTAAAACCTAAGCACAAAAATGTGCATTCATCTCCCAATTTTTCCTAAATTACATCTACAAATGACTCTCAAGACAGAATTTATTTAAAACAACATATTAATCACCAAAACATTTTATTATTTAATGTTTTCAATGCCAAACATATTACTTAATGTCATAAACATTACTGAAAATCCAATTTTATTTATTAACCTAATATTTAAAAGCAGCCAACTGTCCTAAAATAAAAACATATCCAACGGTGCAACACAATAATCAAAAACAATACCTAATTTGCAACAGTTAAAGTTAATCATAATAATCATATCTCTGTTTATAAAGTAATAATAAGCTGTTTGTTCTAATACTTTTTCATTTTTTTAAGTAATGGAACAAAGCAATAAAAACAAAACTCAGGGAGACAATCAGGAGCCCAATCCAAATTAAGAACAAGGTACATACATGAGAAAGAGTGGGAAACACAGAGGAAAGGAAAGAGACAAATTGTAGAGGGACCAGAAAAGGAACCCAGGGTAAGAAGGATTAATTGAATAAGTGTTCAAAACACCTACTATTCATTACACACTATACTAAGTGTTGGGGTGGTAACAAAGTAATTACATTCAAAGACTTCCCAATTAATATACTAAATGGGATTAAATATATGGTCATGGAAGGAGAACTGACTCTGGATGGTGAACACACAAAGTGTTATATAGATGATGTCTTACAGAATTGTACACCTGAAACCTATGTAACTTTACTAACCTTTGTGACTCCAATAAATTTTAATTTAAAAAACATACACACACACACACACACACACACACACACACATATATATATATGTATGTATATATATATATATTTCACTAATATGTGTGACATAAAACTGAAAGCAACAAAGGAACAAGATAAACAAATGAAAAAACAAAAAACTCATAGACATAGACAATAGTTTCGTGGCTACCAGAGGGTAAGGGGGAGGAGGTGGTAGATGAGGGTAAAAGGGGATCAAATATATGGTGATGGAAGGAGAACTGACTCTGGGTGGTGAACACACAATGGGATTTTAGATGATGTAATACAGAATTGTACACCTGAAATCTATGTAACTTTACTAACAATTGTCACCACAATAAACTTTAATTTTAAAAAATGGGGGGAAAAAATGAAACTATAGGCCAATATCCCTGATGAACACAGATGCAAAGATGCTCAACAAAATATTAGCAAACCAAATTCAGCAATACATTTAAAAGATCATACACCATCAATCAAGTGGAATTCATTCCAGGTAGGCAACATTGGTTCAATATCCACAAATCCATCAACATGATATACCACATAAACAAAAAGAAAATTGTATGGTCATTATCAATAGGTACAGAAAGAGCATTTGACGAAATCCAGCATTCATTTATGATTAAAAACAACAAAAGAACAAGACAAACAAATGAGAAACAGAAACTCATAGACACGGACAATAGTTTAGTGGTTGCCAGAGGGTAAGGGGGGTGGGGGGGGAGGTGAGGGTAAGGGGGATCGAATATATGGTGATGGAAGAACTGACTCTGGGTGATGAACATACAATGGGATTTATAGATGATGTAATACAGAATTGTACACCTGAAATCTATGTAATTTTACTAACAATTGTCACCCCAATAAATTTAATTTAAAACAAAAAAACAAAACAAAACAAAAAAAAAAACTCTCAGCAAAGTGGAAATAGATGGAACATATTCCAACATAACAAAGGCCATATATGACAAACCCACAGCTAATATCATACTCAATGAAGAAAAGCTAAAAGCATTCTCCTTAAGATCAGGACGTCCATTTTCACTGCTTCATTCAACATAGTACTCGAGTCCTAGCCACAGCAGTCAGACAAGAAAAAGAAATAAAAGGCATCCAAATTGGAAAGGAGGAATTAAAATTGTCATTATTTGCAGATGACATGATACTATATAGAGAACCCCAAAGATTCCACCAAAAAATCTATCACAGCTGATACATGAACTTAGTAAAGTAGCAGGATACAAAATTAATGTTCAGAAATCAGTTACATTTTTATACACCAATAATGAACTAACAGAAAGAGAAACCAAGGAAACAATCAGATTTACAACTACATCAAAAAACAAAAAAACCTAAGACTAAATTTAACTAAGGAAGTCAAAGACCTGTACTTAGAAAGTTATAAGTCATGAGAGATCTGGTAAAGATGGTGGAGTAGGTAAATGCTGTGCTTACCTCCTCTCATAACCATATCAAAATTACAACTAAAATACAGAACCATCATTGTGAATCACATGAAGTCTACCTGAACCATAGCCTTACAACTAAGGATATACAGAAGAAGTCACTTCAAGACATGTAGGAAAGGCAGAGATGTGGAACACGCTGGTCTCACATCCACGTTTGATCATTAAAAGTCAAGAGAGATATCTCAGCTGTGGAGGTGCCCACTGAAGAGCAAGGGGTCCCAGCACTACACCAGGATCCCCAGACCAGGTATCCGGTGCGAAAGAGAGAAGTCCACATAACTTCTGGCTATGAAAACTGGGGGAGACTGTGGCTGAGTGAGATGAAGGTGGCTACAGTCCCAGGTACTCCTCTTAAAGGGCCCATACATTGACTTAATCATGGACGGACTCACTCGCTCTGAGCTCCAACGTTGGGGCAGTGGCTTGAAAGGTGCCAGGGACATACAGGGAATTGTCTGGCTTCAGAGCAGGGTTATAGGCGCAGCTTTCTCCCAGACGGAGATGCTGGTGGAAGCCATTATTTCTTTGTTGAGCCCTGCCCGCTCCCAGCATGCAAATGCAGGCAACCACCATATCTGAGTCTCCATCAGCCTACCTAACACCATTCATTTGCTCTAATTCCTTGAGACCCCACCCCACCCACATTCAGGCCCATTCAAGCCACTTCCAGTGGCTTTCCTGTATGAACGGCTTGTCTTAGCTCATGCTGCAGACCTACTTAAAATCCCTCAAAAGTTCACAAAACCCAAATAAGTAGCATCTGGCTTGGACGTGTCCTTTACCTCTGGCTGAGCAGCCCTAAGCCCGGCAATATCTATCGACAGCCAGCCTCAGTTCGCAACTCGGGACTCTTAAGGAAATTCCAATGCCAGCACAAGTGATAGCCATCTGTGGATTGCTTTATGGCTCATCCCAGGTGGCCCTGGGCAGGGCATAGGCTGAGGCTGAACTTGGCCTCGGTGGGGCCCTTCTCAGGATGCCCCAGGATTGGCATACCTGGTGGTCAGCTTCAGACCCAGTCAGGGCATCACCTGGCCACTTCCAGTCATAACACACCCAAAGGGCATACTGGGCAAGCATGAAAGCACTCCTAAGGTGAATTCTGCTCCATAGGGTCAGCCCCTGCACAACAGCTCCTCCACTGTAAGCCCAGCCAGCCCTCACAAGCAATTGGCTTGAGGAATAATCCCTCCCACTGATGTGCAACCAGCAACTAGAGCTCAAAGACAAGAGGATACACACAAGAGACACACATGGATTACCCAGGGCAAGTGACCAGGAAGACTGCGCCATTGAACCCCACAGCATACCTACTACATAAGGACACTATACTAAGACTGGAAAATATAGCAGCCCTACCTAATACATGGAAACAAATGCATGGAGACAGCCAAAATGGGGAGACAAAGAAATATGTCCCAAATGAAACAACAGACCACAACTCCAGAAAAAGAACTAAACAAAATAGAGAGAAGCACTATACCAGATGCAGAGTTCCAAACACTGGTTACAAGGATACTCAATGATCTCAGTGAGAACTTCAAGAGATAAGAAATATAGAAATTGATATAGAAAACATAAAAAAGAACCCATCAGATATAAAGAATACAATAACTGAAATGAGAAATACATTAGAGAGAATCAACAGTTGATTAAATGAAGCAGAGAATCAAATCAGCGATTTAGAAGATAAGGTAGCAGAAAACACCCAATCAGAACAGCAAAAACAAGAAAGAATTTTTTTTTTTTAAATGAGGATGCTTTAAGGCACCTCTGGAACAACATCTAACATAACATTTGCATTATAGAGGTACCAGAAGGAGACAAGAGAGAGCAATGCATTGAAAACCTATTTGAATAAACGGACATACAACCCAGGAAGCACAGAGCCCCAAACAAGATGAATCCAAACAGGCCCACACCAAGAAACATCATAATTGATGGGAGGAAGATCTCTGTTCCTTCTAAGTACTCTGTTCCTTACAAGGAAAATGGGATTGTTCTTGAACTCTGGCCTCGAAGCCACACACCTTGGTCTGCTCCCTGTATGCCTCTGATATCCCCCCGAGTCACTGCCCCTCCGCTGGAGTCCAAGGTGGCTGCTTTCAAGAGAGAAACAGAAAGGAACTGAGAAAACGTGGTCACTTCTTTCTCTCAAACACTCCACCTAGGAGGAAGACAGAAGGCAAGAGAGAAGAGAAGGGAAAGTGGGAACGGAAGGCAAAGAAAGAAAGAGAAACAAGGAAAAGCCAACTGAACAAATGACTCTGTGCCACACAGGTCAATTCAAGCCTGGTCAGAGTCAACCCCTTTTCTAATATCAGAAATTCTCCTACCATTAGACGCAGCTGCAACAACCTCTTTGTAGAAGAGCAGGCTCTGTTGAGTGCTTGACATTTGGAAGCTGCTTATTTCCTCAAAAACTTCAGCCTTTACAAACAGAAAAGTCATAAATTTTCTATAATTGCTATCTGGGGCAAGTGTGAATTGGCTATAGACTGCAGAATTGCTTCTGCTGGATTTGGTTGATGTTACAGGGGTTTTAAAAATAATAATGAGGACACTTGTGTGAAAGCACTCTCCACGAACAGATTTCAAAAGGTTTTAAAACCTTAATTGTGTAATTAGGGGCCTCGCCTACCATTAAGAATGCACCTAATTATCAAACTGCTAGAAAATTAAGGATAGCTATCTTAATGCCACATAAAGGGAAACTGAGGAGCATAGAAATCAAGAAATTGATGTTGGATGTCTCAACAAACGACTCTGAAATTAAGGCCTCCAGTGACTGATGGCTGGTGATAAATCTGAATTTACAGAAAACCAAAATATCCATGATATGGCTGCATATTTCAGATCAGTGCTACTCAAGATATGGTCACAGGCCAGAAGCTTCTCCATTACCCGAAAGGTGACAGGAATGCAAGCTCTTGAAATCAGAGTCTTAGGAATGAAGCCGGGAAATCTGTATTAACAAGCCCACTCCCCAGGGCACTCTGATGCTCACTAAATTGAGAGAGACGCCAGCCTTATTTTGCCATAGATCCATGTACTTCTCCCTTTCATACTACAATATTATTTGTGTGGAGTACAAGTTTGAATAATATTCTTTAAACTACATTTAAGATTCCACTAGTGTCTGAATTATTTGTTAGTGTTTGGCAATTTCATGGAAACATCTTCAATGTGCGATTCCTTTTTTTCAAGGAACTAGTATCTGTTTCTGATGTTTTTCAGCTGTATGCAAGCATATATGTATTTGCTCTTTCCCACCTGCCCCTTTACCTTCATTCATTCGTGATATATACCCTCGTATAGCTTCAGAAGTGAGTTCAGTCTTGGCTCCCCCTGCACCCACTGGAGATTTCTAATGATAAACCCCATAGTTAACAAGCTTCATTCTGCCAGTAGCTTCATTATCAACTGTCAGCCCACTCTTCTCTCTTTGATTTAGAAGAATAGATGAGGCCTTCCCAAAGATAGATTCATTTTCTTTTTTTCTATGCTCAAGTGCAGTGCTCACATGCAACCTCTAGCTTTCATATCATCTCTGTCCTGACCAACAGAAGATAATAATGTACCATCTCACTACTTCCACAGCGTGGGATATAGCTCTCTTGCAAAAACTCAGTTGCATTTGCTTCTTCTTTTTTATTTTTGTATTTTTATCACTCTTGATATTCTAGTGTCTGTCTATGTTTTTAAAAAATAATTATTACCGCTAGCGTTACTGATCTGATGCCCTCAGTGGCCGGCAGAAGAAATGAAAAAATCACCCCAAGGCGTTGGTGGTGGGTTGCCATCCTGTGAGACGCCTATGACCTTTCTTTACCATTGTCAGGGTCTCTGTGCTGCAGTAAGTCCCTCTTTGGAGATTCTCTTTAGTAGATTTTCAAAGATTCACTTGGGAGACTGAAATTGTCCCTGTTCAATAGAGAATGATTATGAACACTGATTCTGAGAGGTTAAGACACGAGAGAGACCCCCTGCTGGGAAAGCGCTGCCCCGCTGCTGGAGGCATGTTGCCTGCCATGATATCTGATCGGTTTCCTTCCCCTTTTTGATTTCACAGAGGCAAATCCCCAGACTTGTAAGGCTGTTTTTAAATTCTTGTGTCCATGGGACCTTTGTCAGTCGTTTCACCTTTGCCAGGTTTACATGTATGAGAGATAACATTTGTCTCTCCTATTTTCCATCAGTTTTTCAGGTGTCCTCTATTCTTTTTCCTTTATTCTTTTGATATATAACAAGGAAAATATCAAATTGTAAATATTTGCATTCTCTTTCTCTTACACTCTTCAAAGAAATTGGATCTAGAGGAGGATATAATGTTTTGCTGAGAAGATGGATGAGAATTCACATGAGAAAAGTAAAAAAAGGTTGAATTATGGTATAAAATAAAAAGGTATGAGGAGGGTGTAGATGAACCTGAGGGTAATTCAAGGGTACAGGCAGAAGTGTGGGAGTGAAGTGGACTAAGCTAGAGCAGTGGTGGGAGGGGGGTGTTGGAGAGGAGGGGTGTTGAGAGAAGTGTTTTGGGCAGGAGAGTGAGAAGAGATATTTGCAAACATCAGAAATAAACTTTGAGGAAAATGAGAAATGGCTCAAAGAGATGTTTAGGAAATCTTGTAATTGGATTTAAAATTGATGTTCCCAACTTCATTCTATGAAAAATAACTCAAAATTTTAAGTTGTTCTTTTATGCTTTGGGCTCAGGTAAATCTATTTCTTGAAGACAAAATTGAGACTTTCCTCGGTTATGTTGGATTTAAAACTTCCTTTTTCATGGAAAAAATGTGTAATTTAGAATAAAAAGATATGCTATGCAAATCAAAAAAAAAAAAAAAAAAAGAAACATCATAATTAAGATGCCAAAAGTTAAAAGACAAAGAATCTTACAAGGCAGCAAGAAAAAAGCAGTTATCTACAAGGGAGCTCCCCATAAAACTATCAGTTGATTTCTCAACAGAAAATTTGCAAACAAGAAGGGACTGAGATGAAATATTCAAAGTGATGAAAACCAAAGACCTACAACCAAGATCAATCTACCCAGCAAAGCTATCATTTGTAGTCGAAGGACAGATAAAGAGCTTCTCAGACAAGAAAAAGCAAAAGAAGTTCTTCAGCTGATACCAGAAATATAAGGAAACTTAGAGGGACTTCTTAAATAAATAAATAAATAAAATGGCAATAACTACATATCAATCAGCAAATACATTCCATGTAAACAGATTAAACGCTCCAATCAAAAGACAGGGTGGCTGGGGGCCAGCCCGGTGGCTCAGGTGGTTGGAGCTCTGTGGTCCTAATGCCAAAGGCTGCCGGTTCGATTCCCACATGAGCCAGTGGGCTCTCAACCCCAAGGTTGCCAGTTCGACACCTTGAATCCCACAATGGATGGTGGGCTCCACCCTCTGCAACTAAGATTGAACATGGCATCTTGAGCTGAGCTGCCACTGAGCTCCCGGATGGCTCAGTTGGTTGGAGTGCATCCTCTCAACCACAACGTTACCGGTTCGACTCCCACAAGGGATGGCAGGCTGCACCCCCTGCAACTAAAAATGGCAGCTGGACCTAGAGCTGAGCTGCGCCCTCCACAACTACGATTGAAAGGACAACAACTTCACTTGGAAAAAATCCTGGAAGTACACACTGTTCCCCTTCCCCAATAAAAAAATCTTTAAAAAAAAAATAAAAACAGACATGGTGGCTGAATGCATAAGAAAACAGGATGCTTACATACACAGTCTGACTACTAAGTTCGCAAACTCATCCTAGAAAAAGTGCTACATACCTCATTGCTGAATATCACTATTGTCACCTTCAAAGTACTCCCATTGGGAAGCTATGCACCAATGTCAGCACCTAAGCCACCCTTCAAAGCACTTTTGGGACTTTTTCTGGAATGCCCATCAGAGCTGTCATCGTATTACCCTTGATGTCCTATCATCAAAATGTCTTCCTTTCACGATTTCCTTTATCTTTGGGTAAAGAAAGAAGTCATTGGGTGCCAGATCAGGTGAGTAGGGAGGGTGTTCCAATACAGTTATTTGTTTACTAGCTAAAAGCTCCCTCACAGACAGTGCCGTGTGAGGTGGTACATTGTCGTGATGCAAGAGCCATGAATTGCTGGCAAAAATTTCAGATCGTCTAACTTTTTCATGCAGCCTTTTCAGCACTTCCAAATAGTAAACTTGGTTAACTGTCCAATTGGTACAAATTCATAATGAAAATTCCCTCTGATATCAACAAAAGGTTAGGAACAAGTTTGCAAACTTAACTGTCACACCTCGTATGCTGCCTAGAAGACACTCCCTTTAGATTGAAAGCAACACAGACTGAAAATAAAGGAATGGCAAAAGACAACTTATGAAAATGGAAATGAAAGAAAAAAAGCTGGGGTAGCAATGCTTATACCAGACAAAATAGACTTAAAACAAAGGATATAACAAGAGACAAAGAAAGACCTAGCAATCCCACTTCTGGGTATTAATCCGAAGAACCCCAAAATGCTACTTCTAGGGGACGTGTACATCCATGTGTTCACTGCAACACTGTTTACAATGGCCAAAATGTGGAGGCAGCCTGCGTGTCCGTCGATGGAAGAATGGATAAAGAGGAGGTGGTACATATATACAATGGAATATTGCTTGGGCATGGAAGGGAATGGGTTGTTTCCATCTGCAGTGGCATGGATGCACCTGGAGGGTATTGTCATGAGTGCAGTATGTCAGACAAAGAAGGACAGATGCAATGTGATTTCGCTTGTATGTGGAATCTAAAGTACGAAAACAACCAACCAAAAAACAGAAACAAACTCTGTATCTATGAGAACATTTTGATGGTTGCCAGACCAGAGGAGGGTTGGAGATGGGTGAAAAAGTGGAAGGGATTAAGCAAAAATTGGTAGTTACAAAACAGTCATGGGGATGTAAAGTGAAGGGAATATAGTCAAAAATATGGTAATAACTATGAATAGTGTCAGGTGGGTACTAGTCAGGGAGATCACTTCTTAAATTATGTAAATATCTAACCACGATGCTGTATACCTGAAATTTATGTAAAATAATTCTGAATGTGAACTGTAATTTAAAGTTTCTTTTAAAAAAAAAGGAACAGTTAAAAGGAAGTAAGAGGTTCAAATTTCCAGGTATAAAACAAATACGTCATGAGGATGTAACATATAGCATAGGGAATACAGGCAATAATATTGCATTAATAGCGCCAATAAAAGGTACAGTGTCAGATGGTTGCTGGACTTAAATCATGGTGATCACTTCTTTAAGTATATAAACTATTGTATGCATCTATACTATACACACACACACACACACACACACACATATATAACTATTGTATACACCTGAAACTAACATAATATTGTATCTTAGCTATGTTTTAACGAAAATCATTGAAAAATAAAACTAGCAATTAAAAGAAAAGAAAGTTATAAGACACTGAAAAGAGAACTTAAAGAAGATCAAATAAATGGAAGCATATAAAACGCTCATGGATAGGAAGAATTAATATAGTTTAAATGTCCATACTATCCAAAGCAATCTATAGATTCAATGCAATCCCTATCAAAACACAAATGTCATTTTTTTCACAGAACTAGAACAAATAATCCTAAAATGTTTAAAGACGCCAAAGAGCCAAGGAAATCCTGAGAACGAAGAACAAAGTTAGAGGTATCATGCTACCTGATATCATATTGTACTACAAGGCTATAATAATCAAAACAGCATGGTATTGGCATAAAAACAGATACATAGATCAATGGAACAGAATAGAGAAACAAGAAATAAATCCATGCCTATATGGTCAATTAATCTATGACAAATGAAGCAGGAATATACATTGGAGTAAAGACATTCTATTCAATAAATGGTGGTGGTAAAGCTGGACAGATCAACATGAAAAAAATGAAACTGGACCACCTTCTTATGCCATATACAAGAACAAATGGATTAACAACTTAAATATAAAACCCAAAACCATAAAAATTCTAGGAGAAAATATAGGAAGCAAACTCTCAGACATTACAATTAGTAATATTTTCACTGATAAATCTCACGGGAAACAAAAGAAAAAATAAACAGATTGGACTACATCAAATGAAAATGTTTCTTCATAACAAAGGAAACCATCAACAAAATGAAAAGACTGAATAGGAGAAGATATTTGCCAATGACACATCTAATAAGGGATTAACATCTAAAATTTATTTAAAGAAAAAACGAAACTCACACAACTAAACACCGAAAAACAAACAATGCAATTAAAATATGGGCAGAGGACCTGAGGAGACATTTCTCCAAAGAGGACATACAGATGGCCAATAGACATATAAAAGTGCTCAATGTCACTAATCATCAGAGAAATACAAATAAAAACCACAATGAGATTTCACCTCACACCTGTCAGAATGGCCATCACCAATAGATCAACAAACAACAAGTGTTGGCAAGGAGGGAACCCTCCTGCACTGTAAGTGGGATTGCAAATTGGTGCAGCCACTATGGAAAATAGTATGGAAGTTCCTCAAAAAGATAAAAATAGAACTACCTTATGACCCAGTAATTCCATTCCTGGGTATTCATCCAAAGAAATCCAAAACACTAATTCAAAAAAGTATATGCACACCTATGTTTACTGCGGTGCTATTCACAATAGCCAAGATATGGAACCAATCAATAGACGATTGGATAAAGAAATAGTGGTATATATATATACAATGAAGTATTACCCTGCCATAAAAAAGAATGAAGTGTTACCATTTGTGATGGAACCAGAGGGTATTATGCTAGGTGAAATAAATCAGATTGAGAAAGCAAATACCATATGATCTCACTTTTACATGGAACCTAAAGAACCGAATAAATGAGCAAACAAAATAGAAATATACTCATGGATACAGAGAACAATCTGATGGGTGCTAGAAGGGAAGGGGGCTTAGGGGATAGGTGAGAAAGGTGAAATTATTGGAAGTACAAATTGGTAGTCACAGAATACTCACAGGGATATGAAATACAGTATGGAAAATATAGTCAATAATATTGTAAAAACTATGTATAGTGTCAGATGGGTACTCGACTTATCAGGGGGATCACTTCATAAATTATATAAATGCCTAACCACTACTCTATACACCTGAAATTAATATAAAATAATATTGACTGTCAACTATAATTTAAAAAATATATGTAATCAGAGTAGAGTATAGGAAATATAGTCCATGGTATTGTAATAGCTATGTACGGTGTCAGACAGGTGCTAGATTTGTTGGGGTTAGTGCAAATATCTAATCACTATTTTGTTCTGTATACCTGAAATCAATAACAATAATTTTAAAAAGAATGAAACCCCTCCAAAATTTTACGGTAATGAAAGAAACCTGATGTAAGGACCACAAATTTTATGGAATCTATTCATATGAAATGTCCAGAATAGGCAAATCTATAGAAACAGAAAATAGATTAGTAGTTGCCAAATCCAGATTGCGGGGTGTAATGGGAAGGGAATGCTAATGGATATGGGGTTTCTTCTTCGCATGATGAAAATATTCTAAAATTAGATTGTAGTGATTGCTGGGTGCCCAAGTAACAACCAATAAACTATACACTTCAAATGGGTGAATTTTTTAAAGTGTTAAAAACAAAATAAGTAGGCAAGGATGGATCTGGAGAAAGATCATTTGTGTATTAAGCATGAACTTGAATCCACACTATATATAAAAATCAATTCTGTATTGATAAGGATCATAAATGCCCAAAACAAGTCTTTAAAACTCTTAGCAAAATATGTAGATGAAATATTTTGCAATTTTAAAGATACAAAACAGCAGTAACTATAAAGACTGATAAATTTGACTGTATTAAAATGTATGACATTTGTTCACAAAGGACTCCTTAAAAAGCAAAAAACAAGTTATAAACTAAGAGAAAATATTCACAATATAAAAAATGAGTAAGTGATTAGTATAAGAAATATTTTTTAACTCACAGAATTCTACAAGAAAAAGACAACCAACCAATAAAAAGTGGGTAAAATAAATGAAGTTTACAGTACAGGAAACACATATGGCCAAGAGACATTTGAAGGTATGTTAACACTGGTGATCAGAGAAATGTAAATTAAAACAGACTTTACTGAAATACCATTTTAAACTCATTTGGCCAAAATGTTTATATCTGACAATACTATTCTTAAAAGGGATATAAATTCATAGGATCTCTTACATGTGTCAATGTAAATGTAAATTGTAAACAAGTTTGGCATTATCTCTTAAGTTGAACATTGACATACCACATAAGCCAGTACTTCCACTTCTAAGTATACACACAAGAGAAATTCTTACACATGTATAACAGGAAACATGCATAATAATACTTACAGCAGCACTATTCATAAAAGCAAAATGTGGAAACAGCCTAAATGGCCATCAGTGAGAAAGTGGATAAAGTGTGGTAGTCAGACAATGAAAGATAATGCAGCCATCAAAAAGAATGAACTAAGACAATTTGGATGAATCTTAGCAACTTAATGTTAAGTAACATAAAAATTATAAGTTATATAAAGCATAGTATATATATTAGTTTGTTTTTTTCATTTTTTTTAATGTTCAAAACAAGAAATAAGCAGTGTATTATTAAGGAGCTGGCTTACCGACTCCAGGTGTTTTAGTACAAGTTGACAATCAGATTTGCATATTCAAGAGTACTCTGTCTACAGAGTGTGAAGGACTTGAAGCAAAAGTAAGGCTGAAAGAGCACTCAGGAAAACTTTGATGGGTCCAGTAAAAGGTGAGAAGGACTTGAACAACAACAATGGCAGTGAGAATAGACAGGAAGGAAACAGATATGAAAGCTATTCAAAGAGCTATGGCCTTGGTTCCTAACTAGATATGGAGAGTAAGGGAGTAGAAGAGTCCAGAATCATTACCAAGTTTCTGGTTTGGCTGACCAGGTGGGCTAAGTTCAATAACAAGAGTTGGTTTAGTTAGTTAGTTAGTTTCTTTGATTGTTTGCTTGTCTTGTTGGATATTTTGAGTTTAAAGAGATTCTGGGATGTCAGTATCCATGTAGTTTCCTGTCTTTATGAGTAACTATACAATCTGACTCTTCCTCAAGGCCCAACCTCAGTCCCCTTTATTAAGCCCTCTCTGATGTTCTACCAACACAATCAGATGTCATCTCTTCCTCTTTGAACCTACATTAGCACTTTGTTTTCACTTACGACATTTATCTTACTGTAGCCCAGCATTTCTCAATCTTGGCATCATTGACATTGTGGACCAAATAAGTAAGTCTTTGTTGTATGGGCCAGTCCTGTTCACTGTAGGAGGCTTAGGAGCATCTCTGGCCTTACCCACTAGACGTCAGTGACAACCCCAAGTTATGATGATCAAAAGTGTATCAAGACATTACCAAATATCCTCTGGGGGCAAGTCTTCCCCTGGTGGTGAACCATTGATCTAGCCTATATAATAGTTACATGAGTACTTATTTTATACTACAATGAAATCATAAATTCCTTAAAGGCAGCAACTTTATACCTTGCCCATGTACATAAAATAGAGACGACAAATCCAGTTTTACAAACTCATTAAGGCAGTTTAAGGAGACAATTATCTATGTTCAATTTCCTATTTTTAATTTATAAATGTCTTTAAAGGTAATTGATTTCCCAGTGACACAGACATCCCCAACTAATTCGCTCAAAGAATAAAGGATTTACATATTGTAATTACTTTTTTAAGAGGGGAAAAGTTCAAGGCTGCACATTCTAGAGTCTCTTAGGGGCACAACTGTATAACAGTCATTTCTTTTTTCCTTTTTTTTTTAAATTGGGGAATATTGTGTTTCTCCAGGGCCCATCAGCTCCAAGTCATTGTCCCTCAATCTAGTGGTGGAGGGTGCAGCTCAGCTCCAAGTCCAGTTGCTGTTTTCAATCTTTAGCTGCAGGGGGTGCAGCCCACCATCCCAGGAGGGAATCAAACCGGCAACACTGCTGTTCAGAGCTCGCACTGTAAGCAACTGAACCATCCGGCTGACCTAACAGTCATTTCTAAGTGAAATCCAAATTCACAAATGTTCTAGAATTTGGTTAGTAATTGGTTAGTCTCTGTAGAGTTCAAATAAAAGTTTATGCCAGTTATTTTATTTCTGTCTTTTGTCACCTTGAATCCCGAATATTATCCATAAAATTCTACAGAAAGAGACTGAAATAATTAATTTAAAGGTAAAGTGACACAAATTATAAAAGAGTACACAGAATTAACAATTTCCACAAATAGGAAAGGAGTTACATCCCTATTTAGAAAAAAGAAAATTTTTCTTTAAAAAATTTTGTATCAAAAAATACCTTAGAAAATATCCATCATTTAATATCCATTACAGTCTATTGATTGTTATTCTGTAAGTAGAATGCTATCAATTTATAATTTATTTGAAATAGGAGAAATGTAAAGATTAAAAGTTAAAAGTTTGACCTGAGTGCACTAGTTTAAAACAAGACTAAATACAAACTTATTATTGTTATAAAATTGACTGGTATAGTTTTCTTTTATTACATTAAATGGTTCGCTGGAGCGTAAGTTTTTTGTTTTTTTTTCTATAAAAGAGAAGCTCAGATAAAACTTTCTGAAACCTTTCAAGAACTGATTAAGAGTATTAACAATGCTTCAAGAAGTATCTAAATATACCCAAAGTGTAGAGAAAAAGAGAAAACTAAAAAATGTCCCCTTCTAGGTCACTATGATAAACAGCCTCTGTAGAATGAGGGTGGGCATGACACAGTTTAAGTATCCCTTAGTGTGGGCTATTGGGCCAGACATTGAAAATGATATGTCCTTTTGCAAAGTTTCACTGTGTGTGTTGGAACTTAAACAACTACTAACTCCCAAGAAATAAATAAGCTATAAGTTCTCAATTACTTGTATTTGTGAAAAGTGTCCCTAGCATCATCTTTTGTAAATAAGGTTCTGGGTTTTGCCCACCTTTATAATTCTGATGATAAATATACAAATGCTTCAGCTTATGTTACAAATAATCTAAATCAAAATATTAAATGTTAAACTTTAAGCAAAGTGTCCCTATAACCCCAATTCTGAAATATCCCAACCAACCACTTCTGTCCTTTTTCTGATATATGATCATTTTTTTCAGAAAACATAAGCTCATATATTCAAAAACCAACTAATTCAGTGCTTACCACAGTCCTAATTCTAAACTGTGACTTATTCTGTGGGGACGGTTTTTTCCTGCAGCTCCCCCGCCCCCCCCCCAAAAGCTCCATCCCCTGATCGGAGCTGCCTCCCTCCATCCCCTTATCGGAGATGTCTCCCGCGGGCACTATGGTTAGAGGCCTCCCTGTCAAAACAATGTTGAGCGATCACATCTGCTAGGGACGGACCTCCCCAGCACCCCGGCCAGATTTCCCCCTAACCTGAGGCCTAACCCTATAAAACAAAGCGCCTGACCCCAATTTGTGCTCAGTTCTTTGGGAACAATCCCACTGGGCCCGCTGGCGTAATAAAGCTGTGTTCTCCCTGATCTCTGCGTGCCGCTAGAGTCTCTCGGTCCTCATCATTCTTCCACAACAATTCTCCACACTGATTCCTTAAAGAATTTTGCACTGAATACCTTTCCTATGCTCATCAAACTTTTCACTGAATACATTGCCTCACTATTTTAAGGTTAAAACTTAAGATATTAATGTCCCAGACATCGACCTTCACCTTTATCTTAGCAAAGATCAGGTTAATCCTTCCTTCCACCACTAACAGCTCCCCACCCTATCCTTGCTTCCTTTGTCCTCAAATGAATGTCCTCCCTTCTCCTATGGAATTTAAACAATGAACTCTCCACCAGTTCCCTCCTCTTGGTCTCCAAGTATGTTTGAGAAAACACAGAGTAAGCCTTACTTAACATCAGCCCTTAACACACAATGTCATTGTCAACTTCTTGTCCCTACGAATTCTCCTCTGAAATTCTGCAACTGTCCCTCCTGCCTAATCAAAACTTGATCCCATACTGACTGTTTACCTCAAGACTCAGAAAAGACCTAACTTTATAGGAAGCTTTCTCAAAAAAACTTAACCCCCAATAAAATCAAGCCTTATACCCGAGTTCCATATCACTTATTGTATAGTACATAAAACTGTACAGTTTTGAACATTGCTACATATTTTAATTCATTTCTAATTCCTACATGTATAACTGAACACATTCAACTACTTTATAAACCCAAGGAGAAGAGCCATGTCTTTCTTTTCTATTAGTCATAATCATGTTTCCAAAGTTGAAGTTCAATAAATGCTTCCTTAATGAATCTATTCTAACATCACCAGAGACATGACGACAAGCTGTGCAAACTATAAAGACAAGCTATACCAATGCACAAAACACACTGTACGCAAACAAAACTATATAATCTATGAAGTTAAACAAGCATTTATTTTTCAGAATAACCTATTTATTAGAATAGTGTGTTTTTTTCACATTTTTTTATTGGGCTGGCAATTGTTAGTAAAATTACATAGATTTCAGGTGTACAATTCTGTATTACATCATCTATAAATCCCATTGTGTGTTCATCACCCAGAGTCAGTTCTCCTTCCATCACCATATATTTGATCCCCTTATCCTCATCTCCCACCCCCCACCCTCCTTACCATCTGGTAACCACTAAACTATTGTCTGTGTCTATGAGTGTGTTTTTTTCATTTGTTTGCCTAGTTCTTTTCTTGTGTTTGGTTTATATACCACATATCAGTGAAATCATACGGTTCTCTGCTTTTTCTGTCTGACTTATTTCGCTTAGCATCATACTCTCAAGATCCATCCATGTTGTCACAAATGTTCCTATATCATCTTTTCTTACCGCCAAATAGTATTCCATTGTGTATATATACCACAACTTCTTTATCCATTCATCTATCAAAGGACATTTTGGTTGTTTCCATGTCTTGGCCACCGTAAACAAAGCTGCAATGAACATTGGAGCACACGTGTCTTTATGTATAAATGTATTCAGATTTTTTGAGTAGATACCCAGAAGAGGGATTGCTGCATCATATGGTAACTCTATTCCTAATTTATTGAGGAACCTCCACACTGCCTTCCATAACGGCTGCACTAGTCTGCATTCCCACCAACAGTGTATGAGGGTTCCTTTTTCTCCACAGCCTCTCCAACACTTGTTACTATTTGTCTTGTTGATGATAGCCATTCTGACTGCAGTGAAGTGATATCTCATTGTGATTTTTATTTGTATTTCTCTGATGATTAGTGATGTTGAGAATTTTTTCATATGTCTATTTGCCATTTGTATGTCCTCTTTAGAGAAATGTCTCTTCAGGTCGTCTGCCCATTTTTCAATTGGGTTGATTTTTTTTTGTTATTGAGTTTCATGAGTCCCTTGTATATTTTGGATGTTAGTCCCTTATCAGAGGCACTGCTTGCAAAAATCTTCTCCCATTCAGTTCGTTGCCTCTTTACTTTCTCCATGGTTTCTTTTGCTGTGCAGAAGCTTTTAAGTTTCATAGAGTCTCATTCGTTTATTTCAGCTTTTACTTCACTTGCCTTTGGAGTCAAATTAATAAAATGCTCTTTGAACCAAAGGTACGTAAGTTTCATACCTATGTTTTCTTCAATGCAGTTTATTTTGTCAGGTCTTATGCTTAAGTCTTTGGTCCATTTTGAATTAATTTTGGTACATGGTGTCAGATAGCAGTCCAGTTTCATTCTTTTACACGTGGCTATCCAATTGTGCCAGCACCATTTATTGAAGAGGCTGTCTTTTATCCATTGTATGCTTTTTGCTTCTTTGTAAAAAATTATCTGCCCATATTTATGTGGTTTTATTTCTGGGTTCTCAATTCTATTCCACTGGTCTATGTGTCCGTTTTTCTGCCAATACCATGCTGTTTTGATTATTGTAGCCCTGTAGTACAAGCTAAACTCAGGGAGTGTTGTATCTCCAGGATTGTTCTTTTTTCTTAATATTGCTTTGGCCATTAGGGGTCTTTTGTGGTTCGAAAGAAATCTGACGGTTTTTTGTTCTATATCTTTAAAAACTGTCATTGGGATTTTGATGGGGATCGCATTAAATCTGCATATTGCATTGGGTAATGTGGCCATTTTAACTATGATGATTCTTCCAATCCATGACCACGAAACGTCTTTCTATTTCTTTGTGTCTCCTTCAATTTCTTTTAAAAATGTCTTACAGTTTTCAGGATATAGGTCTTTCACATACTTGGTTAAGTTTACTCCTAGATATTTTATTGTTTTTTCTGCAATTGCAAAGGGAACTGTTTTTTGCATTTCTTTTTCTGAGATTTCATTGTTAGTATATAGGAATGCAATGGACTTTTGTACGTTGATTTGGTAGCCAGCAATTTTACTGTATTTGTTGATTGTTTCTCATAGCTTTTTGGTAGAGTCTTTAGTGTTTTCTACATATAGCATCATGTCATCTGTAAAGAATGACAATTTAACTTCTTCATTCCCAATTTGGATGCCTTTCCATTCTTTCTCTTGCCTGATTGCTCTGGCAAGGACTTCCAACACTGTGTTGAAAAGCAGACGGGACAGAGGTGACAGCCCTGTCGTATTTCTGAACGTAGAGCTTCAGTTTTTCACCATTAATTATGAGATTAGCTTAAGGTTTGTCACATATAGCCTTTATTACCTTAAGGTATTTTCTTTCTATACCTATTTTATCATGTGTTTTAATCATAAATGGATGTTGTATCTTGTCAAATGATTTTTCTGCATCAATTGATATAATCATATGATTTTTGTCCTTTATTTAGTTTATGTGATGTATCACATTGATGGATTTGCGGATGTTCAACCATCCTTGTGCCCCGGGGATGAACCCCACTTGGTCGTGACGAATAATCTTTTCAATGCATTGTTGTATTCGATTTGCTAGAATTTTGTTTAGCATTTTTGCATCTGTAATCATCAGAGATATTGGTCTGTAGTTTTCCTTTTCTCTGTTGTCCTTACCAGGTTTTGGTATCAGGGTAATGTTGGCCTCATAAAATGACTTAGGGAGTACTGTCTCTTCTTCAATATTTTGGCACAGTTTCAGCAGGTTTGGTATTAGATCCTCTTTGAAGGTTTGGAAGAATTCACTAGTGAAGCCATCTGGTCCAGGACTTTTGCTTTTACGAAGGTTTTGAATGACTGATTCAATTTCGTTACTGGTGATCGGTCTGTTTAGAATTTCCAGTTCTTCATGGTTCAGCCTAGGAGACCTGTATGTTTCTAAGAACTTGTCCATTTCTTCTAGGTTATTGAATTTTGTGGCATATAGTCTTTCATAGTATTCTTGGATGATCCTTCGTATTTCTGTGGACTCCGTGATAACTTCCCCTTTTTCATTTCTGATTTTGTTAATTACTGTCTTCTCTCTTTCTATCTTAGTGAGTCTAGCCAAGGGTTTGTCAATTTTCTTAATCTTTTCAAAGAACCAGCTCTTTGTCACATTAATTTTTTCTATTGTCTTTTTGTTCTCTATTTCATTTAGTTCTGCTCTGAGTTTTGTTATTTCCTTTCTTCTGCTGACCTTGGGTTTCATTTGTTCTTCCTTTTCCAGTTATTTAAGGTTTAACATGAGGTTATTTATTTGGGATTTTCTTGTTTCTTGAGATAGGCCTGTAATGATATAAATTTCCCTCTTAAAACTGCTTTCACTGCATCCCAAAAATTTTGGTAGGATGTGTTTTCATTGTCATTTGTTTCTATGTATCTCTTGATCTCTCCTAATTACTTCTTTGACTGGGTCATTCTTTAAAAGTATGTTGTTTAATCTCCATGTATTTGTCTTTTTTCCTGCTTTCTTTTTGCAGTTGATATCCAATTTAAAAGCCTTGTGATCAGAGAATATACTGAGTATCATTTCAATCTTCTGAAATTTGCTGAGGCTGATTTTATGTCCCAATATATGGTTTATCCTTGAGAATGTTCCGTGTACACTAGAAAAAATATATAGTCTGATCTTTTAGGATGAAGTGCTCTATAAATGTCAATTATGTCCATTTCATCTAATGTGTCATATAGGGCTGCTATTTCGTTATTAATTTTCTGTTTGGATGATCCATCCATAGCTGTCAATGATGTATTTAAGTCCCCTAGCATAATTGTGCTTTGGTCCACTTCTCCCTTTAGTTCTGTTAGTAGTTGCTTGGTATATTTCAGTGTTCCTGATTGGGAGTATAAATATTGATGACTGTTATTATGGCTTCATGTTTTATAGTCCCCTTTACGATTATGAAATATCCATCTTTGTCTATTGTTAACTTTTTCACCCCGAAGTCTGTTTCATCTGATTTCAGTATGGTTACACCTGATTTTCTCTGGATACCATTTGCTTGGAGTGTCAATTTTCACCCTTTCACATTGAGTCTATGCTTGTCCTTGTAGCTGAGATGTGTGTCTTGGAGACATCATATGGTTGGGTTTAGTTTTTTGATCCCATCTGCTACTCTGTGCCTCTTTATTGGTAAGTTCAGTCCATTTGCATTTAGAGTGATTATTGATACGTGAAGATTTCCTGTCATTCTATCTTTAGTTTTCTGGTAAGGCTGTGTCTCCATTGTTTCTTTGCCTTCTTTTGTTGTCTATTATTTCTGTGTGGTGGTATTCTATGATGTTTCCCTCTGTTTCTTCTTTTATTACAGTGTATGTTTCAGTGTGGATTTTTTTTGAGTGGTTACCCTTAAGTTTATGTAAACGAAGGTTTGATATGTAGTGTATTCCATTTTCTTCAGCATGCTTACTTTCTCCATTCCCATATTCCAGTTCAGGCCTTTACTCCCCCTTTTTATGTTTTGGTTGCCACAAATTGTCCCTGTTGATGGAGGTCGAATAGCCTCCTTTAGTATTTCTTGTAGTGCAGGTCGTGTATTAGAAAATTCCTTCAGCTTCTGTATGTCTGAAAGGTCTTTATTCCTCCTTCATATCTAAAGGATATCTTTGCTGGATATATTATTCTTGGCTCATAATTTCTCTCTTTCAGTAGTTTGAATATTTGTTCCACTCCCTCCTGACTTTTAGAGTTTCTGCAGGAAAATCTAATGACAATCTAAATGGCTTTCCTTTTTAAGTTACCGTCTTCTTTTCCGTGGCTGCTTTGAGGATTCTTTCTTTGTCGTTGATATTAGACAGCTTCAATACAATGTTCCTTGGAGAAAGCCTTTTGGGATTGAGGTAATTAGGTGTTCTATGTGCTTCTTGGATTCGAGGATCCAGTTCTGTCCACAAGCTTAGGAAGTTCTCATCAACAATTTGTTTGAATATATTCTCTGTTCCCTTCTCTCTTTCTTCTCCTTCTGGTATGCCCATTATTCTTATATTGACCTTTCTGATGGAGTCAGAAAGTTCTCATAGAGTTCGTTTATTTGTTTTATGTCTCAAGTCTCTTCATTCTTCTATCTGTGTTATTTCCAGGTTTCTATCTTCGATGTCACTGATTCTTTCCTCCATTGGTCAACTCTACTACCTAAGCTGTTTTTTTCCTTCTTCATTTCTTCTATTGAGTTCTTAATCTCCAGAAATTCTATTTGGTTCTGGTTTAAAATCTCAATCTCTTTCGTAAAATGCTCATTTTGATCTTTGATTGTGTTTCTGAGTTCATTAAACTGCCTTTCTGTGTTTTCTTGCATCTCATTGAGTTTTTTCACAAGTGCAATCTTGAATACTCTGTCATTTAAGTCACATATTTCCATATCGTTAAGTTCCTTTTCTGGAGACTTTTCACTGTCTTTCTGAGATGTCTTTTTGCCTTGGTTTTTCGTGGCAATTAATGATTTACTGTTTCTCTTCCTAGACATCTACAGGAGTGGCTTCTGCAACAGGTTGATAGGAAGAGGGCTTTCTTTTGTTTTCCAGTACATGTTGGTAGATTGTTTTATTTTCTCTCCCACTCTGTAGTGTTATGTTTTCTCTGCACTATTCCAACTTCTCACACAATGGGGGGATACCCTGGAAGATCGGCTTCTCCATTGTTAACAGTTCTCCTGGGTCATAGTGCTCTGCGTCCCTGTTGGGATGCGGAGAGCTTTTGAAGTTCCAAAGCTCTTCCTGCGCCAGATACAGAGCCCGTGTGTTTCAGCAGTTCTGTTTACTCCTGCAGGGATCCGCCCAGATAGGTGGGGACAGAAGTAGGCTGAGTTGTGAGAAGTGGCCCAGAGCAATGGCGGCGACCACCACCACAGCCGGTCCTGCTTCCACAGCTACCTCCCCTTTGCCATAACTAGTTGGGCTGCGAATCTCTGTCTGCGGTACACAGTTCTCAGAACAGCAAATATTCTGTTCTCCTGATCTGACACTGGTATTTTTCCCCTCTAGCACTGGGCAGGTGGGGGCAGGGCGAGCTCTGGGAGGGTACGGAGGGGGCAGCTAGTCTCAGTGCCTACGGCTTCAGTTCTCTGCTCAACAGTGAGGGCTTAAACCACTGTTTTCAGCCTTCGTGCCTCTGTCTTTTCTCCGAGGTCTCTGCCGTGAGCGTTGGGTTCAGCCGTGTTACATGCTGTCTCCTCAGCCCTGTGGGCCATAAATGGAGCCGTAGTAGTCCGAATTCTTCCCTCCCACGCAGCTGCAGTAGTTCTGGGATGCAGCGAGCTCAGAGCACTGAGCTAGGTCTGTGTCCTGCGCCTGCGCGGCCCCATCTCCGTACTTCTCCCTTCCCTCCTTCCCCGCTGGTGCGATTTGCCCATCTTTAGGTGAATTCAGTAGTGGGCCTCTTCGTCTTGCCGGTCTGCTGTGCAGGGAGTCCTTTGTGGAGTCATAGCTGTTCAATTCGTTGTAAATTCTAGGGGAGATTTACAGAGGCTCACCTCATGCCACCATTTTGATCACATCTCTGTGCTTATTTTAATAGCTTTGTTATAAGGAGAGAATGTGTTACAATGGAACTAACACTGAATGGTGAGAGCCAGAATTGGAAAACCTAGCTTGACCCGCACTCCCGCATACAATAGTCATTTAACTTTGGGCAAATCACTTAACCCTCTCAACTAGGAGTAGTTACTATGTACTCTGCCAAGCTTACAGGGTTATTACTAAGATACAATAGGATAATACACTGCGTTTCCCTGAAAGTAAGACCTAGCCAGACCATCTGCTCTAATGCGTCTTTTGGAACAAAAATTAATATAAGACCCGGTCTTATTTTATTATAAGACCAGGTATAATATAATACTGGGTACAATATCAGACCGTGTCTTATATAATATAAGACCCGGTCTTACAGTAAAATAAGACCGGGCCTTATATTAATTTTTGCTCCAAAAGACGCATTACAGCTGATGGCCCTGGTAGGTCTTATTTTCGGGGAAACATGGTACATGAAAAGTGCTTCGAAATTTATAAAGAGTTGTATAAATGTTATTACTTGAATGATGGATGTACCCTCCAATTTAAGAGAACATTTTCTTTTAAAATGTTAACTTGTAAAAGAAAGAAATTAAAGGGCAAGTATTTATGCTACAGAAGAATTACTGAATAAAATCATTACAAAGTCCAGCAAATCAAACTCAATCTAGAGCAATTAAAATGTGAGTCAACTGTCAAAAATATGCCTCACATTAGATTTTTCAAGAAGACATTTATTAAATAAAGGAAGGCAGATATTTGAATCAGTGCACAAAATGACAATCAGAAACTCATTCCACTGAATGCACTGAGACGGCCTTCACCTATGTAAGGAAATCAGATGCTGCAGCAATAAAAAGATGAGTGATTGCCGGGAGTTGGGGGCCAGGGGAGAGAAAGGAATCAACAGGAGGAGCACGGAGGATTTTGACGGCAGTAAAAATATTTCATATAACACTTAATGGGAAATATGTGTTGTCATGTATTTGTTCAAACCCATATAATGTACACCAAGAGTGAGCCTTAATGTAAACCAGGAGCTTTGGGTGATTATCATGCGTGAATATAGGTTCATAAATTGTAACAAATGTACCACTGCGGTGGGGGATGTTAATAATGGGGAAGGGTATACATGTGTAGAAAAAGGAAATATATGAGAACTCTCTGTACTTTCTGCTCAATTTTGCTGTGAACCTAAAACTGCCCTAAAAAAATAAGGTCAATTTTTTTTTCAAAGCTGATGCTGCAAAGTTTATCTGGCTCCATTTTACAACTTGATACAATGAATGCACCATGCCCCACAGTTGAAGAGGTGAACCAGCACATGTAGGAAATACTAGAGTTCACTCCTGGTTTACAGGAAAACATGTGATTAACCAGGACACAGCAAAATCTGATATATGTAAGAATTGCTAAATCTGTTTCACAGACCTATTGTTTATAGACATAAAAAGGTACGAAGAAGCAGATGGCACAGCTGCAAGTAGGTTGATACTTATTCATAGCACTGGTGACAAAGTCAAATATGAAGTTTCAGGATTTGTTAGGGTAGCCATTAAAATTGTTTTCAAGCTTTCTTAAAGTCAACAAATTATCACAGTATCCAGACAAACTAAAAAAAAAAAATCTAGGCAATTTCCCTTCGTCTTGCCAAGCTTATTTACAGACCATCAAAAACAAGACATTACAGCAAGAGTCAGCTACTTTTCTGAAATGGTTTACCAACTTTCTAATCTCTGGTTTTATGTCTTTATATGGGTGAGGATTTTAATCAAAAAGTATCTGGAAAGCAGATCTACTCAAAAAGGTCACAAACACAAACCACCAACTGGAGATTCAAGTAAATTAGCAAACTCTCTCTTTTAAATGTTCATCTCCTAGAAAGACTGCCATAATTATCTGTGAGCTCCATCCCAGCAAAGGAAGGGGCAGTGAGGCTAAAGAGAAAAAAAGAAACAAGGACAGCAGCAGGAGGAGGAACGGGGCAGGTGAAGAACAGACACCAGAAATGCAAAAAGAGGTAAAAGACACCAAAGAGATAAATTTTGCTATCTATCCATTTGCTACCTACTATCCATTTTAACTCATAGCAAGACAGTTAATAGTAGAGAAAACAAGATTTTGCTGCTACATGTTTTGGAGGCACTATTTTCTTAATGCAAACTTACCAAACAGTATTATATGTAAACCAGAGTAATACAGGAGAACTGAAGAAACTGTACCTTCCTGGTATGTTTCTATTCACTATCGACATAATATGATGGAAAATAAAATGAGTCTCTGCTTCACACAAGTCTATTAAAAAGAATATTGAACTAGAACTTGAATACTTGGCTCCTAGTCTGGGTTTTTGACTCTCTTGACAAGTGGCTTTATGTTAGTCACTAGACTTTTAGCAATATTCTCAATCACTCAAACAATAAATATTCCTTGAGTGCCTAAAAGTGAGCTCTTTTAGTTTCTCAACCCTGACTCCTCATTAGAAACACCTGAGCAGACATTTAAAAAAAAATAAAACAAGACTCTTGGCCCCCGAGGCTCTGATTTAATTGGTCCGGGGTGGGGCCCAGGCACAGGTTTTTTAAAAACACTCCCTTGAGATTTTAATGTGCAGCCAAGGTGGAGAACCACTGGCCTATTTCATCTTATGTATATATAAGGAGCAGCAAAATAATACAAAAAGCCCTCCCCACTTCCGTTGAAATTTATCAATTTCCCCTTCTTACCAATTTTGTTTTAACCCGGATTCTCACCATCTCACACTTAGATTAATAAAATAGCTTCCTACCTATTTTTCCTTCCTCCAGTCTCTTCCCAAGCCAATAAACCATTATATGGTTGTCTAATCTGAAACATTATCGCAATGAGAGTCATTTTAAGTATAACAGCATGAACAAGAAACTATTTTCATCAAAGGATATGCAATGTAAAAGTATATATGTATATGTTTGTGTGTATGTCTTTGTACGTATGTATAATCTCAGACATGCTCCATTTTTCTTCAATTCCAGTGTACCTACCTTCATTTATACATAATGGATACTATTCTCTTTAGATACCAAAACATTGCCCCTAAACAGTTCATGCCTGAAGTTTGTCCAAAAATGGCATATGAGTCCCTCAGATTTCTCATTTAAATTTTGAAGTGTTCCCACAAGGAACATACATTCTACAGGGGAAAAAAAGTAAAATGAAGTGGACTTATCTCACAAAGTCCTGTGTTACTGTAGACCCTGATAAAGTTTATAATGAACAAATGCTTTACCAAGAACAAACATGGTTCTGCGTTCTGTTCATGCTTGCCTCCAAAAACCAACTGAAGGCTTAAAAATGAAAGATTATAACCACATGATATTTGTATTTATGAAAAATATTATCAAGTACAATATATAATGAGAAGACTGACCAAGTACATGACTTATTCCCTGCCTTTACGGAGCTATCCATCTTCTCAGGGACAGTAAGACAAACATAAAAAGAAAATAAAGCCAGCACTAGCAAGTAAAGACTACAGACAATAAGTACCATGGAAATTCAAAGAAACAGGAGACTGCTATGGACTAAAGGAGTTGGAGACAGCTACTTGGAAAGCTGGGTCTTGAACAGGTCGAGAAAAGAAGGAAATCGGAAGCATGTGGATGTCCTTCTACAAAAATGAGGCAGAAATTCAGAAAACATATTTGAGGGACAGGAAGTAGACCTAGTTGTAACAGAGGGTACTATGTAAGAGCTTTGGGGAAGGTAAGGTTGCAGTGATAAATTGGAGCCAGAAAGAGTGAAAGCCCTGAATGCCAAGGCAGGATGCTTGAACTTTCTCCTAGGCAGATCCATTATACGTTATGAAGGAAAATAAGCAAAACAATATATCCCAATAATGATGCAGTCTGAAACCAATTTTCTTGAAGCCTTTGAAGGACATACAAAGTAGTACAATATCTTGCCAATGTATTCATAAACATGTAAACGTATTGTTTAGGAAATCTGTTCAGAGTAAAGGAGTAAATACTCAAGCATGCTTTCCAAATACCACAAAATCAATGATCAATTATGCTTTCTTGAGGGACACAGACCTAGCTCAGTGCTCCGAGCTCGCTGCATCCTGGAAACGCTCTAGCTGCGGCAAAGGGAAGAACTCGAATGGCTAGGGCTCTACTTATGGCCCACAGGGCTGAGGGGGCAGCATATAACATGGCTGAACCCAATGCTCACGGCAGAGACCTCGGTGAAAAGACAGAGGCAAGAAGGCTGAAAACGGTGGTTTAAGCCCTCACTGCCGAGCAGAGAACAGAAGACTTAGGCACTGAGACTAGCCGCCCACTCCCTACCCTCCCAGAGTTCGCCCCGCCCCCACCTGCCCGTTGCTGGAAGCAGAACAGTAGCAGTGTCAGATCAAAAGTATAGAATATTTGCTGTTCTGAGAACTGTGGACCGCAGACACAGATCTGCAGCCCAACAAGTTCCAGCAAAAGCGGGGGAGCTGTGGAAGCATGACCTGCTGTGGTGGTGGTCGCCCACATTGCTCTGGGCCAACTCTCACAACTCACCCCGCCCCTGGACCCACCTAACTGAGTGGAACCCAACAGGAGTAAATAGAAATGCTGAAACATATGGGCTCTGAATCTGGAGAAGGAAGAGATTTGGAACTTCAAAAGCTCTCTGCATACCCACACGGACACTGTGCCCTGTGACCCAGGCGAACTATTAAAAGAGGAGAAGTCCGTCTCCCAGGGAATTGCACCATTGTATGAGAAGCTGGAATATTGCAGAGAAAACATACCACTACTGTGTGAGAGAGAAAAAAAAGGCTGCAGTCAGACGGAAAAGAAAACATTCTACCAACAAGTACTGGAAAACAAAAGAAAGACCTCTTCCTATCAACCTGTTGCAGAAGCCACTCTTGTAGATGTCTAGGAAGAGAAATAATAATTCAGTAATTGCCATGAATAACCAACGCAACAAGACAACTCAGAAAGAAAGTGAAAACTCTCCAGAAAAGGCACTTAAATATATGGAAATATGTGACTTAAATGACAGAGAATTCAAGATTGCACTTCTGAAAAAACTCAACGAGACGCAAGAAAACACAGAAAGGCAGTTTAATGAACTCAGAAACACAATCAAACAACAACATGAACATTTTACGAAACAGACTGAAATTTTTAAAAAGAACCAAATAGAATTTCTGGAGTATAAGAACACAATGGAAGAAATCAAGAATGAAATAACCAGCTTAGGTAGTAGAGTTGACCAGATGGAGGAAAGAATCAGTGACATCGAAGATAGAAACATGGAAATAACACAGATGGAAGAAGAAAGAGACTTGAAACTTAAAACACATGAAAGAACTCAACAAGAACTTTCTGACTCCATCAGAAAGAGCAATATAAGAATAATGGGCATACCAGAAGGAGAAGAAAGAGAGAAGGGAACAGAAAATATATTCAAAAAAATTGTTGATGAGAATTTCCCAAATTTGTGGACAGAATTGGATCCTCGAAATGAAGAAGCAAATAGAACACCTAACTACCTCAATCCCAACAGGCCTTCTCCAAGGCACATTGTATTGAAGCTGTCTAAAATCAACGACAAAGAAAGAATCTTCAAGGCAGCCAGGGAAAAGAAGACAGCTACCTACAAAGGAAAGACCATTAGATTATCATCAGATTTTTCAGCAGAAACTCAACAAGCCAGGAGGGAGTGGAACCAAATATTCAAACTATTGAAAGAAACCATGAGCCAAGAATAATATATCCAGCAAAGATATCCTTTAGATATGAAGGAGGAATAAAGACCTTTCCAGACATACAGAAGCTGAGGGAATTTTCTAATACACGACCTGCACTACAAGAAATATTAAAGGAGACTATTCAACAACCATCAACAGGGACAATTTGTGGCAACCAAAATATAAAAAGGGGGAGAGTAAAGGCCTAAGCTGGAATATGGGAATGGAGAAAGTAAGCGTGCAGAAGAAAATGGAATACTCTATCAAACTTTGTTTTACATAAAATTAAGGGTAACCACTCAAAAGAAATCCAGAACTGAAATATATACTGTAATAAAAGAAGAAACAGAGGGAAACATCATAGAATACCACCACACAGAAATAACAGACAAAACAAAAAGGCAAAGAAACAATGGAGACACAGCCTTACCAGAAAACTAAAGATAGAATGACAGGAAATCCAAACATATCAATAATCACCCTAAATGTAAATGGACTCAACTCAACAAGAAAAAGGCAGAGTAGCAGATTGGACCTAAAAACTAAACCCAACCATATGCTGTCTCCAAGAGACACATCTCAGCTACAAGGACAAGCATAGACTGAAAGTGAAAGGGTGGAAATTGACACTCCAAGCAAATGGTACCCAGAGAAAATCAGGTGTAGCCATAATGATATCAGATGAAACAGACTTCAAGGTGAAAAAGTTAACAAGAGACAAAGTGGACATTTCATAATGGTGAAGGGTACTATAAAAGACAAAGACATAACAGTCATCGATATTTATGCCCCCAATCAGGGAGCACCGAAATATACCAAGCAACTGCTAACAGAACTAAAGGGAGAAATGGACTAACACACAATTATACTAGGGAACTTAAATACATCATTGACAGCAATGGATAGATCACCCAAACAGAAAATAAATAACGAAATATCAGCCCTAAAGGACACATTAGATGAAATGGACATAACTGACATACATAGAGCACTTCATCCTAAAACATCACACTATACATTCTTTTCTAGTGTACACGGAACATTCTCAAGGATAGACCATATATTGGGACATAAAATCAGCCTTACCAAATTAAAGAAGATGGAAATGATACCTAGCATATTCTCTGATCACAAGTCTTTGAAATTGGATATCAACTGCAAAAAGAAAGCAGGAAAAAGCACAAATACATGGAGATTAAACAACATGCTTTTAAAGAACTACTGGATAAGTAAGAAATTAGAGGAGAGATCAAAAGATACATAGAAACAAATGACAATGAAAATAAATCCTACCAAAATTTTTGGGAGGCAGCGAAACCAGTTTTAAGGTAACTTTATCTCATTACAGGCCTATCTCAAGAAACAAGAAAAATCCCAAAGAAATAACCTCATGTTACACCTTAAAGAACTAGAAAAAGAAGAACAAAGGAAACCCAAGGTCAGCAGAAGAAAGGAAATAACAAAACTCAGAGCAGAACTAAATGAAATAGAGAACAAAAAGACAACAGAAAGAATTAGTGTGACAAAGAGCTGGTTCTTTGAAAAGATTAACAAAATTGAACAACCCTTGGCTAGACTCACTAAGATTAAAAGAGAGAAGACACTAATTAACAAAATCAGAAATGAAAAAGGGGAAGTTATCATGGACACCACAGAAACACCAAGGATCATCCAAGAATACTATGAAGGACTATATGCCACCAATTTCAATAACCTAGAAGAAATGAACAAGTTCTTAGAAACACATAGCCTGCCAAGGCTGAACCATGAAGAATTGGAAAATCTAAACAGACTGATCACGAGTAACAAAATTGAATCAGTCATCCAAAACCTTCCCAAAAGCAAAATCTGATACCAGGTGGCTTCACTAGTGAATTCTACCAAACTTTCAAAGAGGATCTAATACCAATTCTGCTTCAAACTCTTCAAAAAAATTGAAGAAGAAACAGTACTCCCTAACTCATTTTATGAGGCCAACATCACCCTGATACCAAAACGTGGTAAGGACAACACAAAAAAAGAAAACTACAGACCAATATCTCTGATGAATACAGATGCAAAAATCCTAAACAAAATTCTAGCAAATCGAATACAACAATGCATTAAAAAGATTACTCATCACGACCAAGTGGGGTTCATCCCCGGGGCACAAGGATGGTTCAACATCCGCAAATCCATTAATGTGATACATCACATAAACAAAATAAAGGACAAAAATCATATGGTTACATTAATTGATGCAGAAAAAGCATCTGACAAGACACAACATCCATTTACGATTAAAACACTTAATAAAATAGGTATACAAGGAAAATACCTTAACACAATAAAGGCCATATATCTGACAAGCCCTCTGCTAATCTCATAATTAATGGTGAAAAACTGAAGCCCTTTGCTCTACGTTCAGGAACACGACAGGGCTGTCCCCTATCACCTCTGCTTTTCAACATAGTGTTGGAAATCCTTGCCAGAGGAATCAGGCAACAGAAAGAAATAAAAGGCATCCAAATTGGGAATGAAGAAGTTAAACTGTCACTCTTTGCAGATGACATGATGCTATACATAGAAAACCCTAAAGACTCCACCAAAAAGCTATTAGAAACAATCAACGAATACAATAAAGTTGCTGGCTACAAAATCAACGTACAAAAGTCCATTGCTTTCCTATATACTAACAATGAAATCTCAGAAAAAGAAACACAAAAATTCCTTTTGCATTTGCAACAAAAAGAATAAAACACCTAGGAATAAACCTAACCAAGGATGTGAAAGACCTATATCCTGAAAACTGTAAGACATTTTTTAAAAGAAATTGAGTAGATACAAAATTTTTTAAAGAAATTGAGAAGATACAAAGAAATGCAAGGACATTCTGTGCTCAAGGATTGGAAGATTCAACATATTTTAAATGGCCGTATTAACCAAAGCAATATACAGATTTAATGCAATCCCCATCAAAATCCCAGACATTTTTTATAGATATAGAACAAAAAATCTTCAGATTTGTTTGGAACCACAAAAGACACTGAATAGCCAAAGCAATCTTTTTTTTTTTTTTTTTTAATTGGGGAAGGGGAACAGGGCTTTATTGGGGAACAGTGTGTCAAGCTGTTGTCCTTTCAATCTTAGTTTTGGAGGGTGCCGTTCAGCTTCAAGTTGTTGTCCTTTCAGTCTTAGTTGTGGAGTGCGCAGCTCAGCTCCAGGTCCAGTTGCATTGCTAGTTGTCGGGGGCACAGCCCACCATCCCTTGCGGGAGTCGAACCGGCAACCCTGTGGTTGAGAGGACGCGCTCCAACCAACTGTGCCATCCAGGAGTCAGCTCAGCTCAAGGTGCTGTGTTCAATCTTAGTGCAGGGGGCGGAGCCAACCATCCGTTGCGGGATTCGAGGGATTGAACTGGCAACTTTGTGGTTGAGAGCCCACTGGCCCATGTCAGAATCGAACCGGCAGCCTTCGGAGTTAGGAGAATGGAACTCTAACCACCTGAGCCACCGGGCCGGCCCCGCCAAAGCAATCTTAAGAAAAAAGAACAATACTGGAGGTATCACACTCCCTGAGTTTAGCTTGTACTACAGGGCTACAATAATCAAAACAGCATGGTATTGGCAGAAAAACAGACACATAGACCAATGGAATAGAATTGAGAACCCAGAAATAAAACCACATAAATACGGACAGATAATTTTTGACAAAGAAGGTAAAAACATACAATTGAGGAAAGACAACCTCTTCAATAAATGGTGCTGGGAGAATTGGATAGCCACGTGCAAAAGAATGAAACTGGACTGCTATTTGTCACCATGTAGCAAAGTTAATTCAAAATGGATTAAAGACTTAAGCATAAGACCTGACACAATAAACTGCATAGAAGAAAACATAGGTACTAAACTTATGGACCTTGGGTTCAAAGAGCATTTTATGAATTTGACTCCAAAGGCAATGGAAGTAAAAGCTAAAATAAGCGAATGAGACTATATGAAACTTAAAAGCTTCTGCACAGCAAAAGAAACCATCGACAAAATATAGAGGCCACCAACTGAATGGGAGAAGATTTTTGCAAATAACACCTCCGATAAGGGGCTAATATCCAGAATATACAAGGAACCCATGCAACTCAACAACAAAAAAACAAACAACCCAATTGAAAAATGAGCAGAGGACTTGAAGAGACATTTCTCAAAAGAGGACATACAAATGGCAAATAGACATATGAAAAAATGCTCAACATCACTAATTATCAGAGATATGCAAATCAAAACCACGATGAGATATCACCTCACCCCAGTCAGAATGGATGTCATCAACAGGACAAATAGTAACAAGTGTTGGAGAGGCTGTGGAGAAAAAGGAACCCTCATACACTGTTGGTGGGAATGCAGATTCCTGCAGGTGTTATAGAAGGCAGTGTGGAGGTTCCTCAAAAAATTACAAATATAATTATCATATGACCCAGCAATCCCTCTCCTGGGTATCTACCCAAAAAATCTGAAAACATTTATGCATAAAGACACGTGTGCTCCAATGTTCATTGCAGCTTGTTTACGGTGGCCAAGGCATGGAAACAACCAAAATGTCCTTCGATAGATGAATGGATAAAGAAGTTGTGGTATATATACACAATGGAATACTATTCGGCAGTAAGAAAAGATTATATAGGAACATTTGTGGCAACATGGATGGATCTTGAGAGTATGATGCTAAGCGAAATAAGTCTGACAGAAAAAGCAGAAAAGCATATGATTTCACTGATAATGTGGTATATAAACCAAAAACAACAAGAGAACAAGACAAACAAATGAGAAACAAAAAGTCATAGACAGGACAATAGTTTAGTGGTTACCAGAGGGTAAGGGGGATAGGGGGTGGGAGATGAGGGTAAGGGGGATCAAATATATGGTGATGGAAGGAGAACTGACTCTGGGTGGTGAACACACAATGGGATTTATAGATGATGTAATACAGAATTGTACACCTGAAATCTATGTAATTTTACTAACAATTATCACCCCAATAAATTTTTTAAAAAAGTATGTATTCATAGTTCTTAGGATAATTCCTAAAAGAATGATTGGGTGGAAGGCTTCAATTTTCGGTTTTCTTCCTCCCCACCCTCCTCCAAACCCATACCTTGATTTAAAATCCAGAAACTGCATATACTGAAATAGTGTTATTCTGAAAATAGGAAGCCTTTTATTAACTTCTCATTATGTGTGAATTTACTTACTATATTGTTTGAAACTTACTACATCTATTGAAATAATTTTGTCCATGATTTGTTTCAGCAAAGCAGATGAAAACAGACATATAAATAGCAAATTTAAAGATATAAAAAGCAAAAAAACCCTTCCGTAACACCAAAACATACCTAAAATAATCAGCATTGGTTTATAAGGCAGAGCGGAGTGTGTTCATAACAAAAAAATGCCATCCACAACAAAGAGTCCCAGAGAGTATTTGAAGAACATTACAATAGCCAATTTCTCATCCAAAATGATAAACCATTAACCCACAATTCCATAGACAAGAGAGTTAATTATGTTTCTCAAAAATGCCCTTAAAATTTCTGGCTATTTCTGCTATAAAAATTAAGACTCTAACATAATTCAAAACAAGGATTCTTGCCCTGGGTAAGGAGACACCTAAGTGATTGATGATTTAATTTGACTGCAGCAAACACTAATTTAACCACCACTACCTTCTCAACATCAGGAAAATGAAAAATCTCAGTCTTCAAGGCATACGTGACAAGAAGGCAAGAATATTCTAAAATGATTAAAACACACAAAATAAGAATACAGAAAAACCGTGGCAATATTGCTGCTGTACTATGAAAAGCGATATACCATTCTTGCAGGCACGTATGCCTTTTCAGAATATAATATGTATAAATTTTGATTTTATGCACTCTTTCCCCCCCACCCACCCCCCGGGAAAGATGGGTACATTCAGGAGAGTTGGAAGAACTGCGTTAAGGAAGGTGTCATTACCTCCCCTTACTGCGCAACCTAGCTTTAACAATAATGCTCTTTCACCCCTCAGAGCCCACCGGCTTTCCACACATCCTTCAATCCGCATTCCTTCCCCGACTCCCCTATTCCCTTGTCTGCCCCCCACATTCAGAACAGGCAGCTCCGACTTCGACAGTCTCGCTTCCCCCGCGCACCCGCCCAGACCAGCAGAGTCCAACAACGCAGCCACGCAGCCACCCACTCACCCACTCCCTCCACCTCCTTGTTCTCAGCCCAGCGTCTCCTCACCACCCCGTGCCCGCCTTGTCACCTGCTTGGGTGGTGTCGGTCAGGTCGTAGCCGCTGCTGGGAAAGTCTCGGAGTTTCCTACCACTGAGACTGAGGATGCCGGAGTTGCCCGCCTCCTCCAGGGCCCGGTCCAGGCTCCTTGCGGTGTGTTGAGGCTGCAGGCTCCCCGGGTTCCACTGCGGCCCGTTAGGGAACGGCTGGCCGAAAAGAGTCGGTACCGGGATGGGCACCACCAGGGTCCCGCCGCCGCCGCCTCCCCCTCCGGCTCCACCACCTCCTCCGGCCGCTCCACCGCCACCGCTACTTCCACCTCCACCACAACCGCCGCCCCCACTACAACCACCACCTCCCTGACTCGCCGCCATGTTCCTGAGAGAGAGAATAGCCCCCGACAATACTCAGCGTGCGCCGTGAGTGTAGGGGATTCCTAGAACGCATGCGCAGGCTGGGGTCAGCGTGGCGGGGGCGAGGTAGAGGGGGAAGGAACCAGGGGGCGGGCTTGGAGGAGGTGTTGGGGAGGAAAGAGAGGATGTTGAAATGTGCAAAACGATTGCTTTAAGAAATCTGTGATCAGAGGAAGGATGCTGAATCCTGGTTCCGCTGCTTTGGGTACCAACATCTTGCGAAGTGACACCAGCTTAACTATACGTCATTAGCGATGTGTACCCCAATCTCTGAGTTGCTTCCCCTTTTTCGTTCTGCGAAACAAAGGGAAATACATTAGATAGGGATGAAAGGGGTTCGTTTCAGAATATATTGAAACCGCATTTCGGACTAACAGCCACCTTATTGAAACGCTTACCGCAAATGCCTCAAGAATCGTTTACCAGTGTTTATAAGGAGAGAAATGATTGGGAACACGTTGGGAGGAAAACTGGTGCAGAACTGAGTTTTAAGCATGTATAAGTTTTGCCATAATTTAGAATTCCAAAATAAGAAAAGACTTTTTAAATATTGTCAAGAAAGCCTCTCGTTTCAGTGTGTTTGGGTCTCTGCCTTCCAAACCTTGGAAAAGTTCTCTGCATTCTGTTCTATCATTCTTTGAAGTTGTGCCAAAATCTCCAAAATATCTCGAATTTCTTCCCATCAATTTCTTCCCATCATGTCGGTATAGCTGGTGGAAAACTCTTTGATCATGAAACAACCTTAAAATTTATTTTTCAAATACAGGTTTTGGTTTTAGGTGGAATTCTGAAGATTCAGCACTGGGGCTATGACACTAATCAATCTTGGATTTTAAGAGTTCAATCTCAGAACCTGAACCCAACCAAATCATTTTCACAAATAGCCAGTAAAGTTGCCGAATAAAGCTGTCAACAATCTCATGTTTTAGCAAAACATCCACAAAAGTTTATCTGCCATAGACGCTACTTCGGAAAACATTTTTATATATGTATGTATTTTATATATATGTGTATATTTTATGTGTATATATATGTATATATGTTATATATATGTGTGTGTGTGTGTGTGTGTATACACACACACACACACATATATGATTTACGACTTGTCTAAATTGCTTTGTGGCCATACAGGTTAATGAAAATGATTATGTTGCAAGAAATTGAACCGGCGGGGTTGGGACCCCCACAAAACAGGCCTTGCAATATCTCTGGCCTTGCCTCTCCCTGCCCTAGAGCTTAACAATTGAAAAACCCCCTCCTTTCGGTTTGAGCTTGAACTGTCCCCTGTCCAGTTCATTGCTTTAAACAATTACCCCGAAACTTGTGCTTGCTTATGATCACAATACCCCTTGCTTACTGATCACAATCTCTATGGCCTAGGATTCTTTCCAGGTTACTGTCATCACTGCTCCTGGGTTGATGACCACATTGGAGAGCTACATCGCCTGAGGGAAGACTCCATGCAGACCCTTGGAACATCACGTGGCCTCTGGAGGAATGTCCAGATTTCCCTTAAATAGCCCAGGCTGGTCTCAGAATGTTAAAGCAGTTTTTGGAGGTGTTAACCCACTGCATTCTCAGACCACTGGTGCTCTGATAATAAACGCTTATTCTATAACCCAACTCCTGTGTCCGTCTATTGGCTGAGCAATGAGTCCCGGACTCGTTTGGCCTCCAGTTACAAAATTACATTTGCCATATGCATGACACACAGAAGGAACAAAACAGAAAACCAGACTCTACAATGAATTAGCAAGTGAAATCAAATTATTTAAACCCACTGGTGTCAGAAAGAAATGTTGTACCTTATATCTCATCTTCCTTATATCAAAAATCAAATCAAACATTAATTGAGAACTTCCAGAATCAAGAGGAGTGAAAAGGGAAACTAAATTCCTTAGAAGAAATATTAGGAAAGGTACTGTTTTAATAATTAGCAAATAAGAATTTCTGTGATTATTTAAAACAATGCACTAGACTCCAGGAAAAATGAGCCCTAGGGATCAGGATACCTGAGAGGTGAAAAAGGCCATATACAACCAAATTTAAGAACGAAAGTAATATTTCAAAGAATTAAAAAACAGTATAGGTAAAAAAGCAGGAAAACTAATAAGCTAGGTATACATGAAAATCAGGCAAAATAACACATTTGACAACAACACCAAGGCCATAAGGAGTGTTAAAAGATAAACTAAGGCATATTCAAATGTTTAAGAATTTATTTCAACATTTATCTATTGGAATTGGACACTGCTAAACTAGAAGTGGTTATGAGCGCTCTGCTGACAGTAACCAGGGGAAAGACATACAGAAAAAGTAAGGAAGCAATGAAAGGAAATTATTTGATTGGCTAGAACTTAAAGTATAGTTGTCTGTTTATGATTGGTTGTCCTTAGCATTTTGATTACATAACCTTGAGGCATTTACTACAAGCTTAGATTGTGGTTGGCTTATGTACCAAACAACATCAGAGCATTAGAGCCACCTCAGTCTAATGCCCTCCTTGTTTCATCAAATTAACAGTACGAAAAGGATTTACAAGAAAGAGCGTAAAATTCAGAAATTAGTTCCATCCCCTTAATTGCCTTTGTAACATTCAAAAAAGCAACTTATTTTTTTTAATTAAAGTTTATTAGGGGACAATGGTTAGTAAAGTTTCATAGCTTTCAAGTGTACAATTCTGTCCTACGGCATCTATACATTATATTGTGTGTTCAACACCCAGAGTCAGTTCTCTTTCCATCAACATATATTTGATTCCCTTCACCCTAATCTACCACCCTCCTCCCCCCTTGACCTCTGGTGACCACTAAACTATTGTCTATGTCTATGAGTTTCTCTTTCTTTTTTTTTAATTTATTGGGGTGACAATTGTTAGTAAAATTACATAGATTTCAGATGTACAATTCTGTATTATATCATCTATAAATCCCCTTGTGTGTTCACCACCCAGAGTCAGTTCTCCTTCCATCACCATATATTTGATCCTCTTTACCCTCATCTCCCACCCGCAACCCCTGACCCTCTGGTAACCACTAAACTATTGTCTGTGTCTAGGAGTTTATGTTTCTCATTTGTTTGTCTTGTTCTTTTGTTGTTTTTGGTTTATATTCCACATATCAGTGAAATCACATGGTACTCTGCTTTTTATGTCTGACTTATTTGGCTTAGAATTATACTCTCAAGATCCATCCATGTTGTCACAAATGTTCCTATACTATCTTTTCTTACTGCCGAATAGTATTCCATTGTGTATATATACCACAACTTCTTTAACCATTCATCTATCGAAGGACATTTTGGTTGTTTGCATGTCTTGGCCACTGTAAACAAAGCTGCAATAAACATTGGAGCACACGTGTCTTTATGTATAAATGTCTTCAGATTTTTGGGGTAGATACCCAGGAGAGGAATTGCTGGGTCATATGGTAATTCTATTTATAATTTTTTGAGGAACCTCCACACTGCCTTCCATAATCGCTGCACCAGTCTGCATTCCCACCAACAGTGTATGAGGGTTCCTTTTTCTCCACAGCCTCTCCAACACTTGTTACTATTTGTCTTTTTGATGATAGCCATTCTGACTGGGGTGAGGTGATATCTCATTGTGGTTTTCATTTGCATTTCTCTGATGATTAGTGATGCTAAGCATTTTTTCATATGTCTATTTGCCATTTGTATGTCCTCTTTGGAGAAATGTATCTCCAGGTCCTCTGCCCATTTTTCAATTGGGTTGTTTGTGTTTTTGTTGTTGAATTTCATGAGTTCCTTGTATATTTTGGATATTAACCCCTTATCGGAGGCACTGTCTGCAAAAATCTTCTCCCATTCAGTTGGTTGCCTGTTTATTTTGTCGATTGTTTCTTTTGCTGTGCAGAAGATTTCTTTTTTAATTTGTTTTTTAAATTTATTGGGGTGACAATTGTTAGTAAAATTACATATATTTCAGGTGTACAATTCTGTATTACATCATCTGTAAATCCCATTGTGTGTTCACCACCCAGAGTCAGTTCTCCTTCCATCACCGTATATTCGATCCCCCTTACCCTCATCTCCCACACCCCAATCCCCTTACCCGCTGGTAACTACTAAACTATTGTCTGTGTCTAGGAGTTTATGTTTCTCATTTGTTTGTCTTGTTCTTTTGTTGTTTTGAGTTTATATACCACATATCAATGAAATCACATGGTTCTCTGATTTTTCTGTCTGACTTATTTCACTTAGCATTACACTCTCAAGATCGATCCGTGTTGTCACAAATGTTCCTATATAATCTTTTCTTACCACAGAATAGTATTCCATTGTGCATATATACCACAACTTCTTTATCCATTCATCTAACGAAGGACATTTTGGTTGTTTCCATGTCTTGGCCACCGTAAACAAAGCTGCAGTGAAAATTGCAGCACACGTGTCTTTATATATAAACGTTTTCAGATTTTTTGGGTAGGTACCCAGGAGAGGGATTGCTGGGTCATATGGCAATTCTATTCGTAATTTTTTGAGGAACCTCCACACTGCCTTCCATAACGGCTGTACCAGTCTGCATTCCCACCAACAGTGTATGAGGGTTCCTTTTTCTCCACAGCCTATCCAACACTTGTTACTATTTGTCTTGTTGATGATAGCCATTCTGACTGGGGTGAGGTGATATCTCATTGTGGTTTTGATTTGCATTTCTCGATGATTAGTGATGTTGAGCATTTTTTCATATGTCTATTTGCCATTTGTATGTCCTCTTTGGAGAAATGTCTCTTCAGGTCCTCTGCCCATTTTTCAATTGGGTTGTTTGTTTTTTCGGCTGTTGAGTTGCATGAGTTCTTGGATATTCTGGATATTAGCCCCTTATCAGAGGCATTGTTTGCAAAAATCTTCTCCCATTCAGTTGGTAGACTCTATATTTTGTCGATGGTTTCTTTTTCCGTGCAGAAGCTTTTAAGTTTCATATAGTCCGGTTTGTTTATTTTCGCTTTTACTTCCATTGCCTTTGGAGTCAAATTCATAAAATGCTCTTTGAACCCAAGGTCCCTAAGTTTAGTACCTATGTTTTCTTCTATGCAGTTTATTGTTTCAGGTTTTATGTTTAGGTCTTTGATCCGTTTTGAGTTAATTTTGGTACACGGTGACAAATGGCATTCTAGTTTCATTCTTTTGCACATGGCTTTCCAATTCTCCCAGCTCCATTTATTGAAGAGGCTGTGTTATCTCCAGTGTATGTTTTTGGCTTCTTTTCAGAAATCATCTGTCTATATTTATATGGGTTTATTTCTGGGTTTTCAATTCCATTCCATTGGTCTGTGTGTCTGTTTTTCTGCCAATACAGTACTGTTTTGATTATTGTTGCCCTGTGTACAAGCTGAAGTCAGGTAGTGTGATACCTCCAGCATTATTCTTTTTTCTTAGGATTGGTTTGGCTATTTGTGGTCTTTTGTTGTTCCATACAAATCTGATGATTTTTCATTCTATTTCTTTAAAAAATGCCATTGAGGGGCCGGCCCAGTGGCTCAGGCGGTTAGAGCTCCATGCTCCTAACTCCGAAGGCTGCCGGTTCGATTCCCATATGGGCCAGTGGGCTCTCAACCACAAGTATGCCAGTTCAACTCCTCGAGTCCCGCAAGGGATGGTGGCTCTGCCCCTGCAACTAAGGTTGAACACAGCACCTTGAGCTGAGCTGCCTCCCGGATGGCTCAGTTTGTTGGAGCATGGGCTCTCAACCACAAGGTTGCCAGTTCAATTCCTCGACTCCCGCAAGGGATGGTGGGCAGCACCCCCTGCAAGTAAAATTGAACACGGCACCTTGAGCTGAGCTGCCACTGAGCTCCCAAGATAGCTCAGTTGGTTGGAGCGTATCCTCTCAACCACAAGGTTGCCGGTTCGATTACTGCAAGGGATGGTGGGCTGTGCCCCCTGCAACTAGCAATTGCAACTGGACCTGGAGCTGAGCTGTGCCCTCCACAACTAAGACTGAAAGAACAACAACTTGAAGCTGAACAGCACCCTCCTCAAACTGAGATTGAAAGGACAACAACTTGACTTGGAAAAAAAAAAAAAAGGCCTGGAAGAACACACTGCTCCCCAATAAAGTCCTGTTCCCCTTCCCCAATAAAATCTTAAAAAAAAAAAAAAGTGCCATTGAGATTTTGATGGGGATTGCATTAAATGTGTATATTGCTATGGGTAATATCGCCATTTTAACAATGTCGATTCTTCCAATCCATGACCTTGGAATATCTTTCCATTTCTTTGTGTTTTCTTCAATTTCTTTTAAAAATGTCTTATAGTTTTCAGTATATAGGTCTTTCACATCCTTAGTTAAGTTTATTCCTACGTATTTTATTCTTTATGTTGCAATTGCAAAAGGAATTGTTTGTTTGTTTTTTTTCATTTCTTTTTCTGAGATATCATTATTAGTGTATAGCAATGCAATGGATTTTTGTACGTTGATTTTGTAGCTGGCAACTTTACTGTATTCGTTTATGGTTTCTCATAGCTTTTTGGTGGATTCTTTAGGGTTTTCTATATATAGCATCATGTCATCTGCAAAAAGTGACAATTTAACTTCTTCATTCCCAATTCGCATGCCTTTTATTTCTTTGTCTTGCCTGATTGCTCTGGCGAGGACTTCCAATACTATGTTGAAAAGCAGCGGTGATAGGGGACAGTCCTGAATGTAGAGCAAAGGGCTTCAGTTTTTCACCATTAATTGTGATATTACTTTGGTGCAAAAGTAATTGCTGTTTAAAAAGTTAAAAATAAGTGCATAAACCGCAATTACATTTACACCAACCTAATATTAGCTGAGGATTTGTCATATATGGCCTTTATTATATTAAGGTATGGAAAAATGACTTTAAATCTCAGTTTCCTCATAGGTAACTGAGGAAAATAATAATAATAATAATAATAATAATAATAATAATTATACCGTGTTTCCCCAAAAATAAGCCCCAGTTAGGATCGTCATCCAGACAGATGTATGTAGTACGTTATGACAATATTCCAGAAGATGACATGACTGTATTTGAATAAATATAGATTGTTGTACATGAAAAAATAAGATATCCCCTGAAAATACACCCTAATGCATCTTTTGGAGCAAAATTAATATAAGACCCGGTCTTATTTTGGGGGAAACATGGTAATTAGTGCTTACTATTTACTAAGAACTAATCTAACTGCTTTACATATTAACTCATTCAATCCTCATAAAAATCCTATAAGTAGTATTTTTCTTCCTTTTCATGGATGAGGAATACTAGTATATACTTCATATAAGATTGTTGTAACAATAAATAAAATCACAAATGTAAAGGAATGCCACAATACCTGGCATTCATTAATTCATTTAGTAAATATTTATTGAGTAATTACTCTGTTCCAGAAACTAATAGATGTTCAATAAATGTTAGTCTCTTTATTTACTACATCCCTGCCCTGTCAAGAAAATAGTGAAATAATGAAGAATATACAAAATGGAGGAAGCCAAAGGAGAAATCAGTTAATTCTCTGATAACTGCAGGTAAATAAATAACATCATTTATTGCACCAATTTTTTGTTTCAGCCTATACTAGAGGATATTTTACAATGATTACCACTTCAATGTTATTCCTGATATGGACACGTTAGTAATTGGTTAAATTATAGTCAATACTCAGAATTACAAGCCAAACTTACAAAATGAATGTTGATAAATCACGAGGCCTAGAGGACATATATTAAAATTAAAGAAGGAAAACAAAACATACAGCCTCCATTAAATAAAGCACTGGCAGACTACGAATGTAGTTGGTATTCAGAACTCTAGAGGGGACTTCTGAAATTCCAGGCCAGTTTATAGTTACCACTATTCCAATCACTTTGGTAGTTACCCAACATTTATAAATAATGTAGAGGAAGAAAGGCATAGTTCAAAGCTCCAAATTCTTCTATTATAGATCAAGATTACTGGGCTAACTACAGGATGTTCTTACCTGTCTATTATATAAATAAATGAAAAGTGAGGTATGTTTTATCTCTGGATCTAGAACAAGGCAATGACCTTGGGGATTAAATAGATCAAACTGTAATGTGAATTTTTTTTCAATCCTAATCAGGATTCAGGAAAGGGACATGGAAGTTTCTGCAGTTTGTTCCCTGAAAACATCAGCTCAATTAAATGCTAAATTTGGGGTGGGGGGAATGAAATGTTGGGTATCATCAAGACATATCAGAAACCCTAAAAAAATATTAATTTACACCACACTAAACTGTTCCACAACTGCCACTAGAATGAGATGTGCAGTTCTGCTCACTCCAGTTCTCAGCACAAGTGCTGAATTAAACAAAATCCTCAGTAGTACAACTAAAATGATAGAGAAATGGGGGAAGAGGAAGCTGACTTGGCCCTCATCTCTCTAGTAACTTCATCTTCAGTCACTTCCAAAATCCCTGTTCTGGCATGGGAACTTCAGAGGACTATACATTAAGTTATTTTAGCATAATTTATAGCACACTACGTGTGACAGCCTTGATCCTCCTTCCCTTTTTTGTCCTTGGTTCTACCCCTACAGATAATCCTTTGCACCGCTTTGACTAATCCTAACAAACTCATTAATCCTAAAGTTAATATGTATTAACACAAAAAGGATTTGGACAAATGTATGAATGATTACTATTACTTAAAAGTAGCGATTACATATCTAATCTTTAATGTTGATGTCAACAAGCACTATTATGTTCTATCTTGGTTAGAATTCTGCCATGTCACTTACAAGATACGAGATGGACAAGTCATTTAACTTCTCAAAGTCTCAGATTCCTCATCTATAAACCTGAGATCATAACATTATTAGCTATCTCATAGGATTGTAGTGAGGATTACATGAGATAATTATACAAAACACCTAGCATATTATAATGCTTATTATTACTTTTTTCTAGGTTTACTTTGCCTATAGAGCTGAGTGAACCATGAATTATCAGCATGTCGATTTTTAAATTCCTCTGCACTATTGTGCTACCAGTGCTAATAAATATTTTCCTCTGTGCTATTGTTGAAGTTACATTCTTATTAACTTTCCCCAAGTTTCTGCCTCTCCTAACTTTTGTATTTTCACTCTGATCCAATCACCTGATTTCAATTCCTGTGTACTGTCTCTAATGCAATCCCAGATTTTGAACTCTGTGTTTCTAGCCTGTTTACCTGATATCATGAAATCCACTTAAATATCTGTTCCAAATCCTCCTTAAAAATAGATCTTAAATGCTTTGCTTTGTGTAAGTGACAAAGGACAGTTAAAAATTCTGAAGAGCTTTCTTATTAGAGAACAAATACATAAACGAATACAGTAAAGTTTGTAAAAGATACAGATTGCTGAATTTTGCTAGTTTAACCAAAAGAAAAATGTCGTGTGGGGTGTCATGCGGGAGACCCTGCTCGCTGCGCCATTTGTCATGTGGAGCGTCATGCAGGAGACCCTGCTCGCTGCACCATTTGTCGCGCAGGGCGGCCTGTGGGGTCTCTGCTCCCGCTCCCCACATAAGAACGCAGGACACAGTGAGGCCAAAAAGGAACATCCACGGAGCCATAGGTAGGGGAGTCATACTACTATATTCTCGCTGGCGGCTGGGTTGGAGAAACAGGAAGCAGGAGCCACACTGTTCGCAACCCTCACTGCACCGCTTGCAGGCTCAGCCACCATCTTCTTGCTAGCCCCCATTTTCTACTAGCGTAGCCCCGACAGTTATATTACTGGCCAATGGCTCACTGGTTACAGCTGACGGCCAACTAGCCACAGTTGATGGCCATTTACTACCTGAGCCAGCACCTTTCCATGTGAGGCTGAGAGCCTAGAAACTGCACTTCTGGCTGTGTCCCCACAGAAAGTAAATAAAACATCACATAAAATTATTAAACCTGTTATATACAGCTAGAAACCATAAGGTTGAGAAAGATTTTTTAGTCTTCAGTATTACTTTGGAAAGCCTCCTCTTTATATATAAACATGGAAACATGCCTTATGCTTTTTGGGTAAGCTTGTTTTGTATAATTAATTATCTTCCTGTTCTAGCAGTATGTGAGAGAGAATGATGAAATAGGGCCTTTTCAAACAAAATCCAAATTCCTAAAAGGAAAACCTAAGCCACTATATGCTACCTTAAACAAGCTATACCTTTAAGAGAGAAAAACAGACATTAATGGCATTTCAGGAAAGCATATTAAAGAAATTATGACAATCAAGCTAGATTAAAACCCCAGAGAAAACACAAGTCCCAGAGGGTTTAGATTCGGTATTTCCTTAAACAGAAATGACATAAAAACATTTGGACCAAAATCTATATACAAAATGGAGATTGGAAAGCAATGATGAATAATCAAGTTGGGCGGCTACCAATGTCTAATTATATTTGTTTCCCTTAAATTTTGCCTCAAATCTTCATCATTATATATCATTTATTTCATGTAAAGTCTGACTGGTTTACAGGTTTAGGTTTTTTGGTTTCTTTCTCCCAATCAAATAAATGTGGGTCTGTGGGTCTGTGACTGAGATGACTCTGTGGACCAGGTGGCAGTGTAACCAAATTACAAGTCGGTTTTTGGGTTTTTTTAGGCTGGGGATTGATTGATGATGAAATTTTTTTTTAAGGACTGACTCTTTAAATCTAAAGCTCTAAAGTGATAACTGGGTCACACATGACCCTAAAGTCCAATTTTTCTCTCTATGTGGCAACAGGATTGTTTCTTCTTGACCATGATCATGATCATGGCCCCAGTCAGCCTATTTGTAGGTTGTTAGAAGAAAGGTTCAAAGCTTTGTTCCCTAAACAAGAGACTATGTGATCAAATATTGTAAGATATTTTAGATGCGTTTTGTTTTGGTGAGGCAGTCAGAAATTTCAGCTTTCACTTACATTATAGGTTTAGGTTGGCAATGCTAACCCTCAAGAAGATATTTATTTCTGCTTAAGTATTTTGTCTACATTTATGGTATGATTCCACAAAGCAGGAGAAAATATGTGGGTTGTAATAACCTCATGTTTCATACTTCCAGGCTCTAACAGCTGTAGTTAATGTAGGAAATAACATACTTTCTCACTCTGTTGTAATTTTAAAAGTCTGTTTATTAAGACAGCTAACCACAGTCATTAAATAATGGAAGAGATAAATCAAAGGTACTAATTAGTAAACAACTAGGTTATCCTTGGTGACTTCATCACTTCCATTTTGTATGTCTTAAATATTCCTTAAAATCTTTATTTAGTACCTCTACTTAGATTAAAACTTTTTTTTTTCAGTATACATGCATATAGTTCCAGGGGACTTTAAAACGTTCTTAGCTGACGATGGCTTCTCCTACTGATCATAGGCAGTAGCCTTTTGATAGTTTGGCAAAACTAGACATAAATGTACCATACTGTTTGACTACTAGCATCATCCCCACTCCATAACCTTAATTCAAGTCTCTATTTTGTCTGAACTACTACAGTAGCCTCCTAACTGGCCTTTCTGCTTCTACTACTCTACCACTTAATAATTATGTAGCCTTGAGCAAGCACCTTAGCCTCTTAGTGCCTCCATTTTCTCATCTGAAAAATAGGGATGCTAATACTAACTACCTTATAATGTTATCGTGAGGATTAGAATTTCATGATATATATGTAGAGCACCTAGAAGAGTATCTAGCACATAGTAAGTACTCAAAGAACATTAGTTGGTATCATTCTCATTGTCATTATCATTAACATACTCTGCTTGCTAGTAATACTTAGCATTGAAAGGTAAATTACCTTTTAATTGAACAAGAGTTCTGTGAGGTAGGCATTATTCTTATTCTTATTTTACAACTGAGGAAACCATGGTTCAGAGAAATAAAGTAACTTGTCCAAGGTCATATGTATGGTCATCTATGCACAAAATACAATAGAACAACAATAACAAAAAGCTACAGGAATAAATAAGTGAGTTTGACAAAGTTGCAGGATAGAAAATCTGACAAAGATGTGAAAGAACTGTGCATTGAAAACTGCAAACTATTGCTAAAAGAAATTAAATAAAACATAAATAAATGGAAAGATATATCATCTTCATGGGTTGGAAAGCATTATGGTTATGATGTCAGTTCCCTTAAGCCACAGCAGGCATTTTTGTAGAAACTAACAAGCTAATTTTCAAATTCATATGAAAATGCAAAGGATCTAGAATAGTGAAAACAATTTGGAAAAAGAAAACGAAGTTGGAAGACTAAGACTACCAAAATGCAAGACTTACTACAAAGCGACACTAATCAAGACAGTGCGGTACTGGTGTAAAGATAGAGAAATAGATTGATGGCACAAAAGAGAAAGTCTAGAAATAAAATGATACACATGACAAATGGCTTTTGACAAAGGTGTAAATACAAGCCAGTGAAAAAAAGAGTTTCAACAAATGCTGCTAGTGCAATTGAATATCTATATCCATACCTCACATGACATACAAAAATTAACCAGTAATGCATCATAGACTTAAATGTAAACCTAAAGTTTAAAATAAAACATAGGAGAAAGTATCTGTGGCCTTGAGTTAAGCAAAAATTTCTTATGTATGACACCTATAGCACAATCCATAAAAGAAAAATTGGTAAGTTGGACTTCATCAAAATTATAAACCTCTGCTTCTTTGAAAGACACTGTAAGGGGATGAAAAGACGAACCACAGAATGAGAAAAAATATTTGCAAGTCATATATATATGATAAAGACCTGTATCTATACTGTGTATACAACTTTCCAGAGTTATGGGTTACAAGTAATAATAAGAAAACAAACAACCCAATAAAAAATGTGCAAAATGGTGTGTCATTGGCATTAACCCCTGGTCGTTCGCAAAAGGTGAAAAGAATTCACAGACAACCTGAAATGAGGAGAGCAAGGAAGTAAATTCATTCAAGAAGAAAGAAGTCGGCCTAGATGTTGCCATGGCAGAGGACTGCACCTAACTTTAGGTTAGCTTTTTCTTATATAGGAAAGTGTAGATAAATTTCCTTATGGCAGGAGATGTGACTTATAGACTGAGGTCATTTGATTGACGTATGTTGGTTATATAACTAGTTTCTTTCTGCGCATGCTCTTACCTAGAATGTACACAGAAAAACTCATGGGGAGGCCAAGCCTTAATGTTCATTCCATTCTAATTGCATTATAATTAGGCTAGAGTTCAACTAACGGACAGGTTTTGGCAGTTTGCACATGTCTGAAGAACCAGTTAAAACCAGTTCTGTCTTATCTCCTCTTTTTATGAGGGTTTAGACATCTTAGATTTATTTCTAGGGGATGAGCCTGGGCAGTGCTTGGGGAGGGGATGCAGGCCTGGACAGTCCCCCTTCAGGTTCACTTTTATTAACCCCTTTTTTCCCTCATCACAAAAGATTTGAACACTTCACCAAAAAAGATATATAGATGGCAGACAAGCACATGAAAAGATGCTCAATGTTATTAGTCATTAAGAAATGAAGGGTAGCCCCTTTGCTCAGTGGTTAGAGCACAGTGCTCATGACACCAAGGTCACTGGTTGGATTCCCACATGGGCTGGTGAGCTGCACTCTCCACAACTACATTGAGAAAAAACGACGACTTGACCTGGAGCTGAGCTGCTAGTTGAACCTCCACAACTAGATTGAAAATGACGACTTGACATGGAGCTGATGGGTCCTGGAAAAACACACTGTTCCCCAATATTCCCCAATAAAAAAATTTTTTAAAAAGAAATGAAAAATAAAACTACAATGAGATACTAATACACACCTATTGGAATGGCTATTATTGGAAGGATTAACCATACCAAGTGTTGACAAGAATGTGCAATAACCAGAATTCAGATATTGCTATTTAAAATGTAAAATAGTAAAACCACTTTGGAAACAGTATGTCAATTTCTTTAAATGTTCAACATACACCCACCATATGATTCACCTATTTCACTCCTAGGTACAGCAAGTCCTCAAATAACATTGTTTCATTCAACATTGTTTCATTACAATGTTGATGAGAAAAAAATACCAATTCCAGGCTGGAGCCACTGTGTGTGGAGTTTGCTCGTTCTCCCCATGTCTGCATGGGTTTTCTCCATGTACTCCAGTGTCCTCCGACATTCCAAAGACACGCAGGTTAGGTGAATTAATATGTCTAAATTGTCCCAGTTTTGGTAAGTGTCTCTCTCTCTCTGTCTTTCTCTGTCTTTCTCTCTCTCTCTCTCTCTCTCTCTCTCTCTCTCTCTCTCTCTCTCTCTCTCTCTCCTGTCCAATGTGGGTCCTGCCTTGTATCCTGAGCTGCCAGGAGAGGCTTCAGCCACCCACGACATTGAACTGGAATCAGTGGGTTGGAAAATGATTACCTTAGTTGTTCTTATTAATTATTCTTAAATGTATGTATTACTCACATTTACTTCAATATTTAATATTAGAAGTGTTTTGGGGTCTTTATTGAGAAATTTGGCAATGTTTTTGTGACCAGAAATATGCCATAGGATCTTAACTCCTATTTCTATCAATTAGCCTGTGGTAAAATTTGTTTAGTTATAACACCATTTTGCTTAAAGTGGCAGTTTCCAAGAGCCTACTGACAATGTTAAGTGAGGATTTACTGTATTTACTCAAGAGAAATGCAAGCTCATGTACGTACAAAGACTTAACCATGAATGTTACTAGCATACTTATTTGGAATATCCAAAAACTGAAAACAACCTAAATGTCCATCAGTAGCAGAGTGGACAAATTAGTTATGTCCATACAATGGAATACATTTAAGTAATAAAAGGAATGAACTATTGATGATAATGTAACAATGTGGATGAATCTCAAAATAAACATGCTGAGTGAAAAAAGACAGAAAAAAGGTACATAGTGTATGATTTCATTTACATAAAACTAAAAAAATCCAAACTAATCTCCACAGACAGAGGGCAGATTAGTGGTTTTCTGGGGGTCATGTGGTGGGAGTGTGGGGAGAGAAATTACAAAGAGGCACAAGGAAACTTTTGAAGCTGAAGGGTATATTCACTATCTTAATTGTGGTGATGGTTGCATGGGTGTCTACATATGCCAAAATTTATCAAATTGTACATTTTCAATGTGTGCAGTTTATTGTATGTCAATTATTCCACTATAAAAATGTTAAAATTGATAAATATTCATTGTAAAATGAACATGGAGAAGATTGTTTAAGATCAAAATTTCAGTAAAATAAAAATTAATACAAAAAATATTTAAATGTTTTAACATCATTTAGTAGGAAATCAATCAAATAATTAAATTGGGTGAGTTGAGGTCACTCTTAATATACTTTCTCAACAAAAATAATCAGTGAAATATAATTCAAATCTAATGCTTGTACATATAAACAAGAAATCAACATGTCCTTAAGGTCCAAATATCTACTCTATCAAAACGGGTCAAAATGTTAGAATAAAAAGGGTCTATACCCAATTGGGATAATTGAGGTAATATTGAGTTATATACCCTTGAGGAGTTTACAACATAGTTGGAGAAACAAGACTTGTGTATAATAAATCATTATATAATAATTAAATTCTCTATAGAGTATGTAATTCCACTTATAATTCTATTGGGAAATCAGAGAAGTAACAGCTAAAGGAAATCTTTATGGAGGGTTTGGAACTTGACCTGAGCCTGGAAGGATGATGGCACGGACAGAGCAGAAAGGATATGACACCTTAGGAGGGGACAAAGACAGAAATGAGCATGTAGTGTTTGGCGGACAGTATTCAATTTGGCCTGACCAGAGCAATTGGGACCTGTTGGGGGGAATGGAAAATAAGCTTGCATATGTAGGATGGAACTGGGTTATGGATGGTCTTGAACTCAGAAGGAGGTGATTAGATTGGATTCATTAGACAATTCTCAAAGAAGATCTGGCATCATTAAGTTCAATGAGATTAAGCTGAGGGAAACTGGAGTGGGAGAGATTAACTATTACGGTAGACTAAGGTAGTGGTATTAGAAATGTTTAGGAGACAAATTTAAGAAAGATTTTATAGGAGGACTCAACAGGACTTGGAGACAGATTAGACGCTTATTTCCCTCACATTGTTAGTTCTATTCCTTGTCTCCTTGACATTTGATTGATATCTAGTGCTAATTTAACATTTAAGTCTCCTTTCACATCCATATTTAAGAATACAAAGTCATATTTATGTAATCTAAGCCTGCGATCTTCTCTGTTGTATTTTTTTTAATTTTTATTAAATTAATTGGGGTGACATTGGTTAGTAAAATTATATAGGTTTCAAGTGTAAAATTCTATAATACATCATCTACCCAAAAAATCTGAAAACACTTATCTATAAAGATAGATCTTTTCGATCCAATGTATGGTAATGGAAAGAGAACTGACTCTGGGTGGTGAACACACAATGTGATATACACAGATGATGTATTACAGAATTGTACACCTGAAACCTATGTGATTTTACTAACAATTGCCACCCCAATAAACTTAAAGATAAAGAATAGATCTTTTCTATTCTTATTCAAGCGTAATGTATCATCTAATTTTTCCTGATTCATTTATTCAGTATTAAGAATTCTGAATAAAGTTTGGATTCATTAATGTTCTTCGTATAATTGTGTTCTATTATAATCTTATTTCATAATCGGATATACTGTTTATTCTGATTTTCTTTTTATACAAGAGTCATTTTTAAATGGATATGTCAATCTGTAATTTTAAAAACTTTCTTTAGTATTTAAATTTTAATTCTCTGTATTATGCCTTAATAATTTAACATGTATTCTTGTTATTTCTTCTTACTGTTCTTGTACATTCTATACTAAATGTCATCATCAATTACATTTTATATGGTCTTCTGGATGCTTCCTTTGCAAAATAAACAGATTCTTTCTTTTTTTTTTTCTTTTTTTAATTAAATTTATTGGGGTGACAATTGTTAGTAAAATTACATAAATTTCAGGTGTACAATTCTGTATTACATCATCTATAAATCCCATTGTGTGATTCTTGGCACAGAAAGCCTTCTTTTTTTGTGGGATTGCTTAGAGGGTATTTGTGCTTTTGGAGAGAGGAAAAATGAGAGAGCTGGCAGGGCATTTCTCTCTCACTCTGACCCTAACTTGATTTATTCCCAGTGCACAATTGCGTAGAGCATGCTAAACCATATGAGTTATTAATCCTCAACAAGCTAAACAACCAATCTTCACCAAATGGTTACTCTTGCAAGCTTCACAAAAAAGAGTAGTGTTTGAAAAGATCATTTTCAGAAGGAATTTCCAACAAATGTCTAAGCTTTATGATGCTTTATCACACCATCCCATTACCCTCTTTCTACTGCCACCACATCAGCCACTTTGACCTTAAGGTCAAACTCTGTCTTGGATCAAAACAAAACAAAACAAGAACAACAAAACTCTTCCTCAACAGTCTCAAACTCAAACACACCCCCTTCCTATCATTCCCCAATATATCCCCTTTGTCAAGACCCTAGTCATCTCTCCCTTGGACTATTACAACAGCCTTCTAACTTGTCTCCTTGTTTCTGGTCTTGCCTCTGGTCCTTTCTACTCTCCATGCTGCTGTCAGAGTGATTTACCAAAAATGGTCACTTACCAACTTCCCTACTGCCTACAGAAGCAAGTCCATCTGCCTTAGTATGGCATACAAGACCTTTCATGATTTGACTCCTGCCTATTTCTGCAGTCTCATCTCTCACCACTCACTTGCTGTGTACCTTATGGTCTAGTGTAGCCATACTGAATTACTTACATTTCCTGCAACATACCATGCTGTTCCCCTTGACAGGTTTGACCTCCTCACACTGTTTCTTCTGGGTAACTCCTACTCATCCTTCAGAATTCAGTTCAGGCATCACTTTTCCAAAAAGCTTTCCTTTAATCTCTCTTCAGTTGGATTCTATCCAGTTCACTGTGTTCTCAAAACCCTCTGTGCTTGTCATTATCATATTAGTTGTTACAGTATAGTATCACCTTTCTGTTTTGTTTCCTCTCACTCAAATGTGAACTCCTAAAAGGCAGGGACTTTGTCAAATTTATGTCTGTGTTCTGGCACACAGTAGATATGCAAAAATATATTGTTTCAGAGCTGCTGCAATCGCCATGACCTGCGATAACCTGCATGAGCTCGCCTACCAGAATATGAAAAAGCAGAGCTTCTCGATTAAGGGAAAGCACTGAGATGACGCGCTTTCTCCTGCCACCGGGAAGCAGAGGGACTCAGGGATCATGCAGCAGAAGCTGAAAAAGGCAAATGAGAAGAAGGAGGAACCCATGGAGCTTTGTGGTTTCGTGTCAACCCTCTTGCCCTTTGCCTGTGTGCTTGGAACCAGTCCCACTACGTGCTCGAGTTTCCTCTTGTCTTGCTCACAGGTCCCAGCATCAATGGCATGCCCTTTGTTCTGAGTCTGCAGTGGGTCCATTTTCTGCTTCCTTCCCCTCAGGTGTTCTCTCCCCCTGTGCTCAGTGCTTTTTTATTTCTGTGGAGCTCATCCCAAGTACTAAAACTAGCTTTGTAATTCCTTGAAAAAAATGTTTTGTTTCATGAATAGAACATAAAGATGACTACCATATAAGCCTCAGGATTACCACCTCTTATTTGGCTCCTGGGTACCACTTTAAAAAGTCTGGTCACAATCCTTGTTGAGGCACACATATATGTCTGTGAGAATTTTAATCATTTAATCCTAATATCTGCAATAGAAAGATCCTTTTTTTTTCTTCTCAAAATCACATGCTAACCTCAATTCTCTCTACATCATAGTTGGGATCAGCTTTATCTTTGCATTCAACACAATGCTGTCATGTTTCAAAGTTTTGTTATTTGAAACCCTGGGTCCCTTCTCAGACTTTCAATTTCATCTGAAGACACTAATGACTAACAACTAATTGCATTTAATGTGAGTCCCCCCCCCCCGATTTCTGGGAACATTAGTCTCCATCCCTGTGAGCAACTAAATTCCACTGCTTACTGCCCTAAGGCCAAATCCAAGAAAGGTTTTATGGCTCATAAAATTTTCCTGCTGTTTGGAATAGAGGGTACAGAGCCTGGGTATCATAACAGAAACTGTTAATCTGTACATCGGGTATACTTAAGCATGTAAAGCCAATTTATAACATTCTGTGAACTTAAAAGCATCTTTTCAGACCTATTCAAATTGTATTCATGTGGGAGAACTGTGCTCGTAGCTATTTTTAGAGTTTTAGCTCATCTTCCACAAATATGCCAAGGTACCCTCAACAGTGTTAGAAATCAAAAATGTTTCCAAAGAAGTGGGCCAAGGTTCCAATTCCTTCTGATGTGGCAGGGCTGATTACAGAATGCTAATTCTTATTGTGGATTAAGAGGATGGACAGCAGGTCTACCAGCTGTCTAAGAAGGGGAAAAAGAGGTTATTAATCCACTGACTTCAGAGAGAGGATCAGTAGGTGACAGTGAACAGCAGCTCTTGCAAATGTCTGGCAGTAGGAAATCTCATGGGGTGTGGGAGAAGGAAACTGACATTATTGAGAAGTCCCTTTGGTGGGAATACAATATACTGCTACCCTTCTTCAGGATATGCCTTCATCTACTGTCATCTCCTCGCATTCCCTCTCTTCCTTCTCTCTTTCCTTCCTTCCATCCTTCCTTCAATTCTCTCTCTCTCTCTCTCTCTCTCTCTCTCTCTCTCTCTCTCTTTCTCTCTCTCTCTCTCTCTTTCAGTCTCTTTGTTTCTCATCTGTGACCTCTGGGTCATCCATTCCCTGTAATGCATTCCTGCCCTAACAGGTTTTAATTAACAACAAAAATCACACTCAATAATGTGACATGTCCACTACAATTTGGTGGCACAATTGTGTACTATTTCAATAGAAGTACATAAATCATGTTAAAGAAGATAATCACTTCACTCTACTTTTTATTAATCAAAATACACTTGATTATTTGCTTCCAACACTGGGGCTGCATTTGAAGAGAATATCCACAAATATTCAGTGACTTTGAAGATCAAAACTTTTGAACACCATTTATTGGGAAAATTAAAAAATATATTTTGCTATCTAAATGGCGGTCACAGGTGAGCCTCTGTAAATCTCCCCTGAAATTTACAACTAATCGAAAAACTATAACTCCACAAAGGACTCCCTGCACAGCAGACAGGCAAGATGAAGAGGCCAACTACTGAATTCACCTAAAGGGGGCATATCACGCGATCAGGAGAGGAGGAAAGGGACAAGTGCAGAGATGGAGCCACGCAGGTGCAGGACTCAGAACTAGCTCAGTGCTCCGAGCTCGCTGCATCCCGGAAATATCCACAGCTGACAGAGAGGGAAGAACTCAGACTACTAGGGTTCCGCTTAAGGCCCACAGGGCTGAGGGGACAGCATATAACACAGCTGAACCCAACGCTCACAGCTGAGACCTCAGAGAAAAGACTAAGGGAAGAAGGCTGAAAATGATGGTTGAAGCCCTCACTGCCGAGCACAGAATGGAAGCCTTAGGAACTGAGAATAGCCGCCCCATCCCTAAACTCCCAGAGCAAGCCCCGCCCCCACCTGCCCAGTGCTAGAAGTGGAATAGTAGCAGTGTCAAATCAAAAGAACAGCATATTTGCTGTTCTGAGAACTGTGTACCGCAGACACAGATTTCCAACCCAACTGGTACCAGCGAAGGGGAGAGAGCTATGGAGCAAGACCAGCTGTAATGGTGGTCTCCACCATTGCTCTGGGCCACCTCTCACAACTCACCCTGCCTCTGGCCCCACCTACCTGGGTGGATCGATGCAGGAGTAAAAGAACTGCTGAAACACATGGGCTATGAATCTGGTGCAGGAAGAGCTTTGGAACTTCAAAAGCTCTCTGCATACTCACATGGACAATACGCACTGTAACCCAGGCGAACTATTAACAGAGGAGAACCCATCTCCCAGGGAACCCCACCATTGCGTAAGGAGCTGGAATACTACAGAGAAAACATAGCACTACCATGTGAGAGAGAAAAAAAAGCTTCAGTCAGAGAGAAAACAAAACATTCCACCAACAAGTACTAAAAAACAAAAGAAAGACCTCTTCCTATCAACTTATTGCAGAAGCCACTCCTGTAGATGTCCAGGAAGAGAAATAATAAATCAGTAATCACCATGAATAACCAAGGCAACAAGACAACTCAGAAAGAAAGTGAAAAGTCTCCAGAAAAGGAACCTAAAGATATGGAAATATGTGACTTAAATGACAGAGAATTCAACATTGCAGTTCTGAAAAAACTCAACAAGATGCAAGAAAACACAGAAAGAAAGTTTAAAGAACTCAGAAACACAATCAAAGAACACCATGAGCATTTTACGAAAGATTAAAATTTTTAAAAAGAAACAAATAGAATTTCTGAAGATTAAGAACTCAATAGAAGAAATTAAAAATGAAATAATCAGCGTAGGTAGTAGAGTTGACCAGATGGAGGAAAGAATCAGTGACATCAAAGATAGAAACCTGGAAATGACACACATGGAAGAAGAAAGAGACTTGAGACTTAAAAGAAATGAAAGAACTCTACAAGAACTTTCTGACTCCATCAGAAAAAGCAATATAAGAATAACGGGCATACCAGAAGGAGAAGAGAGAGCAGGGAACAGAGAATATATTCAAACAAGTTGTCGATGACAACTTCCCAAACCTGTGGACAAAACTGGATATTAGAATCCAAGAAACAAATAGAACACCAAATTACCTCAACCCAAACAGTCCTTCTCCAGGGCACATTGTATTGAAGCTCTCTGAAATCAACGACAAAGAAGGAATCCTCAAGGCAGCCAGGGAAAAGAATACGGTAACCTACAAAGGAAAACCCATTAGATTATGATCAGATTTCTCAGCAGAAACTCTACAAGCCAGGAGGGAGTGGAACCAAATATTCAAACGATTGAAAGAGAGAAATCATGAGCCAAGAATAATATATCCAGCAAAGATATCCTTTAGCTATGAAGGAGGAATAAAGAACTTTCCAGACATACAGAAGCTGAGGGAATTTTCTAATACACGACCTGCACTACAAGAAATACTAAAGGAGGCTATTCGACCACCATCAACAGGGACAATTTGTGGCAACCAAAACATAAAAAGGGGGAGAGTACACCCCAGTCAGAATGGCTATCATCAACAAGACAAATAGTAACAAGTGTTGGAGAGGCTGTGGAGAAAAAGGAACCCTCATACACTATTGGTGGGAATGCAGACTGGTGCAGCCATCATGGAAGGCAGTGTGGAGGTTCCTCAAAAAATTACGAATAGAATTGCCATATGACCAGCAATACCTCTCCTGGGTATCTACCCCAAAAATCTGAAAACATTTATACATAAAGACACGTGTGCTCCAATGTTCATTGCAGCTTTGTTTACGGTGGCCAAGACATGGAAACAACCAAAATGTCCTTCAATAGACGAATGGATAAAGAAGTTGTGGTATGTATACACAATGGAATACTATTCGGTGGTAAGAAAAGATGATATAGGAACATTTGTGACAACATGGATGGATCTTGAGAGTGTAAAGCTGAGCGAAATAAGTCAGACAGAAAAAGCAGAGAACCATGTGATTTCACTGATATGTGGAATATAAACCAAAAACAACAAAAGAACAAGACAAACAAATGAGAAACAGAAACTCATAGACACAGACAATAGTTTAGTGGTCACCAGAGGGTAAGGTGGGTGCGGGGTGGGTTTGAGGGTAAGGGGGATCAAATATATGGTGATGGAAGGACAACTAACTCTGGGTGGTGAACACACAGAGGGATTTATAGATGATGTAATACAGAATTGTACACCTGAAATCTATGTAATTTTACTAACAATTGTCACCCTAATAAATTTATAAAATAAAATAAAAAGTAGTGGTATATATACACAATGGAATACTATTCGGCGGTAAGAAAAGATGATATAGGAACATTTGTGACAACATGGATGGATCTTGAGAGTATAATGCTAAGTGAAGTAAGTCAGACAGAAAAAGCAGAGAACCATATGATTGCACTGACATGTGGTATGTAAACCAAAAACAACAAAAGAACATGAGAAACAAAAACTCATAGACACAGCAATAGATTATTGGTTACCAGAGGGGAAGGGGGGTGGGGGTGGGAGATGAGGGTAAGGGGGATCAAATATATGGTGATGGAAGGAGAATTGTCTCTGGGTGGTGAACACACAATGGGATTTATAGATGATGTAATACAGAATTGTACAACTGAAATCTATGTAATATTACTAACAATTGTCACCCCAACAAATAAATTTAAAAAAAAGAAAAGAAATGCTAAAGGAGGCTATTCGACCACCATCAACAGGGACAATTTTTGGGAACCAAAACATGAAAAGGCGGAGAGTAAAGGCCTGAACCAGAATATGGGAATGGAAAAAGAAAACGTTGTGAAGAAAATGAATACTCTAAATATCAAACTTTCTTTTACATTAACTTAAGGGTAACCACTCAAAAAAAAATCCAGAACTGAAATATACACCATAATAAAAGAAGAAACAGAGGGAAACATCATAGAATACCACCACACAGAAATAATAGACAACAACAAAAAGGCAAAGAAACAATGGAGACACAGCCTTACCAGAAAACTAAAGATAGAACGAAAGGAAATCCTCACATATCAATAATCACCCTAAATGTAAATGGACTGAACTCACCAATAAAAAGGCACAGAGTAGCAGATTGGATCAAAATACTAAACCCAAACATATGCTGTCTACAAAAGACACATCTCTGCTACAAGGACAAGCATAGACTCAAAGTGAAAGGGTGGAAATTGACACTCCAAGAAAATGGTATCCAGAGAAAATCAGGTGTACCCATACTGATATCAGATGAAACAGACTTTAGGGTGAAAATGATAACAAGAGACAAAGGTGTACATTTCATAATGGTAAAGGGGACTATACAACAAGAAGACATAACAATCATCAATATTTATGTCCCGAATCAGGGACCACCAAATATACCAAGCAACTACTAACAGAACTAAAGGGAGAAATTGACCAAAACACAATTATACTAGGGGACTTAAATACATCGTTGACAGCTATGGATAGATCATCGAAACAGAAAATAAGTAACGAAATAGCAGCCCTAAATGACACATGAGATGAAGTGGACATAATTGACATTTATAAAGCACTTCATCCTAAAACATCAGACTATACATTTTTTTCTAGTCTACATGTAACATTTTCAAGGATAGACCATATATTGGGACATAAAATCAGCCTCAGCAAATTTAAGAAGATTGACATCATACCAAGCATATTCTCTGATCACAAGGCTTTGAAATTGGATATGAACTGCAAAGAAAAAAGTAGGAAAAAACACATATACATGGAGATTAAATAACATACTTTTAAAGAACGACCAGGTCAAAGAAGAAATTAAAGGAGAGATCAAAAGATACTGAGAAACAGGGGGCTGGCCCGGTGGCTCAGGCGGTTCGAGCTCCATGCTCCTGTTTCGGAAGGCTGCTGGTTCGATTCCCACATGGGCCAGTGGGCTGTCAACTCCTCGAGTCCTGAAAGGGATGGTGGACTCTGCCCCCTGCAACTAAGATTGAACGTGGCACCTTGAGCTGAGCTGCCTCCCTGATTGCTCAGTTGGTTGGAGTGCGTCCTCTCTACCACAAGGTTGCCAGTTCGACTCCTGCAAAGGATGGTGGGCTGTGCCCCGTGCAACTAGAAACAGCAACTGGACCTGGAGCTGAGCTGCTCCCTCACAACTAAGACTGAAAGGACAACAACTTGAAGCTGAACGGCACCCTCCACAACTAAGATTGAAAGGACAACAAATTGACTTGGAAAAAAGGCCTGGAAGTACACACTGTTCCCCAATAAAGTCCTGTTCTGCTTCCCCAATAAAATCTTAAAAAAAAAAAAAAGAGAGAGAGAGAGATACATAGAAACAAGTGACAATGAAAATACATCCTACCAAAATTTTTGGGATGCATTGAAAGCAGTTTTAAAAGGGAAAAATATATCATTACAGGCCTATCTCAAGAAACAAAAAAAATCCCAAATAAATAACCTCATGTTACACCTTAAAGAACTAGAAAAAGAAGAACAAGTGACTCCTAGGTCAGCAGAAGAAAGGAAATAACAAAAATCAGAGCAGAACTAAATGAAATAGAGAACAAAAGGACAATAGAAAAACTGAATGTGACAAAGAGCTGGTTCTTTGAGAAGATTAACAAAATTGACAAACCCTTGGATAGACTCACTAATATAAAAAGAGAGAAGACACTAATTAACAAAATCAGAAATGGAAAAAGGAAAGTTATCACGGACACCACAGAAATACAAAGGATCATCCAAGAATACTATGAAGGACTATATGCCACCAATTCAATAACCTAGAAGAAATGGACAAGTTCTTAGAACATATAGTCTTCCTAGGCTGAACCATAAAAAACTGGAAAATCTAAACAGACCGGTCACCAGTAAGGAAATTGAATCAGTCATCCAAAACCTTCCAAAAAGCAGAATACTACTCGGGGGTAAGAAAAGATGATATAGGAACAAATGTGGCAACATGGGTGGATCTTGAGAGTATAATCCTAAGCAAAATAAGTCAGACAGAAAAATCAGAGAACCATGTGATTTCACTGATGTGTGGTATATAACCAAATACAGCAAAAAAAACAAGACAAATAAATGAGAAACAAAAACTCAAAGACACAGACAATAGTTTAGTGGTTACCAGAGGTGCAAGGGGGTGGGGGTGAGAGATGAGGGTAAGGGGGATCAAATATATAGTGATGGAAGGAGAACTGACTCTGGGTGGTGAACACACAGTGGGATTTATAGATGATGTAATACAGAATTGTACACCTGAAATCTATGTAGTTTTACTAACAATTGTCACCCCAATAAATAAAAGGAAATAAATAAATAAAAGGGCAGTGTTCCTTGAAAAATAATCTATAGGTTATCTGCACCAGAATTATGCAGGATGCTTATTAAAATTTCAGATTCCTAAATTCCATCCCACTCTTGAAACAGAGTTCTGGGTATGGAGCCAGGAGATCTACATTTTTAACATGCCCTCTAGGCAGTTCTGTTTTGCAGTAAAGGTTAGAAACTAATGATTCAGAAAGTACCTAATAATGGCCTTCAATTGTTTGGAAGGGCTTTTAAATGGAAAAAGGAAAAGAGTAATTTTGAGTTGCTCAAAAAAGGAAAAAAACTGTTTTGTGTTGCTCAGGAAAGCAGAATTTAAACTATATATGAAAGCAATAGCAAAAAGTGTTCAAATATGAGGAAGATATTTTTTAAACAGTAAAACATAGTAGCAATCAGTAGACGTAACTGTCTTGCAAAATAACCAATTTTCCATCCCTGGAAGTGTTCCTATAAAGAGGATAGAGGGCTCTCTTTTTTTTTTTTTTTTTTTTTTTTTTTTTTTTTTTTAGAGGGCTCTCTTTAAAGGATAACCTAGTGGGGATTCTTGTAGGAGCCTGACTCAGAGAAACTATGCTATCCGGCAGCACATGACCTAATTCCTGGAACCATCAGTTTGCCCTTAAAAGGTCACGTCTCTGATAAGTAAAGCTCCTTCCTCATTCCGCTCTCTCCTTCCTCATTCACTCCCCGCCCAGTTTACCCTAACCCATATAATCTTGTAGCCGCAATAAAAAATTTGAGGCTTGATCAGAACTTTGTCTTGCCTCCATTTCTTCGCGCCTCCTATTTTCTCTTTTCAGGATGTCTCCCTTCGGTCCCTGTTGAATGCCCCGCTGGTCAGGGCATTTCTGGCGCCTAACGTGGGGCCCGAAGATCCCAGACCCCTTGAAAAACTGTCTGCCTTAAGTCCGGCCGTGCGCGTTGCTGAGTCTCCGCGCGATTTTACCGCGCGAGCCTGACTCGTTTCCTGATCTCTGCGGATACAAGCCGATCCGTGAGCCTGATCTGATAGAGGTAAGCAGACAGACGAAAATAGATGTTTTGGGATGATTTTAGATTTAATATTACCCCTCGGTCGAATGAATGTGTGAATGAGTGATAGTTCCACGACTTCTCATCACGGAGCTTGCTTGGGCCCTAATCTGTGGTTCCGGTTCTGTCATACGGCATAAGGGCGACTGGACTCTGGTCCACCAGTTCGGGGGTTTATACCGAAGCGCCTTAGCTAAGACAGATTTAGTCCCGCGAGGGTCACGGCCAGATGGGCATCTGATTGTTTCACTTGTTGATTGAAGGGCCGACAAGGGGACCATGGGTCAGACATTAAGTTCTCATGAACTGTTCATTTCTGGGTTAAAGAGTTCCCTCAAGGTGAGTGGAATTAAGGCTAGAAAAAAGGATCTCCGTGAATTTTTCGAGTTTCTGACAGATATTTGTCCCTGGTTCCCCCAAGAAGGAATGATTGATATTAGAATTTGAAAGCGCGTTGGCGATGCGTTCCAAGACTTTTATAAAGCCTTTGGGCCTGAAAAGGTCCCCGTTTCTACTTTTACTTACTGGAATCTCATAAATGACGTCCTCAGGGTTCACTCCCATGACCCGGATGTTAGAGAAGTTATAAAAAAGGGGGAGAGCCTCTTAAAGGAATCGTCCTGTCCCCCGTCAGAAAATGACTCCGTGTCTATAGATATTCCTATTACTGACCCTAAGCCCAAGCCCTGTCTCGAGGAAGGCCCTACCAAAATTCGGCTGAACCCCCTAGTCATCCCTCATTAAGACTTTATCCCTGCCTTAAAAACCTTCCCCAAGATTCAGACACAACCCTCCCTCCCGAGGACCAGGCTACCCTTGAGGATGCGGCCGCTCGTTACCATCAGAAGGACCCCTCTGTATCGTCTCCTCCACCCTTCCGGCCACCTCCTTATATCATCCCTCAACACCCTCCATTCCTCGCTCCCATTGTCCACGGTCCCCCTTCTACTATTCCTCACTCCATTCCCCCTACTCAAACAGCCGCTTCCCTAACACAACAGATTACCTCTCTTCGAGAGGCCCTCCAGGAAAAACGCCAACACATTAGTCTTCTCAAAGAACTCCGTGCCCTCGAGGCTGAACTCGCTGCACTCTCTGGGCTGCCCTTTTCCCCCCGTCTACCCCTAAAACGAGCTCCTAAACAAAAACCTGTCCTCGCCTTTCCGGTCACTCGCAGACAGGCTGCAGAGGTAGGTCCCTATACTCAGACCCCTGAGGACCCCCAAGAGGAGGATACCGCGGAGGGGTCCAATAATGAAGCTGAGGAACAGGATAACCCCCCCTCAGAGGAAGAGGCGGGGCCCCTAAGAGACAGACAGCGCTACCGCCCTTTAAACATTAAATATTTAAAAGACTTAAAGGCTGCGGTCCACACTTATGGCCCTGTGGCTCCTTTCACGGTAGCCTTGCTGGAAAGCCTCACCGACCGTTGGCTGACGCCAAATGATTGGTTCACTTTAGCTCACGCCGCCCTGTCTGGCGGTGATTTTGTTTTATGGTGCACAGAGTATGCGGAAAACGCACGAAAAATGGCTGAACGAAATACTCAGAGCCAGTCCTCCCGCTCCTAGACTAGAGATCGCCTTCTCGGCCGACTGCCCTATAACACCAATGAGACTCAGGCCGCCTTCCCCCCAGGCTTGTTAGCTCAGGTCCAAAATGCCGGCCTCAAGGCCTGGCGTAAACTCCCACCCAAAGGGCCCGCCAGCACCTCCTTGGCCAAAATCCATCAAGGGCCTGACGAATCCTATTGCGATTTCATCAGCCACCTAACTGAGGCTGCCGAGCACTTAATTGGAAAAGAAGAGTCAGATAGCGCCTTTATTAAACATCTTGCATTTGAAAATGCCAATGCCACCTGCCAAGATGCCATCTGCCCCCATCGCAATGGCTCCCTCTCAGACTATATTAAACTTTGTTCTGGTGTCGGGGCGTCTCACGCCATCGGTCTAGCCATTGGAGCCGCACTAAAAAGCTTCACACAGGACAATCAAAAATCCTGTTACAATTGTAAACAGCCTGGTCATTTTGTCCGGGAATGCCCTATAGACAAACAGCCCCGTCAGCCACCTTCCACTATCTGTCCTCACTGTAAACGCGGCAAACATTGGGCTAGAGACTGTCACTCCAAGGTAGATGCTATGGGTAACCCAATTCCCCCCAGGTCGGGAAACCCCCAACGGGGCCAGCCCCTGGCCCCAAGTCCCCAGAACAAACCAGGGGCAATACGGTTTGTTCCTCAGTCCCAGTCTCCATTACCTCCCTCTGCAGAGCCACCCCAGGCAGTGCAGGATTGGACCTCTTGTCCCCCACCCCAACATTATTAACCCCTGATCAAGGCATACAACTCCTCCCTACCAATGCCCATGGGCCTCTACCACCCAATACCTTCGGGCTAGTCCTTGGGTGCGGTAGTTCAGCTCTAGCGGGGATTAATATTATCCCGGGAGTAATTGACCAAGATTACACGGGGATCATTACTCTCCTGGCCTCAACGCCTAACGGGCCGGTTACTATTCAACAAGGCCAGAGAATAGCTCAACTTATTTTACTTCCCTTAGATTCCTCCACTAAGTCTAACCTCCCTCACCCCAGACTACACTCTGCCTTTGGGGCCTCGGATACCTACTGGATACAACAAATTACCCCTTACAGACACCTACTCACCCTAAAATTAGACAATAAACCCTTTGAAGGACTCATTGACACTGGGGCTGACGCTACGGTCATCACCTCTCACTTCTGGCCTGCCTCGTGGCCTACCACTGTTGCCTCCACCCATCTAAAGGGCATCGGTCAGTCTACTAACCCTAGACAGAGTACAAAACTTCTCACTTGGGCAGACAGTGAAGGTAATACTGGCCACGTCCAACCTTATATCATCCCATGGCTGCCCGTTAACCTCTGGGGACGTGATATACTTTCCCAGTTAAAGCTTATCATGTGTAGCCCCAATGAAGTAGTCACACAACAAATGCTCAACCAAGGCTTTGTCCCAGGACAGGGGCTTGGAAAGTCGGGACAAGGCATCAAACATCCCATAACTGTTATAACCAACAATAATCGGACAGGTCTGGGACATCCCGACCAAAATTTCTCCTAGCGGCCATTGACTTCCCTGTACCCCATGCAGACAAAATAAGATGGAAATCGGATGAGCCTGTATGGGTAGACCAATGGCCACTTAATTCAGAAAAACTCACAGCCGCCACACAGTTAGTACAGGAACAACTGGCGGCCGGCCATCTTGAGCCTACTACCTCCCCGTGGAACACTCCTATATTTGTTATTAAAAAAAAGAGTGGAGCCTGGAGACTTCTCCAAGACCTCCGTGAAATTAATAAAACTATGTTTGCCATGGGGGCCCTTCAACCTGGCCTCCCTTCCCCTGTTGCCATACCAGCCAATCACTCCAAAATTATTATTGATCTAAAAGACTTCTTTTTCACCATTCCCCTCCATCCCCACGACAAAGAGAGATTTGCCTTTAGTCTCCTAGTCATTAATTTCAAAGGACCCATGCCTCGCTATCAATGGAAGGTCCTTCCACAAGGCATGGCCAATAGCCCTACACTTTGCCAAAAATTTGTGGCCCAAGCAGTTGACCCTCTTCGTACACGGTGGCCCTCTATTTACATTATCCATTACATGGATGACATCCTTTTGGCCGGGCCATCCTCCGAAAAGGTTCTCCAATGCTGCCTAGAACTTACTAAAAATCTTGCCCAATTTGGTCTCCAAATCGCTCCTAACAAGATTCAAATACAAGATCCCTACTATTATCTTGGCTTCGAGCTCAATTCCAATCTTATTACCACTCAAAAGATTGTGCTAAAAACATCCCATCTCCGTACGCTCAATGATTTTCAAAAATTCTTGGGAGACATTAACTGGCTCCGGCCATATCTCAGGCTCACTACAGGACAGTTAAAACCATTATTTGATATCTTACAGGGAAATCCTGACCCTCTCTCTCCGCGTTTGCTTACTCCAGAAGCTCACCAGTCCCTTTAAATAATACAATTAGCCATTGAACAACAACAGATTAAACACATCTTACCACCAACCCTTCTCGCTTATCATATGTGCCACCCCTCACTCTCCAACGGCGGTACTATGGCAAGAGGCCCCCCTATTGTGGATTCATTTACCCTCTTCGCCCGCCAAGGTTCTTACTCCCTATCCCACATTAACAGCCAACATCATCCAAATAGGGAGAGAAAAGAGTCGATTACATTTCGGAAAAGATCCTAATCGGATCATCCTCCCTTATACTAAAAATCAAATTGATTGGCTCATGCAAAATGATGATAATTGGACAGTGGTACTTTCTTCCTTTCCGGGTACTATAGACAACCATTACCCTGCCAATAGATTGCTCCAATTTACACGAGTTCACCCATTTGTTTTTCCAAAAATTACCAGTGCCAAGCCCCTATTAGCGGCTGCCTTAGTCTTCACTGACGGCTCCTCCAACGGTCAGGCTGCCTATGTTATCAATGGCCACACCTTTACAGTCCCCTCACCCTATCAATCTGCACAGCTAGTTGAACTGTTTGCTATCCTACAGGTTTTTATCCAACTCCCAGATACTCCATTTAACCTATATACAGACAGTGCTTATATCGCCTTCTCCCTCCCCCTTCTAGAGACTGTGCCCTACATCAAACCCTCCAGCAATGCAGTCCCTCTTTTCTGCCGTCTTCAACGGCTCATTACCTCAAGACATCACCCCTTCTTTGTCGGCCATTTACGGGCCCATTCCGACCTTCTTGGCCCTTTAACTCAGGGCAACACCCTTGCAGACGCCGGCACCCGACTCGTCCTCCCCGTTCTCACCGACCCCCTAACCAAAGCTCAACAGTGTCACGCCCTCCATCAATTAAATGCCCGCACACTCCGCCTAATGTTCAAAATTACTAGGGATCAGGCCAGGGAAATAGTCAAGAGCTTCCCTGGATGTGTTACCCTTCTCCCAACACCCCACTTAGGGGTCAATCCTCGGGGAATTCTCGCCAATGAAATCTGGCAAATGGATGTTACCCATATCCCAGAGTTCGGGTCCCTCAAATATGCTCATGTCACCATCGATACTTACAGTGGGTTTATCTTCTCCAGCCTCCATACAGGAGAAGCTACAAAAAATGTTATTGCCCATGTCCTCCAGTGTCTAACTGTACTTGGAAAGCCCCAAAAGATAAAAACTGATAATGGCCCCGGGTACATTTCCCAGGCCTTTAAACAGTTTTGCGGCCAATTTCAGATTCAACATGTCACTGGTATCCCGTATAATCCCCAGGGACAAGGAATTGTTGAACGAGCTCATCAAACCTTAAAAAACACCTTATATAAACTCAAAACATCCACTTCCTACCCCACTAAAGGTTCTCCTCGTAATATTCTAAATCACGCCCTGTTCGTCCTCAATTTTCTACAACTAGATGACCAGGGTAACTCCGCTGCAGACCGCCTTTGGCGTCAAAAAACAAAACATCAATACGCCAAGGTCATGTGGAGAGATCCCCTCACGGCAAAATGGAACGGGCCCGACCCAGTTCTCATCTGGGCGCGAGGATCTGCCTGCATATATGATACCCAAGAAAACAATCCCCGTTGGCTACCCGCTCGTCTGGTTAAACCCATTATCCCCCCTATCACTAATCCATCACCACCAGGGACTTAATCCCTGAGAGATTTCCTTTCTTTTTTTCTTCCACAGATGTTACACCCAACCATTCTCGTTGGATATCTACTCCTGATAACTTCTTGCGTTTTGGCTGGCTATTGTTAATTCCACTGCTCCTGCCTGCCCCGCTCCTAATCATGTTTTCATCTGCGGCAACGGCCTGGCCTTCATGGCCCTCCCCACCAATTGGACTGGCCTCTGTGCACTGGCTTTTCTCTTGCCAGATATAGATATTCTACCCGGAGATCAGTCACTTCCTATACCAGCCCTTGATCTTTTCCCTGGATGACAAAAACGGGCTCTCGCATTTATTCCCCTTATGGCAGGACTAGGTATAACCGCCGCTATGGCCACAGGTGCTGCCGGGGTAGGAGTGTCCGTAGACACTTATCAACGGCTCTCTCTCCAACTTATTGATGATGTTACCACACTATCAGATACTATTAATGACCTTCAAGACCAGGTCGATTCCTTAGCAGAAGTGGTACTCCAAAACAGACGAGGGCTTGATCTTCTAACGGCGGAACAAGGGGGGATCTGTTTAGCTTTACAGGAACGATGCTGCTTCTATGCCAACAAATCCAGCATAGTGCGAGACAAGGTCAAGAGACTCCAAGAAGATCTTCTTCAACGCAAAAAACAACTTCTTGACAACCCCTTTCTAACCAGTTTTAATGGTCTCTTGCCTGTCCTCCTCCCCATCCTTGGTCCCATTCTAGGATTACTCCTACTTGTCTCCCTCGGACCTTGGGCATTTAATAAACTGACAGGATTCATCAAACAACAAATAGACAACATTTTGGCCAAACCTATCCATATTCATTATCAACGTCTGGCCACAAATGACCATTCGGAAGGTAATCATACGGGCTCCAGCTATATAAACTTGTAGCAGACACGGTGGCTGAAAACGTGTCGGCCCGATCTAAAGGGCTTGAGCACCTGACGGCTGCAGCGACTGGGTACTGCAAGGGAGGGTCCCAACTGACCCAATTTCAGCTCTCCCTGAACTCATGTCCAGACTACTTAGGGGTTGGTGCCTAAGTCAAAACAATTGCCTCACCCCTGGTCCAAAAAAGACACCAGAGGCTACGCCTTGCGCGTTATTCGGGCCGTCTGAGACCTCTGAGTCCCCGTCTTGGTTAAGGCTCACTCTCTTAAAAAGATAAAGAGAGAGGAGAAGTAGGAGCCTGACTCAGAGAAACTATGCTATCCGGCAGCACATGACCTAATTCCTGGAACCGTCAGTTTGCCCTTAAAAGGTCACGTCTCTGATAAGTAAAGCTCCTTCCTCATTCCGCTCTCTCCTTCCTCATTCACTCCCCGCCCAGTTTACCCTAACCCATATAATCTTGTAGCTGCAATAAAAAATTTGAGGCTTGATCAGAACTTTGTCTTGCCTCCATTTCTTCGCGCCTCCTATTTTCTCTTTTCAGGGTGTCTCCCTTCGGTCCCTGTTGAATGCCCCGCTGGTCGGGGCAGATTCTTACATTGAGCGGAAGTTTTAACAAAGTGATTTCTTGAGTCCCTGTAGTTCTAGCTTGTACATTTAAAGAATTTATACAAGCTTCAAACCATTTAAGATTATGCCATGGCCTCCAAAGTTGATAATCTGGTCTCTTTGATCATTCCTTTACTTAGCATTCATTTGTGACAACTAATGTATGCTGAACACTGTGCTTGTCTGTAGAGATAGAATGGCAAATTCAAATTTTGGTTTGGGGAACTTTCTGGGGTTTTTTGCCTGAATATTATTGATCTATGGTTGGTTGAATCCATGAATGTGAAACCTGTGGATACAGAGGGCCAACTATACATTAAGTGAGAAGAGAATCTAGGACAAATCCCTGTGAAAACAAACAACTAACCTACCAGATGAAAAAAAAAGTGCCTGCAAAGAACCCTGAAAATGTCCAGATTTTTTATTCATTTGTTTGTGTTGTTTTATATTTCTTTTTGTGAGCCACTGAATTCTAATAATGATATGGTGTACATTAAGATGCACTCATCCCATTTGACTAATTGGTTTTCTGATAATTTCCTTAGTAAACAGAACAGTCTCTTGCTCTGACTTTCAGCAGCAATGTTCTGTAACCCTACTTGCTTATCTAGTGTCCAACTAGCTTTTATCTCTGATGCAAAGTTTCTTATGACTACCACCTGCTTTCTGATTACTACCTCACAGCCATCTTTCATATTTGTTAATTGAATAGTGAATCCATAAAATGGGGACTCTGGCATCCACTGTTGTTAGTATTAAAAGGGATAACTATGTACCAAGTATAATGCCAAATATAATAGATTTGTTGTATGTTTCTCGCAAACAATAAATTACTCTAATAGATTTTAAATGTGAACTAGTTGCATAACATCTTTTAAAAGATGTTTCTAATACTTAAAGTGAAGAATAATGTAAAAATATGTAGAACATTTGACAATCTTGGTATCTCCATTTGTCTCACACTCTACATCTAATTTTGTTCCTTCAAAATTTACTCCAAATCCAAGAACGTTCCACTATCCTGTTCCAAACTACCATCATCTCTGACCTAGATTATTGCAATAGCACATAACAGGTCTCCCTATTTCCTGTTTCCAGTTTTCCCCCCCTATAGTCCTTTGTCAACACAGTAGCCAGAGTGATTCGTATTTAAAACATAACTCAAATCACCACTTTACTCCTCTGTTCAAAACCCTGCAAATGGTTTCCCATCTTAGTCACATAAAAAACCAAAAAAAAATTTTGTTTTATTAAATTTATTGGGGTGACAATTGTTAGTAAAATTACATAGATTTCAGGTGTACAATTCTGTATTACATCATCTATAAATCCCATTGTGTGTTCATCAGCCAGAGTCAGTTCTCCTTCCATCACCATATATTTGATCCCCCTTACCAGAGGATAAGGAGGGTGGGGGGTGGGGGGTGGGAGATGAAGGTAAGGGGGGGATGAAGGTAAGGGAGCCAAAAATTTTATGATGGCTCCTTCAGACCCATAAACAAGTTTCTATTTTCTGCTCGTCTACTCTGATGTCATGTTCCTTTACTTTCCCCTCTCTCTCACTCTACTCAGTCTACTTTAATCTGTTCTCCAAATGCACTAGCTACTCTCCCAACCTCAGGGCCTTTGTCTTTGGTTATTTACTTTCCCTGTGACACTCGTCTATCAGATTCCTCCATAGCTGAAGCCTTCTTCTCTTTCAGGCCTTTGTTCAAATGTCACTTTTCATCAAGGTGTTTCCTAACCACCCTATTTAATACTACAACCTCCCCCCCACACACACAGCTTCCTGTACTTCCTCATTATATATATTTTTCCCCATAGCACTTTTCACTTATAAATGTATTTTATTTACTTGTTTTGCTTATAGCCCATCTGCCCTCACTTGAATGTAAGCTCCATGAGGGCAGGGATTTTTTGTTCTTTATTCACTGCTATATCCACACAACTTATAACAGTATCTGGCTGAATATGTATTTGTTGAATGAATGAATGAATGAATGAATGAAGCACATGAAGCGATGTTTTTGGCTGAGAACATTCCTTTCTATATATCTTAATATGGAAATAACATTCTCTAGGTTCTTCTTTCCCTTTACCACTAGGCATCCTTTACCACTAGGCATTCTTAAGCATATTTCTGAAAATCATCCAAAAGTTTAATAAGACCAGACACAGCACCTTGATTGCTTTTAGACATTGACTATGTGGAGCATCTAACAACTGTGAACTATAATGTACTCTGTTCACATATTTGCTTCTGATGGCAATCCAAGGTGCTAATTTCTGTCTCTATTGTAACCAAATAGTTTGTCCACCTGGTGCTGCAAATACCCAATTAAGCTGACACTGGGGGCTGTGAAAGAAAGTGGTGTTGATTGTATAGTGTTACACAGTGGAGAGCGCGCAGCTTGTGCTAGAAAAACATGAACTCTCCAATGGTTTACAGGCAAGAGGTTTTATGGAGCAAAAATGATAAGTTGGGCGGCTGGTTACCTCAGTTGATTGGAGCGCTTGCTCTTAACAACAGGTCTGCTGGTTGGATTCCCACATGGGCCAATGGGCTGTGCCCTCCACAACTAGAATGAAGACAACGACTTGAGCTGAGCTGCTGCTGAGCTGCCTGCCGGTGGGCAGCCTGATGGCTCAGTTGGTTAGAGCAGGTCTCTTAGTGACAGGGTTGCCGGTTGGATTCCCGCATGGGATGGCTCCTGGAAAAAACAGTTACCCAATAAAAATTAAAAAAAAAATCATAAGTCATCATGAGTAAGGGGTTTGGGTTCATGGGTGAAACTGATTGGTCAAGAGTGAAGTAAGGGCAGTAAATCCTGATTTCAGGTTTAAGGTCAGCTGTGGCAGGCATCCCTCAGTCTGGTTTCATGGGAATGTGGTCAGGGGGTCATTTGGCTTTAGGGCTCAGGAGCTGAAGTACAACTTAGGGCATGATGTTATCTTCAAGCTTAACAAAACCCACACCTTGTGACCATTAGTCAGGGCCTGGCCATCATTTCTTGCTGCCTTAGGGATTAATAAATGTAAGGGAAAGGGCTGAGGGAATGCTGTAAAGATACTGAATTAGAGTGCAGAAGCTACATGTTAAATCAAAATCATACATTAAATCAGGATCCTCACTTTCATTATAGTATTTTGTCTTCCTATATTAATATTAACAAATAAAATGTGCAATTGTAGTTTTACAACTGTACCATCTCTAAGGGAATCTGTGCCACTGATTCCCTCTCATTCTGAAGTATACACACCCAGAGACTCTGCTGTCTATTACTTCCGGATACAGAACAACGGAAATTTCTGGGAGCTGAATTCCTGTTCAAGGGGTACAGTTCTATCATTCACTAACTATTTCTTTCTTTCTTTTTTTTTTTTTTTTTTGCTGAAAAAGCTGGTATACATATAGTGATTCTGTGTGTACAGGCTTTTCATTTGAATGCAAAATGTTCAAATGAACATTTATAGTTACATGTTTAAAATTGATATACAGATCACATAAGGTAGTCAAACTCATACAGAGTTAAATATAGTCCACATTCTACCACACAAACTGAACTAAGATAGTTTAGCTTACCAGAAAGTGCCACCCCTGTTGTTGAAAATACATCCAGCTTAAGAGAAATCTTAGAAGAGTTTATCTGAGCCAAATTGACAACAATTGCCGGGAAGCAAAGTCTCAACGAGTTGAGAAAATGCTCCACAAAATGGCCGTTTTGCAATTTATTTTATACATTAGAATTAAAGGAGGAAGGTTACATGAAATCCATTAGTTGTAGATTAAGGGGGTGGGAGGAAGCAAAGCAGGGAAATCTCTGGGATTGGATAAAAAGCAAATGGAGAGACACACACTTCTTTTACATTGGTGGGTACAGGATAGTTAATAGCATTTTACAGCACATAGAGATGATATTTGGGGAACAAGATAACAATGAGAGATTTTGTAGTTTCCTGCTCTGGTGTGGTGGGTTGTGCCCGCTGAGGGGTCTGGAAAAAGAAATTACTCTGACATTCCAAGGGTATGTTACCTTAGATGCAAAACGACAACAGACGGGCTCACTTAAGGTAAAGATTGACCTCTGTCAAGGAAGCCACAGGCCAAGCATGTGACTTCCTGCCATGGCCCACCTTAGTCATGAATTTTTATGTTCACGCCATCCTGTGTGGTTAGTTTCAGTCTCTTGAGCTTGTCAAGTTTAACATGTGGCCCCTTTTCCATCGACACCCCAAGTACGCCTCTTTGGCCTAAGGATTATTTTAAGCTAGTTATTCTGAGAAACAGCAGACACAGGAGAAACTCTGAAAACAAAGTTGCCCTTCTGTAAGGGAAATTTACATTTATAAAGGAAATCTCCATTTGTAAGGATGTCTCTCTGTACCAGGAAGAGAAGGGTGACTCTAGCAATGACTTAAATCTGCATAACAAGCTGTTAATAAAGTTGTTTGTTTTTCTCCTCCTGTTCATGTGTTTTTTATTACAGGGGTTCTCAGCCAAGAAATCAGAAAAGTAGAGGGAAAATTGTTTTTCCTCCCCTACAGTAGCTGTAAACAATCTACCGTTTTTAGGGGAAAAGGCAAGCCTATAAGAACCTTTGCAGGTGATGGGGACTTGGTAGTATTTTGCTATGTCCTAGAAACCGTATTCTCATTTATTAGTTAGGTTGTACTATTACCAAAGTATGTGCACAAATAGCATTACGAATGCTACTGCAAAATTATGAGTCATGAATGTAAAGCAATAGCAACATCTGAAAAGCAAGCACTGGCTCGTATCAATACCAAAGTGTCGATGAAAAACATCCAGCCTAAGAGAAAGCTTATGAGTTTATTTGAGCCAAACTGTCAACAATTGCAGGGAAGCAAAATCTCAACGGATTGAGAAAATACTCCACGAAATGGTGGTTTGCAGCTTATTTTATACATAAAATCAAAGGAGGAAGGTTACATGAAATCCATTGGTGATAGATTAATGGGGTGGGAGAAAGCAAAGCGGGGAGATCTCTGGGATTGGATAAAAGTAAATTGGAGAGACAGGTACTTCTTTTATATAGGTGGGTGCTGGATAGTTAACAGTTCGGTTTTTACAGCACATAGAATGGTAACCAGGAGACAAGCATAATAATGAGGAATTTTGCAGTTTCCAGCTCTGCTCAGGAAAAAGGATTACTGACATTCCAAAGATGTTATCTAGGTGCAAAAAGACAACAGACAGGCCCACTTAAAGGCACAGATTAAGTTTGTGAAGGAAGCCAAAGATGTGACTTCCCGCCATGGCCCACTTAGTTTTGAAATTTTTTATGCTCACGCCATCTTATGTGGTTATTTTCAGTCTCCTGAACTTGACAGGTTTAATATGTGGCCCCTTTTCTGTCCACAAAAGAATAAGCCCAAGGGACTTTAAAGCTAAATACAAAAGCTAAAGGTGAAGGTGTTGATTTGATATCTTTTAAAGGTGGTGCAGTTCCTTTATTTTTTTACCTGTTTCTGTGTTGTGAAATAAGAAAACCAGAAGACCTTGCAACTATCTTTTTTTATTTTATTAAATTTATTGGGGTGACAATTGTTAGTAAAATTACATAGATTTCAAGTGTACAATTCTGTATTACATCATCTATAAATCCCATTGTGTGTTTACCACCCAGAGTCAGTTCTCCTTCCATCACCATATATTCGATCCCCCTTAACCTCATCACTTTGGTATGTAAGGTTGCAATTATGGCAAACACTTTTTGTATTAAAAATCAGAAAAAAAAATGGTGAATGCTACTTAACAGAGTACTTGAGCATGAATGGATTTTCAGTGAAATGTTTAATAAAAGAAAAAACTAAATGTGATTATTATGTGGTATTTTATATAATAGCAGAGAAACTACAAAATGTTCCCTCCTATTCATTTGCAGAAGGTTCTTAACAAAGAGCTCATATATTCCTAAGAAAATTTCAGAGTTGCTGAACATGCCTAAGTACATAGCTAGTAATAAAGTAGGAATATTTCTCTGTGAGTCCCCAAATGATGTAAATGATGTTGGATCTGTCGACAGTTTCTGCGTGTGGGCCGGGATCGTGTCTCGTGAAGACCAAGAATGGGCACACGGACCAGGGAGAGGCAAAGAGTTGTAAAGGAAGATAGTTTATTAGAGGCAGGGGAAGAGATTGCAGCTCTCGAGCGGGAGGGAGGTACCCGAAACTGGGAAGCCAAGTGACTGACGCAAAAGCTCTTTTATACCTTCCCTTGCCTGCTTGGGGAAAGGGGCTGGGGAGCCTTCTAACTGAATTCATCTATCAGGTTTGTCGTGTTTGCCCATCCTGAAGGGATTAACGAAGGAACCCATTCCTATCTACTAGATCTGATCCTTTGTCTGGCCAGAAGGGATTTGAGATTATCTACTAACCTCAAGGTGCGTTCATATCTTTGTCTTGGAGTTAAGGAGACATTCCAGAACCTGGCATTTCAGGATATGGCTGCTTTTTGTTTATTTCACCCTGTCTACCTAGCAACATGCTAACTAACCTGTTTCAGTAATACTTCACTAAGTTGTGAAAGTAGATGATTTGTCTGAATATCTGAATACAGAAGAGCAACAGACAGGATTCAGCCCAAAAAATAAAGCAGTCACATCAATGAGAGGTATAGATCTCTTACTAAATGCATTATTTTACCAAGAAAATATAAGATGTTTGATATCACAGTTGAAAAATATGGCAAAACTGAAAAATATTTTTTTTAAAGATTTTATTGGGGAAGGGGAATAGGACTTTATTGGGGAACAGTGTGTACTTCCAGGATTTTTTTCCAAGTCAAATTGTTGTCCTTTCAATCTTACTTGTAGCGGATGCTGTTCAGCTTCTGGTTGTTGTCCTTTCAGTCTTAGTTGTGGAGGGTGCAGCTCAGCTCCAGGTCCAGTTGCTGTTGCTAGTTGCAGGGGGCGCAGCCCACCATCCCTTGAGGGAGTGGAACTGGCAACCTTTTGGTTGAGAGTCCACTGGCCCATGTGGGACTCGAACCGGTGATGGGGAAACTGACCTTAAAATGGTTCCCTGCCACGTGGAACTGAGCTAAAATGGTGGCCCCAGAAGAAAGAGAAGTCCCCAGCCTAAACCCCAGCCCATTTCTGCATAACCCCCTCCAAGCCACACCTTGAGCCAATCACCAGAGGACACCTACCCCTTCCCCAACTCAAGGAGGTCCCCAACCCATAAAAACCTGCTCAAAACCTTGCTAGGGGCTCAGTATTTTGGGAAGGATCCCGCTGAGCCCGCCTGTGTAATAAAGCTGACTCTCCCAACTCTCTGAGTGCTGCTTGGGTTCTTTCCGGTCTTGGATTCTGCAATACTGGCAGCCTTCAGAGTTAGGAGCAAGGAGCTCCAACCGCCTGAGCCACCGGGCCGGCCCGAAAAATATTTTTTCTATTTAAAACAGTATGCGTTTCTTTACATTTTATAGGAATGAAGTTTTCTTAAATACCATGTCTGAAAGGAGCTTCAGGGATAGATATAAAATTATGGAACCTGAACAAAAATGCTTATTCAGGGAATAAGGTGTCTTGACCAAATCGATTTTCTGATGAAATATAGCTAAATTGAGTTTTGTTCTAATTTTTGTTCAATAGAAATATTCTAAAGGATATTATTTTTCTGTTGAATTTATAAAACCAAATTCAATTGAATTGGATTAATAAAAAACACAATTTAAGCTTTTTTTATACTTGAACATGTGGTGCATGATTGGATTACCATTTTGAACAATAATCACTCTCCAGGAGTCTAGATATAGAACATGAATTTGTGTTTGTTTACTTGTTTTGTCAACAAAAAAACAAATCTCTGACAACAGGTTTATCGTGATGTTTCATTTTTTATTTCAAGTGGAAGATAGCAAAATACCCTGGTTGATGAACTGGAAGTTGTAGTTAAGTGACTAATAAGAATGTAAGATTTCCCATGTGTAATGAAAGTGGATCAACAGAAAGGGATTCAAATATTTGATACTTATACATTTTTATTCTTTTTCTCACTTTAAAATTCATCTTTGTGCATTTTTTTCATGCAGCTGTGACAGGAGCTCTGTGCTCTGGCCCCAACTCTGGGTGTTGGTATAGGTCAGGCTACATGCTGAGCGCTAAACAATTCACCAGCTGTGTATCAGAGTGTGTGAGCACGGGGGATCAGCCACAAACTATTCCTACACATTTCATGGGAAAGACGAAGAACCAAACCAAAAAAAAGAAAAAAAAAAAAAGAAAGAAAATGAAGTTTCTGGGCTCTACTCTTTAGGAAGGACCTCAGTTACATCTCTTGTCTCTGTCTGAGCTTACATGTTGGAACTCATAAACCTACAATACTAAATGAGATTACACACACACAAAAAAGGCAGGGGGCGGGGAGGACAGGAGCCATGTCCAATGTAGTGGAGAGAGAAAAGAGGCAAAGACAATAGCTTTAAACAGATAAGAACATGTGAAGCATCTTGCTTATTAAAAACCTTATGGTGACATCGTGAAGATTTGTGAATTGATTTAGCAAACATGATTATGAAATGTATATTTTTTAATGCCACAGAATAAAACACAAGGGATAAGAAAGGGAACACGTTTAACTGATTGTTTCCCCAATTTCATTGTTTAGATGCTCTTTTACCTTGTATTTATTTGAGAGTAGGTGTTTCAAAATGATAGCAAAATTATAATCCCAAATTTGAACTTCTTGGCCAAGTTTCTAAATTTTAAGACGCTTTTATTTTTCTTTAATTTTATTTTATTAAATTTATTGGGGTGACAATTGTTAGTAAAATGACATAGATTTCAGGTGTACAATTCTGTATTACATCATCTATAAATCCCATTGTGTGTTCATCACCCAGAGTCAGTTCTCCTTCCATCACCATATATTCGATCCCCCTTACCCTCATCTCCCACCCCCCCACAACCCCACCCCCCTTACCCTCTGACAACCACTAAACTATTTTCTGTGTCTATGAGTTTCTGTTTCTCATTTGTTTGTCTTGTTCTTTTGTTGTTTTTGGTTTATATACCACATATCAGTGAAATCACATGGTTCTCTGCTTTTTCTGTCTGACTTATTTCGCTCAGCATTACTCTCTCAAGATCCATCCATGTTGTTACAAATGTTCCTATATCATCTTTTCTTACCGCCGAATAGTATTCCATTGTGTATATATACCACAACTTCTTTATCCATTCATCTGTCGAGGACATATTGGTTGTTTCCATGTCTTGGCCACCATAGATAAAGCTGCAATGAATATTGGAGCACACGTGTCTTTATCTCTAAATGTTTTCAGATTTTTTGGGTAGATACCCAAGAGAGGGACTGCTGGGTCATATGGCAATTCTATTCGTAATTTTTTGAGGAAGCTCCACACTGCCTTCCATAACGGCTGCACCAGTCTGCATTCCCACCAACAGTGTTTGAGGGTTCCTTTTATTCCACAGCCTCTCCAACACTTGTTATTATTTGTCTTGTTGATGATAGCCATTCTGACTGGGGTGAGGTGATATCTCATTGTGGTTTTTATTTGCATTTCTCTGATGATTAGTGATGTTGAGCATTTTTTCATATGTCTATTTGCCATTTGTATGTCCTCTTTGGAGAAATGTCTCTTCAGGTACTCTGCCCATTTGTCAATTGAATTGTTTGTTTTCTTGTTGTTGAGTTGCATGAGTTCCTTGTATATTCTGGATACTAGCCCCTTATCGGAGGCACTGTTTGCAAAAATCTTCTCCCATTCAGTTGGTGGCCTCTTTATTTTGTCAATGGTTTCTTTTGCTGTGCAGAAGCTTTTAAGTTTCATATAGTCCCATTCGTTTATTTTAGCTTTTACTTCCATTGCCTTTGGAGTTAAGTTCATAAAATGCTCTTTGAACCCAAGGTCCATAAGTTTAGTACCTATGTTTTCTTCTATGCAGTTTATTGTGTCAGGTCTTATGCTTAAGTCTTTGATCCATTTTGAATTAACTTTGGTGCATGGTGACAAATAGCAGTCCAGTTTCATTCTTTTGCACGTGGCTATCCAATTCTGCCAGCACCATTTGTTGAAGAGGCTGTCTTTCCTCCATTGTGTGTTTTTAGCTTCTTTGTCAAAAATTATCTGTCCATATTTATGTGGTTTTATTTCTGGGTTCTCAATTCTATTCCATTGGTCTATGTGTCTGTTTTTCTGTCAAGACCATGCTGTTTTGATTAATGTAGCCCTGTAGTACAAGCCAAAGTCAGGAAGTGTGATACCTCTATTATTGTTCTTTTTTCTTAAGATTGCTTTGGCTATTCGGGGTCTTTTGTGGTTCCAAACAAATCTGATGATTTTTTGTTCTATTTCTTTAAAATATGCCATTGGGATTTTGATGGGGATTGCATTGAATCTGTATATTGCTATAGGTAATATGGCCATTTTAACTATGTTGATTCTTCCAATCCATGAGCACGGAATGTCTTTCCATTTCTTTATGTCTTCTTCAATTTCTTTCAAAAATGTCTTATAGTTTTCAGCATATGGGTCTTTTACATCCTTGGTTAAGTTTATTCCTAGGTATTTTATTCTTTTTGCTGCAATTGCAAAAGGAATTGTTTTTTGTATTTCTTTTTCTGAGATTTCATTGTTAGTATATAGGAAGGCAATGGACTTTTGTGCGTTGATTTTGTAGCCGGCAACTTTACTGTATTCGTTGATTGTTTCTAATAGCTTTTTGGTGGTGTCTTTAGGGTTTTCTATATATAGCATCATGTCATCTGCACAGAGTGATAATTTTACTTCTTCATTCCCAATTTGGATGCCTTTTATTTCTTTCTCTTGCCTGATTGCTCTGGCAAGGACTTCCAACACTATGTTGAAAAGCAGAGGTGATAGGGGACAACCCTGTCGTGTTCCTGAACGTAGAGCAAAGGGCTTCAGTTTTTCTCCATTAATTATGAGATTAGCAGAGGGCTTGTCATATATGGCCTTTATTATGTTAAGGTATTTTCCTTCTATGCCCATTTTATTAAGTGTTTTAATCATAAATGGATGTTGTATCATGTCAAATGCTTTTTCTGCGTCAATTGATATAATCATATGATTTTTGTCCTTTATTTTGTTTATGTGATGTATCACATTGATGGATTTGCGGATGTTAAACCAATCTTGTGCCCCGGTGATGAACCCCATTTGGTCGTGATGAATAATCTTTTTTAATGCATTGTTGTATTCGATTTGCTAGAATTTTGTTTAGGATTTTTGCATCGGTATTCATTAGAGATATTGATCTGTAGAGATATTGGTCTGTCCTTACCAGGTTTTGGTATCAGGGTAATGTTGGCCTCATAAAATGAGTTAGGGAGTACTGTCTCTTCTTCAATTTTTTGGAAGAGTTTGTGCAGAATTGGTATTAGATCCTCTTTGAAGGTTTGGTAGAATTCACTAGTGAAGCCATCTGGTCCCGGACTTTAGCTTTTGGGAAGGTTTTGGATGACAGATTCAATTTCGTTACTGGTGATCGGTCTGTTTAGATTTTCCAGTTCTTCATGGTTCAGCCTTGGAAGGCTATATGTTTCTAAGAACTTGTTCATTTCTTCTAGGTTGTTAAATTTGGTGGCATATAGTCCTTCATAGTATTCTTGGATGATCCTTTGTATTTCTGCGGTGTCCGTGATAACTTCCCCTTTTACGTTTCTGATTTTGTTAATCAGTGTCTTCTCTCTTTTTATCTTAGTAAGTCTAGCCAAGGGTTTGTCAATTTTGTTAATCTTTTCAAAGAACCGGCTCTTTGTCACATTAATTTTTTCTATTGTCTTTGTGTTCTCTATTTCATTTAGTTCTGCTCTAATTTTTGTTATTTCCTTTCTCCTGCTGACCTTGGGTTTTACTTGTTCTACTTTTTCTAGTTCTTTAAGGTGTAACATGAGGTTATTTATTTGGGAGTTTTCTTGTTTCTTGAAATAGGCCTGTAATGAGATAAATTTCCTCTTAAAACTGCTTTCGCTGCATTCCAAAAATTTTGGTAGGATGTATTTTCGTTGTCATTTGTTTCTATGTATCTTTTGATCTCTCCTCTAATTTCTTCTTTGACCCAGTCCTTCTTTAAAAGTATGTTGTTTAGTCTCCATGTATTTGTGTTTTTTCCCGCTTTCTTTTTACAGTTGATTTCCAATTTCAAAGCCTTGTGATCAGAGAATATGCTTGGTATGATTTCAATCTTTTTAAATTTGTTGAGACTGATTTTATGTCCCAATATATGGTCTATCCTTGAGAATGTTCCATGTACACTAGAAAAGAATGTGTAGTCTGATGTTTTAGGATGAAGTGCTCTATAAATGTCAATTATGTCCATTTCATCTAATGTGTCATTTAGGGCTACTATTTCGTTATTTATTTTCTGGTTGGATGATCTATCCATAGCTGTCAATGATGTATTTAAGTCCGCTAGTATAATTGTGCTTTGGTGAATTTCTCCCTTTAGTTCTGTTAGTAGTTGCTTGGTGTATTTCGATGCTCTCTGATTGGGGGCATAAATATTGATGACTGTTATGTCTTCTTGTTGTACAGTCCCCTTCACCATTATGAAATGTCCATCTTTGTCTCTTGTTATCTTTTTCACCTTGAAGTCTGTTTCATCTGATATCATTATGGCTACACCTGATTTTCTCTGGGTACCATTTGCTTGGAGTGTCAATTTCCACCCTTTCACTTTGAGTCTATGCTTGTCCTTGTAGCTGAGATGTGTCTCTTGGAGACAGCAAATGGTTGGGTTTAGTTTTTTGATCCAACCTGCTAGTCTGTGCCTTTTTCTTGGTGAGTTCAGGCCATTTACATTTAGGGTGATTATTGATATGTGAGGATTTCCTGTCATTCTATCTTTAGTTTTCTGGTAAGGCTGTGTCTCCATTGTTTCTTTGCCTTTTTGTTGTTGTCTATTATTTCTGTGTGGTGGTATTCTATGATGTTTCCCTCTGTTTCTTCTTTTATTTCAGTATATATTTCAGTTCTGGATTTTTTTTGATTGGTTACCCTTAAGTTTATGTAAAATTAAGTTTGATATTTAGAGTATTCCATTTTCTTCAGCACGCTTACTTTCTCCATTCCCGTATTCCGGTTCAGGTCTTTACTCTCCCCCTTTTTGAGTTTTGGTTGCCAAAAATTGTCCCTGTTGATGGTGGTCGAATAGCCTCCTTTAGTATTTCTTGTAGTGCAAGTCGTATATTACAAAATTCCCTCAGCTTCTGTATGTCTGGAAAGGTCTTTATTCCTCCTTCATATCTAAAGTATATCTTTGCTGGATCTATTATTCTTGGCTCATAATTTCTCTCTTACAGGAGTTTGAATATTTGGTTCCACTCCCTCCTGGCTTGTAGAGATTCTGATGAAAAATCTGATGATAATCTAATGGGCTTTCCTTTGTAAGTTACCGTCTTCTTTTCCCTGGCTGCCTTGAGGATTCTTTCTTTGTCATTGATTTTAGACAGCTTCAATACAATGTGTCTTGGAGAAGGCCTGTTGGGATTGAGGTAACTAGGTGTTCTATTTGCTTCTTGGATTCGAGGGTCCTGTTCTCTCCACCAGTTTGGGAAGTTCTCATCGACAATTTGTTTGAATATATTCTCTGTACCTTTCTCTCTTTCTTCTCCTTCCGGTATGCCCATTATTCTTATATTGCTCTTTCTGATGGAGTCAGAAAGTTCTTGTAGACTTCTTTCATTTCTTTTAAGTCTCAAGTCTCTTTCTTCTTCTATCTGTGTCATTTCCAGGTTTCTATCTTCGATGTCACTGATTCTTTCCTCCATCTGGTCAACTCTACTACCTAAGCTGGTTATTTCGTTCTTAATTTCTTCCATTGAGTTGTTAATCTCCAGAAATTCTATTTGGTTTTTTTTTTAAATTTCAATCTCTTTCGTAAAATGCTCATGCTGTTTTTAATTGAGTTTCTGAGGTCATTTAACTGCCTATCTGTGTTTTCTTGCATCTCGTTGAGTTTTTTCAGAACTGCCGACTTGAATTCTCTGTCATTTACGTCACATATTTCTGTATCTTTAAGTGCCTTTTCTGGAGATTTTTCACTTTCTTTCTGAGCTAGCTTTTTGCCTTGGTTATTCATGGCGATTACTGGTTTACTATTTCTCTTCCTAGACATCTACAGGAGTGACTTCTGCAACAAGGTGATAGGAAGAGGTCTTTCTTTTGTTTTCCAGTACTTGTTGGAAGAAGTTTTTACTTTTTCTCCGACTGCAGGCTTTTTTTTTTTTCCTCTCTCACAAGGTAGTGCTATGTTTTCTCTGCACTATTCCAACTTCTCACAGAATGGGGGGATTCCCTGGGAGACGGGCTTCTCCTCTGTTAATAGTTCATCTAGGTCACAAGGCGCAGTGTCCCGGTGGGTATGCGGAGAGCCTTTGATGTTCCAAAGCTCTTCCAGCTCCTGATTCAGAGCCGGTATGTTTCAGCAGTTCTGTTTACTCCTGTAGGGATCCGCCCAGATAGGTGGGGTCAGGGGCGCGGTGAGCTGTGAGAGGTGGCCCAGAGCAATGTCGGCGACCACCACCACAGCAGGTCCTGCTTCCACAGCTCCAACCTCTTTGCCGGAACTAGTTGGGTTGTGAATTTGTGTTTGTGGCCACAGTTCTCAAATATAGCAAATTTTCTGTTGTTTTGATCTGACACTGCTACTGTTTAGCTTCTAGCACCGGGCAGGTGGTGGCGGGGCGAGCTCTGGGATGGGAGGGAGGGGGCGGCTAGTCTCAGTGCCTAAGCCTCCGTTCTCTGCTCGGCAGTGTGGGCTTAAACCACCGTTTTCAGCCTTTTTCCCTCAGTCTTTTCTCCGAGGTCTCTGCCGTGAGCGTTGGGTTCAGCCGTGTTATATGCTGTCCCCTCAGCCCTGTGGAGCCCTGGTGGAGCCCTAGCAGTCCGATCTCCCGCAGCTGCGGTATTTCCGGGAAGCAGCGAGCTCCGCGCACTGAGCTGGGTCTGAGTCCTGCGCCCGCACGGCTCCGTCTCTGCGCACTTCTCCCTTTCCTCCTCCCGCCACTCGCGCGAATCTCCCACCTGTAGGTGATTTCAGTCGGTAGTGGGCCTCTTCATGTTGCCTGTCTGCTGTGCAGGGAGTCTTTTGTGGAGTTTTTGTTGTTCGATTCTTTGTAAATTCCAGGGGAGCTTTACAGAGGCTCACCTCACTCCACCATTTTTTTCTTCTTGAATTTTTTGGAAGAGTTTGAGCAGGATTGCTATTAGATCCTCTTTGAAGGTGTGGTAGAATTCACTAGTGAAGCCATCTGTTCCCGGACTTTTGCTTTTGGGAAGGTTGTGAATGACTAATTCAATTTTGTTACTGGTGATTGGTGTCTTTAGATTTTCCAGTTATTCATGGTTTGGCCTAGGAAGGCTATATGTTTCTAAGAACTGTCCATTTGAATACCATTCGGCGGTAAGAAAAGATGATATAGGAACATCTGTGATAACATCGATGGATCTTGAGAGTGTAATGCTGAGCGAAATAAGTCAGACAGAAAAAGCAGAGAACCATGTGATTTCACTGATATGTGGTATATAAACCAAAAACAACAAAAGAACAAGACAAACAAATGAGAAACAGAAACTCATAGACACAGACAATAGTTTAGTGGTTGCCAGAGGGTAAGGGGGGTGGGGGGTAGGAGAAGAGGGTAAGGGGGATGAAATATACGGTGATGGAAGTAGAACTGACTCTGGGTGGTGAACACACATTGGGATTTATAGATGACATAATACAGAATTGTACATCTGAAATCTATGTAATTTTACTCACAATTGTCACCCCAATAAATTTAAAAAAGAAATTTAAAAAAAAAGAAAAAGAAAATTACGAATAGAATTGTACACCTGAAATCTATGTAATTTTACTAACAATTGTCACCCCAATAAATTTAATAAAATAAAATTTTAAAAAAAGAAAAAAAAAGAATTGCCATATGACCCAGTAATCCCTCTCCTGGGAATCTACCCAAAAAATCTGAAAACATTTATACATAAAGACATGTGTGCTCCAATGTTCAATGCAGCTTTGTTTACGGTGGGTTAGACATGGAAACAACCAAAATGTCCTTCGATAGATGAATGGATAAAGAAGTTGTGGTATATATGCACAATGGAATACTATTCGGCGGTAAGAAAAGATGATATAGGAACATTTGTGACAACATGGATGGATCTTGAGAGTATGATGCTAAGCGAAATAAGTCAGACAGAAAAAGTAGAGAACCATGTGATTTCACTAATAGGTGGTATATAAACCAAAACAACAAAAGAACAAGACTAACAAATTAGAAACAAAAACTCATAGACACAGACAATAGTTTAGTGGTTACCAGAGGGTAAGGGTGGTGGGGATTGGGAGATGAGGGTAAGGGGGATCAAATATATGGTGAAAGAATGAGAACTGATTCTGGGTGGTGAACACAATGGGATTTATAGACGATGTAATACAGAAATGTAGACCTGAAATCTATGTAATTTTACGAACAATTGTCACCCCAATAAGTTTAAAAAAAAAAAGAGGAAATTTCCCTCAGCTTCTGTATGTCTGGAAATGTCTTTATTCCTGCTTTATATCTAAAGGATAATTTTGCTGGATATATTATCCTTTGCTCATATTTTCTGTCTTGCAATAGTTTGAATATTTGTTTCCATTCCCTCCTGGCTTGTAGAGTTTGTGTTGAGAAGTCTGATGATAATCTAATGGGCTTTCCTTTGTAGGTTACCGTCTGCTTTTCCCTGGCTGCCTTGACGATTCTTTGTCGTTGATTTTAGACAACTTCAATACAATGTGCCTTGGAGAAGGCATATTGGGGTTGAGGTAATTATGTGTTCTATTTGCTTCTTCGATTCGAGGATCCAGTTCTGTCCACAAGTTTGGGAATTTCTCATCGACAATTTATTTTAATATATTCTCTGTTCCCTTTTCTCTTTCTTCTCCTTCTGGTATGCCCATTATTCTTATATTGCTCTTTCTGATGGAGTCAGAAAGTTCTTCTAGAGTGCTTTCATTTCTTTTAAGTCTCAAGTCTCTTTCTTCTTCCTTCCATGGCATTTCCAGGTTTCTATCTTTGATGTCACTGATTCCGTCCTCCATCTGGTCAACTCTACTTCCTAAGCTGGCTATTTCAGTCTTAATTTCTTCTGTTGAGTTGTTAATCTCCAGAAATCCTATATGGTTCTTTTTTAAAATTTCAAGCTCTTTCGTAGAATGTTGATGTTGTTTTTTGATTGTGTTTCTGCGTTCATTAAACTGCCTTTCTGTGTTATCTTGCATCTCGTTGAGTTTTTTCAAAACTGCAATCTTGAATTCTCTGTCACTTAAGTCACATATTTCTATATCTATAAGTTCCTTTTCGGGAGAATTTTTCCTTTCTTTCTGAGCTGTCTTTTTGCTTTGGTTATTCATGGCCATTACTGATTTATTATTTCTCTTCCCAGACTTCTGCAGGAGTGGCTTCTGCAACAGGTTTATAGGAAGAGGTCTTTCTTTTGTTTTCCAGTAGTTGTTGGTAGAATGTTTTATTTTCTCTCCAACTGCAGCCTTTTTTTCCTCTCTCACATGGTAGAGCTATGTTTTCTCTGCAATATTCCAGCTTCTCACACAATGGGGAGATTCCCTGGGTGATGGGCTTCTCCTCTGTTAATAGTTCACCTGGGGCACAGGGCGCAGTGTCCGTTTGAGTATGCGGAGTTCTTCTGAAGTTCCAAAACTCTTCCTGCACCAGATTCAGAGCCCGTATGTTTCAGCAGTTGTGTTTACTCCGGCAGGGATCCTCCCAGATTGGTAGGGCCTGGGGTGGGGTGACTTGTTAGAGGTGGCCCAGAGCAATGGCGGTGACCACTACCATAGCTGGTACTGCTTCCACAGCTCCCTCCCACTTGCCGGAACTAGTTGGGCTTTGAATCTGTGTCTGCGGTCCACAGTTCTCAGAACAGCAAATATTTTGTTCTTTTGATCTGACACTGCTACTCTTCTACTTCTGGCACTGGGCAGATGGGGGTGGGGCGAGCTCTGGGAGGTTAGGGAGAGGGCGGCTAGTCTCATTGCCCACGGCTTCCATTCTCTGCTCGGCAGTGAGGGCTTAAACCACTGTTTTCAGCCTTCTTCCCTCAGTCTTTGCTCCGAGGTCTCTGCCGTGAGCATTGGTTCAGCCGTGTTATATGCTGTCCCCTCAGCCCTGTGGGCCATAAACGGAGCCCTAGCAGTTCGAGTTCTTCCAAGTCCCACAGCTGTGGTAGTTCTGGGGTGCAGTGTGCTCGGAACACTGAGTTAGATCTGCATCCTGAGCCTACGCAGCTCCATCTCCTCACTTCTCCCTTCCCACCTTCCCTACCCGCGCGATTCGCCCACCTTTACGTGAATTCAATAGTAGGCCTCTTTGTCTTGCCTCTGTGCTGTGCAGGGGGTCCTTTGTGGAGTTATAGTTGTTCCATTTGTTGTAAATTCGAGGGGAGATTTACAGAGGCTCACCTCATGCCGCCATTTTGATGACGTCTCTCCGGCTGGGGCTTTCTTGATTCTTTTTTGTCTGTTTTAACTCCAGTACCTAACAAAATACCTTTTATGTAGAAGGTAGTAATAAGTATTTGTTAAGGGAAAGTCAGAGTCATGAAAAAATTGCATTTGAACAAAAATCAGAATATTACAAAAAGTCCACTAAACAAAGATTGGCAAAAATGTACCATCATTTGTTTAAATTTGGGAACTATAAGAAATTGGTGTTTTCCCACGTCACTTTTTCAGATTTTACAAATTTTCTGGAAAAATCACGTTACTTATACCTGTAAAAATACAGTTGTGAGTAAAATAATACGTCATAAAAGTATTTACATTGTTTTTTGGCTTGTAAATCTGGTGCCTTTAGTGTTGTCGGGAGTTTTTATTCATTTTTTTGCTGTGGGTCTGGCAGAAAAATTTCGTTGCTCCAGCTCAGTACTGCTACTCAACCAGCAGATGGAAGCATTCAACTTCTAAAAAATTGCCTTTCACTAACCTGCAAATTCCAAAGAAAGGAAAACAGGAAGAAGGAAGGGAGGAAAGGAGGACGGGAGGGAGGGAGAGAAGAAGAGAGGGAGAAGGGGAGGAAGGGAGGAAAGAAAGGGAAGGTCAAAAAGGGAAGGAAGGGGAAGAAGGGGAGGAAGGTGAGGAAGAAACCTTTATGGTTAACCAAGTTGTGGATTGTTTGGATATTTCAGGAAATGGACATTTGTTTGAAGCTGGAAAACACTTTATCCCTACAGCAGTTTCGCAGTTTAATTCAGACAGATGGATCTTCGGGCTATTTAAACAAATAATCCTGAAAGTCCACTAGTAAAAAGGAATGATGGCATAATTTTATATTTCCCAGAGCCACACTTCATAGTTGTAGTCAAGACCAGCCTTCTGTGACAGCTGCCTTTAAACAGTGACTTGGAGACCTCTGAACAATTACTCTCCCATCCGCACAGCTCTAACCAATGCTCTGCCAAACCACTTTCCTTTGCCATATAACTGAGGTACATTAAATACTTATCCCCTTTTAAATTTCAGTTATCACTACAGGAATTCTAATAAACACAGAATTTTAATGCTAGAAAGTTATAAAATCTAGATTTTTTTCTTTCTTAGGAAAAGAGGTGTGACACTAAGGAATTCAATAACTTTCCCATGATCATATATAGCTAGTTAGTGGCAAAGTTAAGTAAAATAAAGCCTAGGTCCCTTATCTTCAGCCAAGCGTAGGCTTTACATTTGCTTCTGTTTTGCTGTATCATGCTGCTTTTCTTTAAGAATGTATACCTTGCAGCCTAGAACGTGCTTTAAATATTCCAGCAATAAATAAACAAGTAAAATATAACTATCTTAAATTTATAAATAAGTAACATACATGAAAATTCTATAATAAAGCATTTTTAAAAGTATACCTTATTATACCTTGTTTTGAATAAGTATATTAGACTCTCTCTTATTAAAGTATATTCAGATTAGAGAACTGAGGAAGGAACATAAGAAAAGGAAGAACGGAAAATGGAGAGTTGAGGATGAGGACATTTTCCAGTTACTTCCTCATCTAGTCTTGGTTCTTGACTGAACCAGCTGTGTGATCTTAGGCAAGTCATTTTCTTTCTATAATCATCAGTTTCTTCATCTGGTGAGATCTTTAGAAAAGATAGTCTCTTAGGTCCCTGCAAGCAATACATATTTCAGCTACTTGTAACACCCTGAAATATTTAAATTCCTCTTTGAATTTTCTGAAAAATATGCCAAAGGAAGCCTCAGAGCAAACCCCATGGTCCTGACCAGATCATTTCTTACAGCTAAATACTTCTACAGCCTCACAGTTCCTCAGAGGGCCTAAAGGCCACCAGTTCTTGAATGGGACTGAAGTCTTTAGCAAGCAGCCATACTCTCTGTGGATGTCTCCCTATGGCCTGGGGTTACCCAAGGAACATGGCTATGTGCCACTTCCATGGCTCCCCTAGGCTTTCATTTGAATATGAGAGCTAAGGCTGTGGTAGACCTACATTGAAATCGCATCTCTGACACTTTTTAGCTGGGTGTGATCTTGGTTACATTATTTCCAGTCCTTAATTTCCCCATATATAAAATTGTGAGAATTAAGTAAGATAATAAATATGAGTAGAAATGTAGACAGAGAAGTGATGAAATAATACTTTGAGATATTATTGAATTGTTGCCCTCCAGGGGTGCATCCCCTTCCTATTTGAGTTGCTAGTCATTTCTGTACTTATTTCCTCAGGCAGTGACATGTGGCTATTATAAGGCATAAACAGTAGGATCTTCCTGACTTTGAGGGGACAAAGTATTCAAGCAATAGTATGCTGGAGTCAGTTCTACCTGGCTCTTTGTTATTTTGCTTGAGATGAACTTAGTATAAAATTAACCATTTTACCATGAACAATTCAGTGACATGGATCTAGTTCTAAAACACTTCCATCATTCCAAAATAAAACCCTATATTCATTAGGAAGCTACCCTCTATTTGCCTTACCCTTACCATGTTATCCCAAAAATAAGACTTAAATGGAAAATAAGCCCTAGCATGATTTTTCAGGATGATATCTGTTCAGGATGAACATAAGCCCTAATGCGTCTTTTGGAGCAAAAATTAATATAAGACCCAGTTTTATTTTCAGGGAAACATGGTAGCTTCTGGCAACCACCAATCTGCTTTCTGTTTCTATATATTTACATATTCTGGATATTTCATATAAATGGAATCATGTGTCCTTTTCTGTCTGGTTTCTTTCACTTAGCATATTATTTACAAGATTCATCCAGCTGATAGTATATGAGGTCTGACAATGAAGTTTGCGAACTTGCCATTGTGCTCTTACATTGGCAGCACTGTACAAACAGCTTGGTAAGGTTTCATAAACTTGGTATATCAATGTCTCACAGCTGTGTTTGTGGTGGTGTCTTGCTGAGTGGCGTTCCTTATTGTTGTGTATTTTTGTGTGCTGTTGCGAGAATATCTGAGTTTGAATTAGAGCAACGAACAAACATTCAATTTCTTGTTAAACTTGGCAAGAGTGGAAGTGAAATCAGGGACATGTTAGTCCAAGTTGGCGGGGATAATGCCATGAAGAAAATGGCAGTATACAACTGAATTAAACGTTTGTACGAGGGGAGAGAACACGTCACTGATGAAGAGAGGTCAGGGTGACCAGTAATGAGCAGAACTGATGAAAACATTCCAAAAATTAATAAAATTGTGTGTCAAAAGCATCTGCTAACTGTGACAAGCACAACAGATCAAGTAAACATTGATAGAGAAAGAGGAAAACCTTCACTGAAAATATTGGCATGAGAAAGGTGTCTACAAAAATCGTTCCAAAGTAGCTCACTGACGAACAAAAGCAAAGGAGAGTCAAAGTTTGCCAAGACCTTTGGAGACGCAGGATGATGTTTTGGCCCATGTTATCACTGGTGAAACATGGGTGTACCAATACGACCCTGAAACAAAGCGTCAAAGTGCACAATGAAAGTCAGCCTGGAATTTCTGGAAAAATGGGGGCGTGAGGTGAGACTCTGTAAAGCTGCCCTGGAATTTACAACGAATCGAACAACAAAAACTCCACAAAGGACTCCCTGCACGCAGACAGGCAAGACGAAGAGTCCCACTACCGAAATTACCTACAGGTAGGAGATTCGCATGAGCAGGGGAAGGAGGAAAGGGAGAAGTGTGGACACGGAGACACGCGGGTGGAGGACGCAGACCTAGCTCAGTGCTCTGAGCTTGCTGCTTCCCGAAACTACTGCAGCTAAGGGAGAGGGAAGAACTCGGACTGCTAGGGCTCCACTTATGGCCCACAGGGCTGAGGGGAGAGCATAAAACACGGCTGAACCCAACGCTCACGGCAGACCTTGGAAAAAAGACTGGGGGAAGAAGGCTGAAAACGGTGGTTGAAGCCCTCACTGCCGAGCAGAGAACTGAGCCTTAGGCACTGAGACTAGCCACCCCCTCCCTACCCTCACAGAGCTCACCCTGCCCCCACCTGCCCGGTGCGAGAAATGGAACAAAAACAGTATCAGAGCAAAAGAACAGAACATTTGCTGTTCTGGGAACTGTGGACCACAGACACAAATTCGCAGCCCAACTAGTTCCGGCCAAGGGGAGGGAGCTGTGGAAGCAGGACCGGCTGCGGTGGTGGTCGCCACCATTGCTCTGGGCCACCTCTCACAACTCACCCTGCCCCTGGCCCCACCTATCTGGGCGGATCCCTGCAGGAGTAACAGAACTGCTGAAATATACGGGCTCTGAATCAGGAGCTGGAAGACCTTTGGAACATCAAAGGCTCTCCGCATACCCACCGGGACACTGCGCCCTGTGACCTTGATGAACTATTAACAGAGGAGAAGCCCATCTCCCAGGGAACCACCCCCATTGTGTGAGAAGCTGGAATAGTGCAGAGAAAACATAGCACTACCGTGTGGGAGAAGAAAAATAAGCTACAGTTGCAGAAAAAATAAAACATTCTACCAACAAGTACTGGAAAAAAAAAGAAAGACCGCTTCCTATCAACCTGTTGCAGAAGCCACTGCTGTAGGTGTCCAGGAAGAGAAATAGTAAACCAGTAATCGCCATGAATAACCAAGGCAACAAGCTAGCTCAGAAAGAAAGTGAAAAATCTCAGAAAGGCACTTAAACATACAGATATATCACTTCCGGAAAAATGGCGGAGTGAGGTGAGCCTCTGTAAAGCTCCCCTGGAATTTACAAAGAATCGAACAACAAAAACTCCACAAAGGACTCCCTGCACAGCAGACAGGCAAGACGAAGAGGCCCACTACCGACTGAAATCACCTACAGGTGGGAGATTCGCGCGAGTGGAGGGAGGAGGAAAGGGAGAAGTGAGCGGAGACAGAGCCGCGCGGGCGCAGGACGCAGACCTCGCTCAGTGCGCCGAGCTCGCTGCTTCCCGGAACTACCGCAGCTGCGGGAGAGGGAAGAACTCGGACTGCTAGGGCTCCGCCAGGGCTCCACAGGGCTGAGGGGACAGCATATAACACAGCTGAACCCAACGCTCACGGCAGAGACCTCGGAGAAAAGACTGAGGGAAAAAGGCTGAAAACGGTAGTTTAAGCCGCACTGCCGAGCAGAGAACGGAGCCTTAGGCACTGAGACTAGCCGCCCCCTCCCTCCCATCCCAGAGCTCGCCCCGCCCCCACCTGCCCGGTGCTAGAAGCGAAACAGTAGCAGTGTCAGATCAAAACAACAGAAAATTTGCTATTTTGAGAACTGTGTACCGCAGACACAAATTCACAGCCCAACTAGTTCCGGAAAAGGGGAGAGAACTGTGGAAGCAGGATCGGCTCTGGTGGTGGTCGCCGCCATTGCTCTGGGCCACCTCTCACAACTCACCCCGCCCCTGACCCCACCTATCTGGGCGGATCCCTGGAGTAGTAAACAGAACTGCTGAAACATACGGGCTCTGAATCTGGAGCTGGAAGAGCTTTGGAACATCAAAAGCTCTCCGCGTACCCCCCCGGGACACTGCGCCCTGTGACCTAGACGAACTATAAATAGAGGAGAAGCCCGTCTCCCAGGGAATCCCCCATTGTGTGAGAAGTTGGAATAGTGCAGAGAAAACAGCACTACCGTGTGGGAGAAGAAAAATAAGTTGCAGTTGGAGAAATAATAAAACATTCTACGAACAAGTACTGGCAAACAAAAGAAAGACTGCTTTCTATCAACCTGTTGCAGAAGTCACTCCTGTAGATGTCTAGGAAGAGAAATAGTAAACCAGTAATCGTCATGAATAACCAAGGCAACAAGATAGCTCAGAAAGAAAGTGAAAAATCTCCAGAGAAGGGACTTAAACATACAGAAATATGTGACTTAAATGACAGAGAATTCAAGATTGAAGTTCTGAAAAAACTCAACGAGATACAAGAAAACACAGATAGGCAGTTAAATGAACTCAGAATCTCAATCAAAGAACAGTATGAGCATTTTACGAAAGAGATTGAAATCTTAAAAAAGAACCAAATAGAATTTCTGGAGATTAAGAACTCAATAGAAGAAATTAAGAATGAAATAACCAGCTTAGGTAGTAGAGTTGACCAGATGGAGGAAAGAGTCAGTGACATCGAAGATAGAAACCTGGAAATGACACAGAGAGAAGAAGAAAGAGACTTGAGACTTAAAAGAAATGAAAGAACTCTACAAGAACTTTCTGACTCCATCAGAAAGAGCAATATAAGAATAATGGGCATACCACAAGGAGAAGAAAGAGAGAAGGGAACAGAGAATATATTCAAACAAATTGTCGATGAGAACTTCCCAAATTTGTGGACAGAACTGGACCCTCGAATCCAAGAAGCAAATAGAACACCTAGTTACCTCAATCCCAACAGGCCTTCTCCAAGGCACATTGTATTGAAGCTGTCTAAAATCAACGACAAAGAAAGAATCCTCAAGGCAGCCAGGGAAAAGAAGACGGTAACATACAAAGGAAAGCCCATTAGATTATCATCAGATTTTTCAGCAGAAACTCTACAAGCCAGGAGGGAGTGGAACCAAATATTAAAACTATTGAAAGAGAGAAATCACGAGCCAAGAATAATATATCCAGCAAAGATATCCTTTAGATATGAAGGAGGAATAAAGACCTTTCCAGGCATACAGAAGCTGAGGGAATTTTCTAACATACTACCTGCACTACAAGAAATACTAAAGGAGGCTATTCGACCACCATCAACAGGGACAATTTGTGGCAACCAAAACTCAAAAAGGGGGAGAGTAAAGGCCTGAACCGGAATATGGGAATGGAGAAAGTAAGCGTGCTGAAGAAAATGGAATACTCTAAATATCAAAATTTCTTTTACATAAACTTAAGGGTAACCACTCAAAATAAATCCAGAATTGAAATATATACTGATATAAAAGAAGAAACAGAGGGAAACATCATAGAATACCACCACACAGAAATAATAGACAACAACAAAAAGGCAAAGAAACAATGGAGACACAGCCTTACCAGAAAACTAAAGATAGAATGACAGGAAATCCTCACATATCAATAATCACCCTAAATGTAAATGGACTGAACTCACCAATAAAAAGGCACAGAGTAGCAGATTGGATCAAAAAACTAAACCCAACCATATGCTGTCTACAAGAGACACATCTCAGCTACAAGGACAAGCATAGACTCAAAGTGAGAGGGGGGAAATTGACACTCCAAGCAAATGGTACCCAGAGAAAATCAGGTGTAGCCATAATGATATCAGATGAAACAGACTTCAAGGTGAAAAAGATAACAAAAGATAAAGATGGACATTTCATAATGGTGAAGGGGACTGTACAACAAGAAGACATAAAAGTCATCAATATTTATGCCCCCAATCAGGGAGCACCGAAATACACCAAGCAACTACTAACAGAACTAAAGGGAGAAATTGACCAAAACACAATTATACTAGGGGACTTAAATACATCATTGACAGCTATGGATAGATCATCCAAACAGAAAATAAATAACGAAATAGTAGCCTTAAATGACACATTAGATGAAATGGACATAATTGACATTTATAGAGCACTTCATCCTAAAACATCAGACTATACATTATTTTCTAGTGTACACGGAATATTCTCAAGGATAGACAATATATTGGGACATAAAATCAGTCTCAGCAAATTTAAGAAGATTGAAATCATACCAAGCATATTCTCTGATCACAAGGCTTTGAAATTGGATATCAACTGTAAAAAGAAAGCGGGAAAAAACACAAATACATGGAGATTAAACAACATACTTTTAAAGAAGGACTGGGTCAAAGAAGAAGTTAGAGGTGAGATCAAAAGATACATAGAAACAAATGACAATGAAAATACATCCTACCAAAATTTTTGGGACTTAGCGAAAGCAGTTTTAAGAGGGAAATTTATCTCATTACAGGCCTATCTCAAGAAAAGAAAACTCCCAAATAAATAACCTCATGTCACACCTTAAAGAACTAGAAAAGAACAAGTAAAACCCAAGGTCAGCAGAAGAAAGGAAATAACAAAAATTAGAGCAGAACTAAATGAAATAGAGAACAAAAGACAATAGAAAAAATTAATGGGACAAAGAGCTGGTTCTTTGAAAAGATTAACAAAATTGACAAACCCTTGGCTAGACTCACGAAGATGAAAGGAGAGAAGACACTGATTAACAAAATCAGAAATAAAAACAGGAAGTTATCACGGACACCACAGAAATATAAAGGATCATCCAAGAATACTGTGAAGGATAATATGCCACCAAATTCAATAACCTATAAGAAATGGACAAGTTCTTAGAAACATGTAGCCCTCCAAGGCTGAACCACGAAGAACTAGAAAATCTAAACAGACCAATCACCAGTAACGAACTTGAACCAGTCATCCAAAACCTTTCCAAAAGCAAAAGTCCGGGATGGCTTCACTAGTGAATTCTACCTAACGTTCAAAGAGGATCTAATACCAATCCTGTTCAAACTCTTCCAAAAAATTGAGGAAGAGACAGTACTCCCTAACTCATTTTATGAGGCCAACATTACCCTGATACCAAAACCTGGTAAGGACAGCACAAAAAAAGAAAAATACAGACCAATATCTCTGATGAATACCGATGCAAAAATCCCAAAAAAATTATAGCAAATCGAATACAACACTGCATTAAAAAGATTATTCATCACGACCAAGTGGGGTTCATCCTCGGGGCACAAGGATAGTTCAACATCCGCAAATCCATCAATGTGATACATCACATAAACAAAATAAAGGACAAAAATCATATGATTATATCAGTTGATGCAGAAAAAGCATTTGACAAGATACAACATCCATTTATGATTATAACACTTAATAAAATAGGTATAGAAGGAAAATACCTTAACATAATAAAGGCCATATATGACAAGCCCTCTGCTAATCTCATAATTAATGGTGAAAAACTGAAGTGCTTTCCTCTAAGTTCAGGAATATGACAGGGTTGTCACCTATCACCTCTGCTTTTCAATATAGTGTTGGAAGTCCTTGCCAGAGCAATCAGGCAAGAGAAAGGAATAAAAGGCATCCAAATTGGAAATGAAGAAGTTAAATTATCACTCTTTGCAGATGACATGATGCTATATATAGAAAACCCTAAAGACTCCACCAAAAAGCTATTAGTAACAATCAACGAATACGGTAAAGTTGCCGGCTACAAAATCAACGTACAAAAGTCCATTGCTTTCCTATGTAGTAACAAAAAATCTCACAAAAAGAAATACAAAAAACAATTCCTATTGCAGTTGCAGCAAAAAGAATAAAATACCTAGGAATAAACTTAACCTATGAAATATGAAAGACCCATATGCTGAAAACTATAAGACATTTTTGAAAGAAACTGAAGAAGACACAAAGAAATGGAAAGATATTCTGTGCTCATGGATTGGAAGAATCAACATAGTTAAAATGGCCATATTACCCAAAGCAATATACAGATTCAATGCAATCCCCATCAAAATCCCAATGGCATATTTTAAAGAAGTAGAACAAAACATCATCAGATTTGTTTGGAACCACAAAAGACCCCGAATAGCCAAAGGAATCTTAAGAAAAAAGAACAATAATGGAGGTATCACACTTCCTGACTTTGGCTTGTACTACAGGGCTACATTAATCAAAACAGCATGGTATTGGCAGAAAAACAGACACATAGACCAATGGAAGAGAATTGAGAACCCAGAAATAAAACCACATAAATATTGACAGATAATTTTTGATAAAGAAGCCAATGACATATGATGGAGGAAAGACAGCCTCTTCAATAAATGGTGCTGGGACAATTGGATAGCCACGTGCAAAAGAATGAAACTGGACTGCTATTTGTCAGCATGTACCAAAATTAATTCAAAGTGGATCAAAGACTTAAGCATAAGACCTGACACAATAAACTGCATAGAAGAAAACATAGGTACTAAACTTATGTACCTTGGGTTCAAAGAGCATTTTATGAATTTGACTCCAAAGGCAATGGAAGTAAATCTAAAATAAACGAATGGGACTATATGAAACTTAAATGCTTTTGCACAGCAAAAGAAACCATCGACAAAATAAAGAGGCCACCAACTGAATGGGAGAAGATTTTTGCGAACAGTGCCTCCGATAAGGGGCTAGTATCCAGAATATACAGGGAACTCATGCAACACAACAACAAAAAAACAAACAACCCAATTGAAAAATGGGCAGAGGACCTGAAGAGACATTTCTCCAAAGAGGACATACTAATTGCAAATAGACATATGAAAAAATGCTCAACATAACTAATCATCAGAGAAATGCAAATCAAAACCACAATGAGATATCACCTCACCCCAGTCAGAATGGCTATCATCAACAAGACAAATAGTAACAAATGTTGGAGAGGCTATGGAGAAAAAGGAACCCTCATACACTGTTCGTGACAATGCAGACTGGTGCAGCCATTATTGAAGGCAGTGTGGAGGTTCCTCAAAAAATTACGCATAGAATTGCCATATGACCCAGCAATCCCTCTCCTGGGTATCTACCCAAAAAATCTGAAAACATTTATCCATAAAGACACGTGTGCTCCAATGTTCATTGCAGCTTTGATTAAGGTGGCCAAGACATGGAAACAACCAAAATGTCCTTCGATAGATGAATGGATAAAGAAGTTGTGGTATATATGCACAATGGAATACTATTCGGCGGTAAGAAAAGATTATATAGGAACATTTGTGACAACATGGATGGATCTTGAGAGAGTAATGCTGAGCGAAATAAGTCAGACAGAAAAAGCAGAGAACCATGTGATTTCACTGATATGTGGTATATAAACCAAAAGCAACAAAAGAACAAGACAAACAAATGAGAAACAGAAACTCATAGACACAGACAATAGTTTAGTGGTTGCCAGAGGGTAAGGGGGCTGGGGGGTGGGGGGTGGGAGATGAGGGGGATCGAATATATGGTGATGGAAGGAGAACTGACTCTGGGTGATGAACACACAATGGGATTTATAGATGATGTAATACAGAATTGTACACCTGAAATCTATGTAATTTTACTAACAATTGTCACCCCAATAAATTTAATAAAATAAAATTTTTTTTAAAAATTATGATATTGGCTAGAATTTGTCATATATGTCCTTTAATATACTCAGGTATTTTCCTTCTACAGCCACTTTGTTAAGTGTTTTAATCACAAATGGATGTTGTATCTCATCAAAACCTTTTTCTGCATCTATTGACATAGTCATATAATTTTTGTCCTTTATTTTATGTGGTGTATCATATTGATTGATTTGCATATGTTGAACCATCCTTGTGCCCCTGGGATGAACCCCATTTGGTTGTGATGAATAATCTTTTTAATGCATTGTTGCATTTGATATATTAGAATTTTTTTTAAGATTTCTGCCTCTGTATTCATCAGACGTATTGCTCTGTACTTTCTTTTTTGTGTGTACCCTTACCACGTTTTGGTTTCAGGGTAATGTTGCCCTCATAAAATGAGTTAGGAAGTACTGTCTCTTCTTCAATTTTTTTGGAAGAGTTTGAGCAGGACTCGTATTAGATCCTCTTTGAATATTCAGTAGAATTCGCAAGTAAAACCACTTGGCCCTGGAATTTTGCTTCGGGGAAGGTTTCCGATGAATGATTCAACTTCCTTAGTGTTGATCGGTCCAGTTAGATTTTGCAGTTCTTCGTGATTCAGCCGAGGAAGGCTATATGTTTCTAAGTACTTGTTCATTTCTTCTAGGTTATTGAATTTGGTGTCATGAAGTCCTTCATAATAGTCTTGGATGATTCATTGTATTTCTGTAATATCCGTGATAGCTCCCGTCTTTCATTTTTGATTTTGTTTATTTGTGTCTTTTCTCTTTTTGTCTTAGTGAGTCTAGCCAAGCGTTTGTCAATTTTAATAATCTTTTCAAAAAACAGCTCTTTGTCACATTAATGTTTTCTGTTGTCTTTTGTTCTGTAATTCACTTAGTGCTACTCTGATTTTTATTATTTCCTTTCTTCTGCTGACCTTGGGTTTCATTTGTTCTTCTTTTTCTAGTTCTTTAAGGTGTAACGTGGGGTTGTTTGTCTGGGATTTGTTTTCTTTCTTGAGATGGGCCTGTAATTATATAAATTGCCCTCTTAAAACTGCTTTTGCTGCATCACAAAAATTTTGGTAGGATATATTTTCATTTTCATTTGTTTCTATGTAAATTTTGATGTCCCCTCTTATCTCTTCTTTCTCCCTGTCATTCTTTAATGGTATGTTTTCTAATCTCCACATATTTGTGCTTTTCCTTGCTTTTTTTGCACTTGATATCGAATTTCAAAGTCTTGTGATCAGAGAATATGCTTGGCATTATTTGAATCTTCTTAAATTTGCTGAGGCTAGTTTTATGTCCCAATATGTGGTCTATCCTTTAGAACATTCTATGTAGATTGGAAAAGAATGTATAGTCAGATTTTCTAGAATGAAGTGCTCTATAAATGTCAATTATGTCCATTTCATATATTGTGTCATTCAGCACTGATATTTCTTTATTTATTCTCTGGATGATGTACCCAGAGCTGTCAATGATATAGTTAGGACCCCTACTATAATTGTGTTTTGGTCAATTTTTCCCTTTAGTTCTGTTAGTAGTTGCTTGGTATATTTTATTGCTCCCTATTGGGGGCTTAAATATTGATGACTGTTATGTCTTGTTGTTATGTAGTCCCCTTTTTCATTATGAAGTGTCTATTTTTGTCTCTTGTTATCTTTTTCACCTTGAAGTCTGTTTCATCTGATATCATTATGGCTACTCCTGCCTTTCTCGGGATACCATTTGCTTGGAGGGTCAATTACCACCTTTTCACTTTGAGTCTATATTTGTCCTTGTAGCTGAGATGTGTCTCTTGGAGGTAGCATATGGTTGGGTTTAGTTTTTTGATCCAATCTGCTACTCTGTGCCTTTTTATTGCTGAGTTCAGTCCATTTACAGTTACGATGATTATTGATATATGAGGATTTCCTATCATTCTATCTTTAGTTTTCTGGTAAGGCTGTGTCTCCATTGTTTCTTTGCCTTTTTGTTGCTGTCTATTATTTCAGTGTGGTGGTATCCTATTATAGTTCCCTCTATTTCTTCTTTTATTATGTTATATGTTTCATTTCTCAATTTTTTTGAGTTGTTACCATTAAGTTTATGTAAAAGAAAGTTTCCTATTTTTAGAGTATTCTATTTTCTTCAGCATGCTTATATCCTCCATTCCTTTACTCCGGTTCAGGCCATTACTCTGTCCTGTTTTTCGTTTTTGTTGTGGCAAATTATCCCTATTTATGCCGGTCAAATCGCCTCTTTCAGTATTTCTTGTAGTGCAGGTCACGTGTTAGAAAATTCCCTCAGCTTCTGTATGTCTGGAAAGGTCTTTATCCCTCCTTTATATCTAAAGGATATCATTGCTGGATATATTATTCTTGGCTCATAATTTCTCTTTTTCAATAGTTTGAATATTTGATTCCGCTCCCTCCTGGCTTGTAGAGTTTTGCTGAAAATTTTAAGTTCATTTTCTGGAGACTTTTCATTTTCTTTCTGAGCTCTCTTGTTACCCTGGTTATTCATGGTAATTAATGAATTGTTATTTCTCTTCCTAGGCATCTGCAGGTGTGGGTTCTGCAACAGGTTGATAGAAAGAGGTCTTTTGTTTTCCAGTAGGTGTTGGTAGAATGTTGTACTTTCTCTCCAACTGCAGCCTTTTATTCTTTCTCACACTGTAGTGTTGTCGGGACAGAACCAGGAGTGCAGCTTATAGGCTCTGGCCCTCACGTGGAAAGGTGGTCACTCGGGTAGTAAATGGCCATCAACTGTGATTGGATGGTCATCAGCTGTGGCTAGTTGGCCGTCAGCTGTAACCAGTGACCCATTGGCCACTAATATAACTGCCATGGCTACACCAGCAGAAAAATGGGGGCTAGCAAGAAGATGGTGGCTGAGCTAGCAAGCAGCAGAGTGTGGATTTCGGATTGCAGAAAAGTGGATTGCAGCAAGTAAATGAGTAGTCGGTTGGTTGGCAGAAAAGCGGCCAGCAGGTCGAACGTCATGTGAATCCAGCCTCCAGTGAGACTACAGTTGTATGACTCCCCTACCTATGGCTCCGTGGGTGTTCCTTTTGGCCTCACCGTGTCCTGTGTTCTTATGTGGGGAGCGGGACCAGAGACCCTGCCAGCTGCCCCGCATGACACTTGGCGCAGCGAGCAAGGTGTGATGTTGGCTGAAAATCTCCGGAAGGTAATGGAGCAGTTTATACGTATAAAAGCTCAGTTTCGTAAGCGGGGTATGGTGCCGGCCAAAGCTCTCCAAAGGGCAGTGGAGCAGTTTGTGCGTATGAACACTCAGTCCCATGAAGACCAGGAGGAGCAGCTGCTGGAGAGCTGGACCCCCGTGGAGGAATGGGAAGATGTGGACGGTCTCTGACCAGCAGAATTTGAAGAAAGCGAAGCTCATTGTGGCCCTGTGGGCTGGGAAGTGCTTGCTGAGGCCTTCACCCCCAGGTTGGGAAGGACTTGGAACCCTCACCCTGCATAGGGGGCACAGATTGTGAGGGTCAGAGCCCTGGCTAATGACTGTGGACTATGTGAAATGGGCTCCATCCCTAATTTAATGGACCGCTTGACTGTTTGCTTGGGAATGTACCACCATGTAGTGGAACTGGTGGATGTTTGCTTTTGTGTCTTGACCAGCTGCCGTTGAGACTATGTGAGAGGCCCTGGCTGAGTCCAGGAAGTCTGGCTGTGCCCAGAGAGAGAGTGGCAGTGCCCTGAGAGGCCCTGGCTGTTCCCAGGAAGTCTGGCTGTGCCCAGAGAGAGAGTGGCAGTGCCCTGAGAGGCCCTGGCTGTTCCCAGGAAGTCGGGCTGTGCCCAGAGAGCGAGTGGCAGTGCCCTGAGAGCCTTCGCTGTGCCCAGGAAGTCTGGCTGTGCCCAGAGAGAGAGTGGCGGTGCCCTGAGAGGCCCTGGCTGTGCCCAGGAAGTCTGGTTGTGCCCAGAGAGAGAGTGGCGGTGCCCTGAGAGGCCCTGGCTGTGCCCAGGAAGTCTGGCTGTGCCCAGAGAGAGAGTGGCAGTGCCCTGAGAAACCCTGGCTGTGTTCAGGGAGACTGGTGGTACCCTACGAAGCCCAGGAAGTCTGGCTGTGCCCAGAAGGACTGGTGGTGCCCTGAGAAACCATGTCTGTGCTCAGAGAGCCTGGCTGTGTCCAGGATATTGCATTCACCTCCAGGCTCCTCACACAGGGCCCCTTGCAGAAGATGCTTGTCATGTAACTTGTGAGGCAAGACCCTATAGGGGTGGAGTGTGGGGACAGAACCAGGAATGCAGTTTCGAGGCTCTGGCCCTCACGTGGAAAGGTGCTCACTCAGGTAGGAAATGGCCATCAACTGTGATTGGATGGCCATCAGCTGTGGCTAGTTGGCCGTCAGCTGTAACCAGTGACCCATTGGCCACTAATATAACTGCCTGTGGTTACACTAGCAGAAAAATGGGGGCGAGCAAGAAGATCGTGGCTGAGCTAGCAAGCAGCGGAGTGTGGATTGCGGATTGCAGAGAGGCGGATTACAGCTAGCAAATGGGGAGTCGGCTGGTTGGCAGAAAAGCGGACAGCAGGTCGAACGTCATGTGAATCCAGCCTCCAGTGAGCCTATAGTGGTATGACTCCCCTACCCATGGCTCCGTGGGTGTTCCTTTTTGGCCTCACCGTGTCCTGTGTTCTTATATGAGGAGTGGGACCTGAGACCCCACATGACAACCTACATGACAGTATTATATTTTCTCTGCACTGTTCTGGCTTATCACACAATGGGGGGGATTCCCAGGAACGCGGGCTTTTCCTCTGTCAGCAGTTTGCCTGGGTCACAGGGCACCACCTCCATGGGGGGGATGTGGAGAGCTTCTGAAGTTCCAAAGTTCTTTGTGCACCAGATTCAAAACCTGTGTGGTTCAGCGGCTCTGTTTACTCTTGCAGGGATCCACCCAGAATGGTGGGGACAGGGGTGGAGTGGGTTGTGAGAGGTGACCCAGGGCAATGGCAGTGATCCCCACTACAGCCAGTCCTGCACCCAAGGCTCCCTGTCCTTTACTGGAACTAGTTCTGTTGCGAGTTCCTTGCTATGGGCCACAGTTCTCAGAACTGCAAATATTCTATTCTTTTGGTCTGACACTTCTACTGTTCCTAGCTACCACTTCTAGTACTGGGAGTGTGGTGGTAGAGTGAGCTCTTGGAAGGTGGGGAAGGGGTCGCTAGGCTCAGTGCCTAAACCTTTTGTTCTCTGCTTGGCAGCACTGGCTTAAATCACCATTTTCACCCTTCTTCCCTCAGTCTTTGCTCCGAGGTCTCTGCTGTGAGCGCTGGACTCAGTCGTGTTATATGCTCATCCCTCAGGCGGGTCTTTGGGCCATAAGTGGAGCCCTAGCAGTTCGAGTTCTTCCCTCTCCCGTGGCTGCAGTAGTTCTGGAATGCAGCAAGCTCGAAGTTACGAGCTGCAGTCTGCTTCTTGCACCTGCGCAGCCCTAGTCTTTGCACTTCCCACTTCCCTCCTCCCCCACTCTCCCAATTTGCCCACCTTTCGATGATTTCCATTGTGCACCTCTTAGTCTTGCCTGTCTGCTGCGCAAGGAATCCTTTATGGAATTATAGTTGTTCATTTGTTGTAAATTCCAGGGGAGATTTCAAGAGGCTCATCTCACACTGCCATTTTTATGATTTAATTGAAAGAAACTTAAAAGTAACAAGAGAAAAGCTGTTAGTTACCTAAAAGGGAGGTTCCATAATACTGTCAGCTGATTGCTCAACAGAATCTTTGCAGGCCAGAAAGGATTGGCAGAAAATATACAAAGTGATGAAAAAGTAAGGACCTACCATCAAGTTTACTCTACCCAGGAAAGCTATGATTTAGAATTGAAGGACAACTAAAGAAAATAGTTCCCATTAAAAATAAAAAGATATTCAACATCATTATCCATCAGGAAAATACAAATGTTGCATCCCAGCCTCATGGCAGGGAGCTTCCCAGGTGCAATCAGAAAGCAACCCCCATAGCTGAGGGAGGGCAAGCTAAGCTGAAGAAAAAGACAGACCACTGCATATTTGTAAGTAACATTTTTGATAAGCAAGGGAATTTACAAGGTTTGTCTTGGGCAGTTTCAAGACATGTAGTTTTCCACACCCACCAGCCAAATCTTAAAAGTTCATACAGAGGCCTTAACTGTAACTCACATATAGCATACCTTAACCGGGTTTAATCACATACACAGTCAAGATAATCTCAAAACCAGGGTTCTTTCTCAAGTCTGTGTCCTTGGAGCAGCTTCTGGGAGCAGGGAAGTTGAGCGAAGTGCACATTCCAAGTATAGGGGAATGGGTTGGGAAACTCCAGTTGCCAGATGTAGCTCTTCAGCCAAACCAGCAGTCACGTCTTTTTTATTACCTTCCCCAAGAGCAAATGCAAGCCACAATGAGATAATACTTCACACCCACCAGGATGGGTATAATTAAAAAGTCAATAACAAGTATTGGTGAGGATGTAGAGAAATGGGAACCCTCATACATTGTTGGTAGGATTGTAAAATGCTGCAGATGCTTTGGAAAACTGTCTTGCACTTCCTCAAGTGGTTAAACAGTTGTGAATGTTTTCTGGGCTTGGGGTGGGGAGTGGTCAGGGTCTGAACAGAATAGCTAGAGATCTTCCCCTCTCTCTCAGGGGTGGGCTAGTCATTCATTAAATAATGCCCATTGAGATAGACAGATGGATATATGGATATGATATTCATCTCTTTGGTGTCTTTTCACATCCCATCCCCAATACTACCTCCACTTCGCATCTCCCCAAATAGTAGTCATTCTATTGCAATAGTAATTCTTCTCTCCCAAACAGCTAATACAGAAAAAGTCACCTGTGGTTTCCCCTTTTTTGTGATAACTGATTTTTTTGGAAGAGTTAGCATAAGCTTACCATGTAACTCAGATGTACAGTTCACAGTATGTATTTTCCTGCCTCTGTATCTTATTCCCTCCATTCTACCTCTGCAAAGACTTCCCTCATTTCTTTCATCTTGTCTAGATTCTTCCCATCCTGTGAGATATAGATCAAATATCACCCACTCTGTAAAGTTTTCCCTTAATCAAACTCAGGATAGAAGTGCCCTGTGACTCAGTAGGATAACTCCTGGATATCATAGTACTCTTAACTAAACATCATACAATGCTTTGGTATTTTAACAGTATAGTTAAATAAATCATTTTAAGGGATATAAATTTAATATGGAGCAATGTGAACTAAATTTGTGCATAATGCATTGGTAAAAGACTTTCATTGTTTGATTTTAGTTGGAACACTACTGCTTTGTAGCTATGTTGTTTGACTTCCCTTGGGTGGTCAAATAAGTGGGATGAGAAATCAGCAGGTTTGAGTTCATCATGGTTTTCATTGCTAAATAAGTATATAATTTTTGAGCTACCTTAACTCTCCCTATGAATCAATTGGAAAATGGGGATGCTTTACCTGTTGATAAACAATTCTTACAGGTTCTTCCTATTTTGTTTTTTCTGTTACCCCTTTTTTTCCAGTATCACTTCCCTAGTTCAGGCTCTCACCATCCTTAGCATAGGCCCTTGCTAACCAAAATATGGTCTGCAGCCAAGGAGCAGCTTGATAGAAATTCAGAATCTTGGACTCCACCTCAGATCTATGAAAACACAATCTGCATTTTAACAAGATCTTTAGGTGACTCTTATGAACATTAAAACTTGAGAAGCAGTGGCCTAGACTAATCATAGCTTCTTAGCTGATTTCTCTGTCTTAACTGTGGCCCCTTCCAATCCACCTTCTACATTGTGATTAGGAAGTGCTTTCCAAAAGGCTAAGCTGATTCTGTTACTTCCCTATACAACGTCCCTCAGGAGCTCCCTATTATGAAATAGCAATACAGAAAGAGCATAGGCACTACAATCAAACATTAGGGTCAAGGTTTGCCCGGACTACCTACTAGTTTTGTGATTTTTGATAAGTGATTCAAACTTCTCTTGGTTTCAGTTTCTTCATTCATAAAATGGCAATAAAAATGTCTAACATCATAGAGGCAGGATGAGGATTAAATAAGTGCTTATATGCAGAATTTTTTGCAGATGAAAATGTGATGTCTGAGATTTACTTCCCAACAGTCCATGGCAGTGGGGAGGGCTGTAACAAGATTGGTGTGACAGATTTTGTTTTCCAAATATGACTGCAACAATATCTCCCATCCCACGTGCTCTTCTACAGTGTGACCTTGCCACCTTCCTACTTTAAGATGAGAAACTGAACAAACACTTGTTGACTATAAAAAGTGTTATGCTAAGTGAAAGAAGCCAGACATAAAAGGTCACAAAAAAAGTATACAGGAATATTCATAGTAGCATTATTCACAACCAAAAAGTGGAAAAAAAACACCCCAAAACACTCAAATGTCCATCAACTGATGAGTTGATAAACAAAATGTGGTATGTGGTATATCCACACAATGGAATATTATTTAGTCATGAAAAGGAATGGAGAACTGATATATGCTGCAAGATGGATGAATCTTTTTTTTTTTTTTTTAGAATTTTTATTGGGGAAGGGGAACAGGACTTTATTGGGGAACAGTGTGTACTTCCAGGCCTTTTTTCCAAGTCAAGTTGTTGTCCTTTCAATCTTAGTTGTGGAAGGTGCCATTCAGCTTCAAATTGTTGTCCTTTCAGTCTTAGTTGTGGAGGGCGCAGCTCAGCTCCAGGTCCAGTTGCCATTTTCTAATTGCAGGGGGCACAGCCCACCATCCCTTGTGGGAGTCGAACTGGCAACCTTGGGGTTGAGAGGACATGCTCCAACCAACTGCGCCATCCGGGAGCTCAGCGGCAGCTCAGCTCAAGGTGCCGTGTTCAATCTTAGTTGCAGGGGGCGCTGCCCACCATCCCTTGCGGGACTCGAGGAGTTTAACCGACAACCTTGTGGTTGAGAGCCCACTGGCCCATGTGGGAATTGAACCGGCAGCCTTTGGAGTTAGGAGCGTGGAGCTCTAACCTCCTGAGCCACCGGGCTGGCCCAAGATGGATGAATCTTGAAAACATTATTCTAAGTGAAAGAAGTCACACACAAAGCGTCACATGATTCCATTTAAATGAAATATCTAGAATAAATAAAACCATAGAAACAGAAAGCAGATTGGTAGTTGCCAGAGGCAACGTTTAAGCAACTGAATCTAATTCCACTTCCTTTAAATCTTAGCAAGCCTTGTAACTCACTCATAACTAATGAGTGTCAGAAGTGATGCTGTGTGACTTTTAAGATGAGGTCAGTAAAGGTCATGACGCTTCCACCTAGTTCTTTTGGAACACTTGCTCAGAGAGAAACCAGCAAGAAGTCTGATTGCCCTGAGACGGCCGTGCCAGAGAGCTTACATTTGTATGTATTCCAGTCCATGTCCGAGCTCATCTTAGCCTTCCAGCGTTTCCCATAAAGCCACCAAACATAGGTGTGAAACTGTCTTGGACCCTCCATACCAATGTATCCACCAGTTGAGTACTACTGAGTGGACTCAGTGCTATAAGAAGCAGAATTGCCCTGCCCAATCTGGCCCCCAAAATAATGGGATATAATAAAATGGCTAGTTTTTTTTTAATACTGCTAAGTTTGGAGAGTAGTTTTTTATGCAGCAATAGATAACTGAAACAATTGGCATGCACTGGTAATTGTTGAAGCTGGGTAATGGAAGTTCACTATATCATTCTTTCTACTCTTATATGTGTAAAATTTTCCATAATAGTTTGTTTTAAAAGAAAATGTATATAAAGTATTCAGCTCAAAATTAGTAGTCAATAAATAATAGTTTTTTATTGTGAATGGAAGTAGTCAACAAACAGTAGCTGTTGTTATTGTGAATGGAATAAAGTTCAAATTGGGTAGCACAGCATTCAAAGTCCTCTTGCTAACCTGGCTCCTGCTTACTTCTTCAAGCTCATTTATCACCAACTCACACCCTTCGCTTCATTCTTACATGCAGCTTTGTTTACGGTGGCCAAGACATGGAAACAACCAAAATGTCCTTCGATAGATGAATGGATAAAGAAGTTGTGGTACATATACACAATGGAATACTATTCGGCAGTGAGAAAAGATGATATAGGAACATTTGTGACAACATGGATGGATCTTGAAAGAGTAATGCTGAGCGAAACAAGTCAGACAGAAAAAGCAGAGAACCATGTGATTTCACTGATATGTGGTATATAAACCAAAAACAACAAAAGAACAAGACAAACAAATGAGAAACAGAAACTCATAGACACGGACAATAGTTTAGTGGTTGCCAGAGGGTAAGGGGGGTGGGGGGGGAGGTGAGGGTAAGGGGGATCGAATATATGGTGATGGAAGAACTGACTCTGGGTGATGAACACACAATGGGATTTATAAATGATGTAATACAGAATTGTACACCTGAAATCTATGTAATTTTACTAACAATTGTCACCCCAATAAATTTAATTAAAAAAAAAAAAAAAAAAGAAATTACCAAAATACAGTTCCTGGAATGAGGCATGCTGTTTTATGCCTCTAAGCTACTGTCTATATTGCTTTCTCTTTTGGGGAGTATTTATCCATCTTTGTTCCCTTATAATATTTCAACATTCAACTCAAGTGTAACGCCATCAGGGGTTTTTCTGATACATAGCTTTTCTAATACAGAAGCTTTTTCTGATACATAGAAATAGAGTATGTTCCTCCTGTTTTTAGGCCCCTACTCTAAACAGACATTTTCCAAGACATCAGCACTTATTGTGCTCATAAGAATAAACTTGTCTGTTTCCCTTTACCAGGCTCTGAACTCATCTCTGCTGTGCTATGTGTGGGGAATTCAGTGGGGAACATGACAGTCTCAACCCTCTTTAAGCTTATAGTGCAAATAGGGAAGCCAGACAAAAAATAAATAAATCTATAATTAAATTGTGATAAGTCCTATGATGGATACAAGCAGGATATGATGGGGGAGGAAGCAAAGTTCTCTCTGAAAAAAATGGTATTTGTGTTGAGACTGAAAGGATGAATAGGAGTTAATGTTATTCATATGCTCAAGCCAAGGCCTAGCACAAGGCCTGGCCCACAGTAGGATGCATTAAATAAATACTTACTGAATGGATGTTCTGCCTAGCTAACAAGTTTGTTGTGAGTGTCACATGAGATAACATCTGCAAAAGTTCTTTGGAGAGTATAAAGTGCAACAAAATGCAACTTTGTTACAGACTATATACTGAGAGACTAGGAAGCAGAATTCACTCTTTTGTTGGAGGGAACCTCAGAAAACTTCTGAAGATGTGCAAGTTCTGCCCTAGCCAAGTGTATCCAGGCATATAGTCCTCTCCCCAAACATAATTTCCCCCTTCTGTTTGGATCATCAGCATGGCCTTTAATAAGATGCAGAAGGGAGTAGACACATGGCTTTTGTGGGTGTAGGTTTGGATGAAGTCCTAAAACAGGAAGATAGCCAGCTCTAATACACTGACTTGAAGATCAACCTGAATAACTTTCAAGGCTGGAGGGGGGATGCTAAGGAGAGTGGGAAATCGGGAAGGTGATTAAGAACAGTAATATTAACTTCATGTTTGCCTCTCAATATTATTTGATTGTTTAAGTGTTTGAGTTCCTGTCCTTTCTTTACCTCCCTGACTTATGGTTATCCAAATATTTTCTGTTTCCAATAAGACCAGAAGATAATTAACAAATATTACATCTACGATGTGAAAGACACTATGATATGTGTTTTTAAAACATGTATGTGCTTTGAAAATATAAAGAACATACGAGATCTGACAATTAAGTTCGTGAACTTGTTGCAATGATGTTGCTAACCTTTTTGGATATCAGAGGGATTATTCATCATGAATTTGCACCAACTGGACAAACAGTTAACCAAATTTACTATTTGGAAGTGCTGAAAAGGCTGTGTAAAAAATTTAGACAACCTGAACTTTTTGGCAACAATTCATGGCTCTTGCATGATGACAATGCACTAGCTCACACGGCACTGTCTGTGAGGGAGTTTTTAGCCAGTAAACAAATAACTGTATTGGAACATTCTCCCTACTCACCTGATCTGGACCCCAATGACTTCTTTCTTTACCCGAAGAGAAAGGAAATACTGAAAGGAAGACATTTTGATGACATTGAGGACATCAAGGGCAATACGACGACAGCGCTGATGGCCATTCCAGAAAAAGAGTTCCAAAATTGCTTTGAAGGGTAGACTAGGTGCTGGTGTCAGTGCATAGCTTCCCAAGGGGAGTACTTCGAAGGTGACCATAGTGATATTCAGCAATGAGGTATGTAGCACTTTTTCTAGGTTGAGTTCACAAACTTAATTGTCCGACCTCATAGGCTCTGGAGTCAGATGGTTTAGATTTTAAGCTACCCTTTACCCTCCATCACTTTATACTAACCATATTACCTTGGTCAGGATGCATTTTCTCTCTGAATCTAGTTTCCTCATCAGTGATGTGGATAATAATTGTAACTATCTCAGAGTTGTGTACAGGACTCACTTAATAACACATGTAAAGTGCTTATCACAGATCCTATATGTGCTGTATTAGGTACTCAATAAATGAGTGTTGTTATGGCAGCTATTAATTGTTGACTGATTCCTGGTTTGAGACATGATCAGTGTCAGGACCTACCTCCATGCACAGGTTTCTGTCTTTCCTTACAGGTTAGCTGCTTAGGGCCATAGAATTCTAATACATGAGTAGGCTGTCTTGGTCACTCCTAGTGATTGCCAACAGTGCTGCAGTCTTGAAATTGAGGAACATCATTTAGTAAAGTGATATTGTATTGGTTTAACACTTTTCCTGGTTAACTAATTAATTAAATACTGAACAAACATTTATTGAGCACTGTGTGCTAAATCCCCAGAATCTAAGAATAAATAAGACAGTCTAGGTTCTAGTTCAACTGTTGCCTCCCAAGGATTAAAGTATGACTCTTCTTTGTGTATTATAGAGGTCCACAGCTTTATCCTCAAGGGTTTCTATCTTGGGCTACCAGAGACAGATGTAAATAGGAAGAACATTATGGTAACTACAGCCAGTGACTGTTGCTTGTAAGCCCTTCTAATTCAACGCCCAATGATTGTTGTGATCCAAGGTAGTTTGACACTGTCCTTGGCTCCATCTAAGAGTGGCACTGGGGAATGGGAAGAGATACTTGCTTTTCATCACAAATTATTCCACATGCCTTGATTTATTACCGCATGCATATACTACTTTGAACTTACTATGATAAAGTTTATAGAAAAATTAACAAAATATGAAACTGATTTCAAAAATGAGAATGTATCACTTTCAATTTCCATTTTGACCAGCCATTTGATACAAACTAGTGTTTGAGAGAGGTAAGCCTTGGAAAAGAGGATATAGAGTGGGAAGACATATTGGGCAAAAGATATTGTCTGCTTGACAATATTTTATTTGAATTGAAAAGTTTTTTGTTCATTTGTTCTTATGGCCAAAATATTTTGCATAAACATATCTGAATCAAAACAACCTACTTAAAATACATTTATCCTAATTCAGAGACTTTATGTCCAATACAATATCCTTGCCTATCTCCAGATTGAAATCACTACTACATAAGAAAAATACATTGTCATATTATATGTGTGGTATATGTTTCTAGTCCAAGCTTTCCTTTGTGTGAGTTGGAAGATACTAGGCAAGTCCTTTTCCTTCTCTGAATTTCAGGCCCATCTGAACATGAGTGTGTGGATTATATAAGTGATTTTCAAATGCAGTTTCTGTGGTTTCTGAGCAGGGGCCTCATGGGGATTTATGAGGGTCAAGAAGAGCAGAAATGGCAGGCAATTGAGAACACCCACCTTTGCTTTGACCAAAGCAACTAACGCCTGCTTCCATCTTTTGTTTCTTGCTTTCTCATAGACTGCTATTGAAATAATGGTTTTATTTATTAAATATTTTTCTAACCACTGAAGTAGATATCTAAGACTTATTTTCATGCTACAATTCCATGGTTTTAAATGAATTCTGTAACTAGTAAAATATTGAATGTAATAATGTATTTCCAAAGGAAAATAGCTTAAAAATCACTTTGACATGATTATATAATTTGATACCCAAAATGACCCTTTGAGGGTTAAAGAATGAGAGATCAAGAAAAGGGGAACCCCTTGCCTAAGCATCTGCAACTAGGGAATGGAAGAACCATGACTGGAACCCAGGTCTTCTGATGTTGCTTGCTTATCCAGTCTCCACTCTACTATATTACAATGTTTCTCAAAATTTCGTTCTACTGCAAAATAATGAAAAGTTCCTCAGAAGCAATGTTGGTTGGGCACCACAGACACTGAAGTCAGAAAGTTCTTTTGCATCCTGGGAAATTCAATAAGCTCGATTCCTGAAGGCCACACTTGTAAGTACAGAGACAGAGTTGTTGAACTGTTCTTTCTCTCTTTGTACAAGAGAAAGCTTGGTAAGGAAGATGATACAACTGATCATCTAATGAAACTACTCTCTGTATGAAAATTACCAGAGTGTACACAAATGTCTCGTTGAATCCTTAAACAAAGATCTTAACTTAGATGTTTATATAGATGGTTATGACTGTAAGGAAACTTAGAGATTCTTGAGACAAATACAAAAAAAGCTAAGAACGCTGGACATTTTACCTACGAACATAGAGCTGGCTCAGTGGCAATTTAGGACAAAGTCCTTGGAAGGCAGTGTCATATAACGGCATGAATGGACCTCTGAATCAGAAAAATCTACATTTGAATTGGAGCTCTTGCTCTTCCACCTGTGCAGCCTGGGGGCAATTTACTTAATCTCTCTGAGGCTCAACTCCCTCATCTATAAAATTGGGATAATACCTCATAAGGGATATTTTAAAGGGGGTTAATGAGATAATTCACATAAAGCTCCACTGCTTGCTGCAGATTCACTTAATTTCTCTGAGGCTTTCTTTTAAATGTAGACAAAACTAACCATTTTGTAGGATTAATACCTATTTTGTAAGCTTGGAGAGGTTTTAAATGATATTGCAAGCATTTAACAACTGGTAGATTGCGGGCACTGAACAATCAGAGCAACAGCTGCTGGAAACAATTGGCTTGAACATAGTGATGCATAATTGCTACACAGCCAAATATCAGCCTTCATGTAGGAAAAAAATTAAATGACATGGAACATAATAGATATATAATAAATTATATTTATGTCTCTTTCCCTTCCCAATTTCTTCTTTTAGTCCTCCTTTCATCACATCTGGCTACTTACGTGGAAGAAAGTAGCTCCTCCTTCATATGAATTACATAAATTATGCTTGTCTTTCTGATTTAATAATTTTATTTGGGCTCCTTATTTGACAATGCTGTTTTAAGGTCTTGATGTTTTAGCGTAATACATTTTATACTCCAATGATTTGAAATTCACATTTTCATAATATCGAGGTAGCCATATTAGCAATTGTGAGGAACATTGGAAAGTAAATTAGACATTTTGAGAAGCTGAAATAAAATACAAGTGAGTTCGCTTCAATCATCTTTGAGGAAAAGGTTCCTCTGTGATGTGAAAAGACTGATGTCTCTTGGAAAAGAGCCCAATTCAGACATTGGCTTAAAAAGCTATAAACAGAGTTGGAAATAGTAAGAAAAAAAGACGCTTACAGACCTCTGCATTCATAAATTAGTAACTAATAGTGTCTAATATTATTGCCAATAAATACCTTAAGAAGGAGGGGTGTGAAAAGAAGTTATGAATAATGTGCGGTGGGTATGTAAATGATTTAGAAAAGGAATTAGTAAGTCAACTGATTGACCAGTCCACCCAAAGTTAAAGAAAGACCTGGGGCCGGCCTGGTGGCTCAGGCGGTTGGAGCTCGATGCTCCTAATGCTGAAGGCTGCCTGTTCGATTCCCAATGGGCCAGTAGGCTGTCAACCACAAGGCTGCCGGTTCGACTCCTCGAATCCCATAAGGGATGGTGGGCTGCGCCCCCAGCAACTAACAACGGCAACTGGACCTGGAGCTGAGCTACGCCCTCCACAACTACGATTGAAAGGACAACAACTTGAATTGGAAAAAATCCCGGAAGTACACACTGTTCCCCAATAAAGTCCGGTTCCCCTTCCCCAATACAATCTTTAAAAAAAAAAAAAAAAAAGGAAAGACCTGTTGCATACACAGCACTGAGATGGACCAGAAAATTCCAGCTCCCCTTATAAAGCTGTTGCTCTCTTAGATTTTCCTACTAGTAGTCCTTTCATCTTTGCCTACTTCTGAAGTTGAGGCAAGTATAAGTTCAAAAGGGGACCCATCTTTTCTCGGTTACTAGTATGTCTGTTTATATTAAGTATCTTCAGCACTTTCCAGGGAGAGGATGTTCTGACTTTAGATAACTGGGCACAGCTCTGGCAAGAAATATTTAGGTGGTAGAGGTTGCTTGATTACGGAGATGACAAGACCTCTTAGAGCTACCTTACTTTATTTATTCTGATTTTATATCACTAAATTACACTGTGATACCAAATCTATCCAGCAACTTCTTTCTCTGAATGGATTTCCCAGCCAAGGAGGTAACCTATATAGAAAACAGGCAGTTCAGGCTTGGATTTTGGTGCAGTTAAGATTTGGAATAGTCTGTCAGTTATTTGGGCCTCAATCATCCTGAAGTAAGTTGTCTCTCAATATTTTGGACCCACAGATCTCAGAGTGTAGACACTTTACCTCTAAGAACCAATCTTCTCTTCTCCCACCACACATGGACAAGTGTGACCATCCTTAAAGCCTCTGTAGAGATATGCCTTGGTCTTCTTTAAACCAGTGCCTACAACACCTGCTTATTCTATTTCCACCATAGCCCAGCAAGATTTACTTTGCACCCCAGATTGGTTTTGGAAATGGACTCACAGAAATCTCTCTACAAGAATAGTCTATTCTGTATTCTGTTGTGCCCTATAAACAACTATGAAGAATTACAATCCAGTGGGTTGCTGTTTAGAGTGACTACTAAAATATTGTCCACTGCTTTTTATTGTTAAAATGCTGAGAACACACTTTCTACTATTTTACTGTTCTTATATAGTAATGTTAAATGGATCCTGCATATACTTTTATTTCTTTCTTTCTGAAAGAAATATTCGACCACCATCAACAGGGATAATTTGTGGCAACCAAAACATAAAAAAGGGGAGAGTAAAGGCCTGAACCGGAATATGGGAATGGAGAAAGTAAGCGTGATGAAGAAAATGGAATACTCTAAATATCAAACTTTCTTTTACATAAACTTAAGGGTAACCACTCAAAATAAATCCAGAACTGAAATATACACTGAAATAAAAGAAGAAACAGAGGGAAACATCATAGAATACTGCCACATAGAAATAATAGACAACAACAAAAAGGCAAAGAAACAGTGGAGACACAGCCTTACCAGAAAACTAAAGATAGCATGACAGGAAATCCTCATATATCAATAATCACCCTAAATGTAAATGGACTGAACTCACCAATAAAAAGGCACAGAGTAGCAGCTTGCATCAAAAACCTAACCCAACCATATGCTGTCTCCAAGAGACACATCTCAGCTACAAGGACAAGCATAGACTCAAAGTGAAAGGGTGGAAATTGACATTCCAAGCAAATGGTACCCAGAGAAAGTCAGGTGTAGCCATAATGATATCAGATGAAACAGACTTCAAGGTGAAAAAGATAACAAGAGACAAAGATGGACATTTCATAATGGTGAAGGGGATTGTACAACAAGAAGACATAACAGTCATCAATTTTTATGGCCCCAATCAGGGAGCACCGAAATATACCAAGCAACTACTAACAGAACTAAAGGGAGAAATTGACCAAAACACAATTATACTAAGGGACTGAAATACATCATTGACGGCTTTGCATAGATCATCCAAACAGAAAATAAATACAGAAATAGCAGCCCTAAATGACACATTAGATGAAATGGACATAATTGACATTTATAGAGCACTTCAACCTAAAACATCAGATTATACGCTCTTTTCTAGTGTACATGGAACAGTCTCAAGGATAGACCATATATTGGGACATAAAATCAGCGTCAGGAAATTTAAGAAGATTGAAATCATACCAAGCATATTCTCTTATCAAACGGCTTTGAAATTGAATATTAACTGCAAAAAGAAAGCAGGAAAAAACAAAAATACATGGAGATTAAACAACATGCTTTTAAAGAACGATGGGTCAAAGAAGAAATTAGAGGAGAGATCCAAAGATACATAGAAACAAATGACAATGAAAATACGTCCTACCAAAATTTTTGGGACACAGTGAAAGCAGTTTTAAGAGGGAAATTTATCTCATTACAGGCCTATCTCAAGAAACAAGAAAAATGCCAAATAAATAACCTGATGTTACACGTTAAATAACTAGAAAAAGAAGAACAAGTGAAACCCAGGTCACAGGAGAAAAGAAATAACAAAAATCAGAGCAAAACTAAATGAAATAGAGAACAAAAAGACAATAGAAAAAATTAATGTGACAAAGAGCTGGTTCTTTGAAAAGAGTAACAAAATTGACAAATCCTTGGCTAGACTAACTAAGATAAAAAGAGAGAAGACACTAATTAACAAAATAAGAAATGAAAAAGGGGAAGTTATCACGGACACCACAGAAATACAAAGGATCATCCAAGAACACTACGAAGGAGTATATGCCACCAAATTCAATAACCTAGAAGAAATGGACAAGTTCTTAGAAACATATAGCCTTCCAAGGCTGAACCATGAAGAACTGGAAAATCTAAATAGACCGATACCAGTAAGGAAAGTGAATCTGTCATTCAAAACCTTCCCAAAAGCAAAAGTCCGACACCAGATGGCTTCACTAGTGAATTCTGCCAAACCTTCAAAGAGGATTTAATACCAATCCTGCTCAAACTCTTCCAAAAAATTGAAGAAGAGACAGTACTCCCTAACTCATTTTATGAGGCCAACATTACCCTGATACCAAAACTTGGTAAGAGCAACACAAAAAAAGAAAACTACAGAACAATATCTCTGATGAATACAGATGCAAAAATCCTGAACAAAATTCTACCAAATCGAATACAACAATGCATTAAAAAGATGATTCATCACGACCAAGTGGGGTTCATCCCCGGGGCACAAGGATGGTTCAACATCCGCAAATCCATCAATGTGATGCATCACATAAACCAAATAAAAGACAAAAATCATATGATTATATCAATTGATGCAGAAAAAGCATTTGACAAGATACAACATCCATTTGTGATTAAAACACTTAATAAAATAGGTATAGAAGGGAAATAACTTAATATAAAGGCCATATATGACAAGCCCTCAGCTAATCTCATAATTAACGGTGAAAAACTGAAGCCCTTTGATCTACATTCAGGAACATGACAGGGCTGTCCCCTGTCACCTCTGCTTTTCAACATAGTGTTGGAAGTACTTGCGAAAGGAATCAGGAAAGAGAAAGAAATAAAAGGCATCCAAATTGGAAATGAAGAACTTAAATTATCACTCTTTGCAGATGAATGATGCTATATATAGAAAACCCTAAAGACTCCACCAAAAAGCTATTAGAAACAATCAATGAATACAGTAAAGTTGCCGGCTACAAAATCATCATACAAAATTGCATCATATTCCTATATACTAACAATGAAATCTCAGAAAAAGAAATACAAAAAACAATTCCTTTTGCAATTGCAGCAAAAAGAATAAAATCCCTAGGCATAAACTTAACCAAGAATGTGAAAGACCTATATGCTGAAAACTATAAGACATTTTTGAAAGAAATTGAAGAAGACACAAAGAAATGGAAAGACATTCCGTGCTCATGGATTGGAAGAATCAACATAGGTAAAATGGCCATATTACCCAAAGTAATATACAGATTTAATGCAATCCCCCATCAAAATCCCAATGGCATTTTTTAAAGAAGTAGAACAAAAAATCATCAGATTTGTTTCAAACCACAAAAGACCCTGAATAGCCAAGGCAATCTTAAGAAAAAAGAAAAATACTGGAGGTATCACACTCCCTGACTTTAGCTTGTACTACAGGGCTACAATAATCAAAACAGCGTGGTATTGGCAGAAAAACAGACACTTAGACCAATGGAATAGAACTGAGAACCCAGAAATAAAACCACATAAATATGGACAGATAATTTTTGACAAAGAAGCTAAAAATATACAATGGAGGAAAGACAGCCTCTTCAGTACATGGTGCTGGGAGAATTGGATAGCCACGTGCAAAAGAATGAAACTGGACTGCTATCTGTCACCATGTACCAAAATTAATTCAAAATGGATCAAAGACTTAAGCATAAGACCTGACACAATAAACTGCATAGAAGAAAACATAGGTACTAAACTTATGGACCTTGGGTTCAAAGAGCATTTTATGAATTTGACTCCAAAGGCAAGTGAAGTAAAAGCTAAAATAAACGAATGGGACTATATGAAACTTAAAAGCTTCTGCACAGCAAAAGAAACCATCGACAAAATAAAGAGGCCACCAACTGAATGGGAGAAATTTTTTGTAAACAGTGCCTCCGATAAGAGGCTAATATCCAAAATATGCAAGGAACTCATGAAACTCAACAACAAAAAGACAAACAACCCAATTGAAACATGGGCAGACGACCTGAAGAGACATTTCTCCAAAGAGGACATACAAATGGCAAATAGACATATGAAAAAATGCTCAACATCACTAATCATCAGAGAAATGCAAATTAAAACCACAATGATATATCACCTCAGCCCAGTCAGAATAGCTATCATCAACAAGACAAATAGTAACAAGTGTTGGAGAGGCTATGGAGAAAAAGGAACCCTCATACACTGTTGGTGGGAATGCAGACTGTTTCAGCCTTTATGGAAGGTAGTGTGGAGGTTCCTCAAAAAATTACAAATAGAATTACCATATGACCCAGCAATTCCTCTCTTGGGTATCTACCCAAAAAATCTGAAAACATTTATACATAAAGACACGTGTGCTCCAATGTTCATTGTAGCTTTTTTTTTACAGTGGCCAAGACATGGAAATAACCAAAATGTCCTTTGATAGATGAATGGATTAAGAAGCTGTGGTATATACACACAACGGAATACTATTCGGCGGTAAGAAATGATGATATAGGAACACTTGTGACTACATGGATGGATCTTGAGAGTACAATGCTAAGCGAAATAAGTCAGAGAGGAAAAGCAGAGAACCATATGATTTCACTGATATGTGGAATATAAACCAAAAACAACAAAAGAACAAGACAAACAAATGAGAAACAAAAACTCATAGACACAGACAATAGTTTAGTGGTTTCCAGTGGGTAAGAAGGTGGGGGGTGGGAGATGAGGGTAAGGGGGATCAAATATATGGTGATGGAAGGAGAGGTGACTCTGGGTGGTCAACACACAATGGGATTCATAGATGATGTAATACAGAATTGTACACCTGAAATCTATGTAATTTTACTAACAATTGTCACCCCAATAAATTTAATTTAAAAAAAAGAAAAAAAAAAAAAAAAAGAAAGTACACTAGAAATCAAGGAAGGGAAAGGAGAGAATCTGTTTGGATTTGCAGAACCACAGCCATCCAGGATTTAAATGTGTGATTCTGTATATTCAGGCACAATTCAGGTTACAATACTGTGGATACGAGTTCTCCAGTGACATATTAAATCATTCTTTGAGACTCTGTCTATTTGGATCTAGTTTCTCTTCTTGCCCCGAAATGGAGCTAAAGCAATGCTGCCCTCCTCAAACTCACTGTATTTATTACTTGAAGAACAGGGGAGAATATGTTTCATTCTGCATGTTCATACAGCAAGTGCAAGAGAAAGGAGGCATCATGTTTTCTTCTTCTAAAGCGTGATGTTTTTCAGCTGAGGAACATGCTGGAGCTTGAGAGAAGTATAGAATCATTGCAACTGTTAGGATTGGCTTCTTGGCAAGGTCACACTATCTTCTCTGGAAAGAAGTTCCCTTTCCATGCCAGACCACAGATAGGGTGTGGGGGCCAGGGATTTGTTTCTCTTTCCTTACTACCCTTCCCATCCAGGTATTCACCATTCAAGATGAATAAAGCTGACTTGAGACCATTAAATAAACTAAGTGTTGAGAGAGAAGTTCCATTTTCCATTTCCTACTCATTTGGATAACTATGCTTTATTACCCCCATTTTATAGATGGGGAAACTGAGGATTATGGAGGCTAGGTAACTTACCCAAGTCCAAACAGCAAGTAAGTGGTGGAAGTAGGATTGAAACCCAAGACTGTTTTACTAAAATTGTTGTGTTCTCAATCACTGTGTCACACAGTACAGAAGAGGTGTTGGCTAGAACACCTTCAGAGCCTTAATGACATTAATAATGAACACTATTACTGAGGGCTTATCCTATGCTGGGCCCTGTTCTAAATACTCTCCATATATCAATTCATCAATCTCACAACCCCATAAAGAAGATAGTAATATTTTACAGATAAGAAAATTGAGGCACGGAGAACTAAATTTCCCATGTTCACAGAACTACTAAGTGGTGTCACTGGGCTACACATTCAGGCAGTTTGACTCCAAAGACCATCCTCTTGACCACTACGCTATACTGAAGGTAATGTGTTCATAGCTGCATGAGGCCATCCAGCCCACTTAGAGGATCAGAGTGCTTTCTTAGAAAGTTGGGCCTGTACTCCAAGGGACTTTGCAGAAACAAACAGTAGAGATCAAGAGTCCAGACTACAGCTGTGGCTCTTGCTTAATTCCTTCCCCAAATGTGTGTCTCCATTACCCTTTAACCTGCATCTTTGAACAGACTGATATATGGGGAGTTCAGCAGTGGTAGATCTCAGCTGTGCCTTTAAAATCTGATGAGTCTGCTAGCATACTATGTTTTTAATTTGATCTAAAGGAGAGCTAATGAGAGATCATTTCCTGATAACGCATTGTCTGCTTTCAACATCACTAGGTAAGCACTTTGCGGTAAACCCTATTTTGGTATAATTGCCTTTGAAAAGGGGGCACAAGAGGCAGCAAAAACTCCTCAGAGTTTGGGTCCGATCTCCTGAGGTGTTCCATTTCAGAGGAGGCCCCTGACAACAGGCAGAGAATAAAAACAAGTGTGGTCTGGAGCAGACAGTGTTTTTCAAACAGTTGGCCAAAGCTCTCCTGGCAGCTGGGAAGCAGCTGAATCATCAAACACAAGGCCTCTAACCAGATGGAGGTTGGGTTGTATTGAAGTGCATTCCAGACTGACTAAAATTTAGAGCTGCTGCTGCTTTACGAACGCTGGCTCCCTTCCAAGGGACTGGCCCAGCCAAAGTGCTTGTCAATGCCTGATTTCCTCTCTCCTCTCTCTTCTTTCTCTTTTTGATTTCCCATAAAGCATTAGCCTGCCCTTGGATGGAATATTTGAATGAATTTTGGGGTCACCTCAGGTACAGCCTTTGCTCTGCAAACTCAAGTTAATGAAATCCATTTCCTGGATGGAAAGTCAAAATAGCAGAGTTCAGTCACTGAGATGGAGCATTCAGGGAATGGACAAGAATGGGAAGACATTCTTTTCCAAAAGACAGAAATGACCTAGGCATTCAGAAGTTGAAAGCCAGATGTTTGGACAAAACTCTAGGCTCAATTTGAATCTCAGAAGTGTTGAAATCCTTTGACTAAAACTTGGGAGAGTAGAGGGTAAGGAGGGGAGACTAAGTAGGGTAATGTACCTTGAAAATAAATAGAGAGCCCCATTTATATCAGAAACAAATGTTTAGACTTATTAAGCATGAAGAATGAACAATATTTTCTGTGTCTTTTAAGATGACTACCTGTGGCACTTACCATTCTTAAGCCTAATTATAAATGAGAATAAAAGTCTCTGTTTTGTTTCTCAATCTCTGCTAATATGCAGATGAATATTATTGCCATGCAGGGTGGCATGCGGGGTCTCTGGTCCTGCTCCCTGCATAAGAACACAGGATATGGTGAGGCCAAAAAGGAACACCCACGGAGCCATAGATAGGGGAGTCACACCACTATATTATCGCTGGCAGCTGGGCTGGAGACACAGGAAGCAGGATACACATGATCTGCAACCCGCCATCCACTTCTCTCTCCCAACCAACCTTACTTGCTAGCTGCAATCTGCCATGCTAACTGCAATCTGCTCTTGCTAGCTCAGCCACCATCTTCTTTCCAACCCCTCATTTGCGGCTAGCCTAACCACAGCAGTTATATTAGTGGCCAATGGCTCACCGGTTATAGCTGACGGCCAACTAGCCACAGCTGATGGCCATGTGATCACAGTTGATGGCCATATACTACCTGAGCCAGCACTTTTCCACATGAGGCCAAGAGCCTGGAAACTGCACTCCTGGCTCTGTCCCCACAATTATTTAATTATGCTTGTCCCTAATAAGTAAAGGGAAAGATAAAGTGTCTTACAGACTGATAGTGCCCTGTTAAGGCACTGATCAGAATATGGAGCTGACCTCGACCTGCTCATACAGATTTTTCAACTAAAGAAATATTGTGGAAGAAAGGAGCTTTCTTTCACTGTTAACAGTAAACTGCAAATGCATGAAGCAGGGGGGAAGTTGTGACTCGGAAAGAACCTTGAAATTCCACAATACTATAATCCATTGACTGGACTCTGATGGGAAAAAGAAATAAACTGGATGCTCCTCCTTTCAATCCTTGCCAACAGCATTCCTTTTCCAGTCTGTTCTCCCTGGTCCCACCCATAATAATGATAATGTGTGTTATTATTATAAAACTCTGAAGAACTTTCACATACATTTATATTTGATGTAAACTTTGGGAGGATGGAAACAAGAGATTTCTCCATTTTTACAGATGAGAACACTGAGGTCCAGAGAAATTAATTGATTTGTCCAAAGTCACACAGGAAGTTGGTCACAGAGTCAATTCCACTAGGTCATGTGTTCCTAATCGTATTACTCCTTTTATACACAAAACCATGCTGATTTGGAGTGCCGGTTCTCAAATTTTCAGGTGCATAAGAATTACCTGGGAAACACTGCACAAATGCAGATTTATATACTCTATCCTCATAAATAAAGTAGGTCTAGAATAGGTATCTGGAATCTGTATTTTTAAAAAGGTCCTCACATGCTATTGATGTAAGTGGTCCTTAGGCCATACACCAAATGAAAGAGAATATATAAGTCCTGATATGTTCAGACATTTCATTTAAATCTCTATACACAACCTTTGAAATTAAAAGATCACACAGGGGGACGTCATCAAAATGGCGGCGTGACGTAAGATTCTGTAAATCTCCCCTGGAATTTACAACAAATGGTACAACTACAACTACAAAAAGGACTCCCTGCACAGCAGACGGGGAAGATGAAGAGGCACACTACTGAATTCACCTAAAAGTGGGCCAATTGCACAGGCGGGCCAGAAGGGAAGGGAGATGAGCAGAGATGGAGCCGGGCGGGTGCAGGACGCAGACCTAGCTCAGTGCTCCAAGCTCCCTACATCCCAGAACTACTGCAACTGTGGGAGAGGGAAGAACTCGGACTGCTAGGGCTCCGCTTATGGCTCACAGGGCTGAGGGGACAGCAAACAACACGGCTGAACCCAATGCTCATGGCAGAGACCTCGGAGAAAAGACTGAGGGGAGAAGGCTGAAAAGGGAGGTTTAAGCCCTCACACCTGCAGAGAATGGAAGCCTTAGGCACTGAGACTAGCCGCCCCCTCCTTAAAATTAACAGAGCTCGCCCCGCCCCCACTTGCTCAGTGCTACAAGTGGAACAGTAGCAGTGTCAGATCAAAAGAACAGAATATTTGCTCTTCTGAGAACTGTGGCCTGCAGAAACAGATTTTCAGCCCAACAAGTTCCAGATAAGAGGACGGAGATCTGGAAGAAGGACTGGCTGTGGTGGTGGTCGCTGCCATTGCTCTGGCCCACCTCTCACAACTCACCCCGCCCCTGACCCCACCTATCTGGGTGGATCTCTGCAGGAGTAAACAGAACTGCTGAAATACAGGGGCTCTCAATCTGGGGCAGGAAGAGCTTTGGAACTTCAAAACCTCTCCGCATACCCACACGGACACTGCACCCTGTGACCCAGGAGAACTATTAACAGAGGAGAAGCCCGTCTCCCAGGGAATCCCCCCCATTGTGTGAGAAGCTGAAATAGTGCAGAGAAAACATAGCATTACAGAGTGAGAGAGTACATCACATAAACAAAATAAAGGACAAAAATCATGTGATTATATCAATTGATGCAGAAAAAGCATTTGACAAGATACAAATCCATTTATAATTAAAACACTTAATAAAATAAGTATAGAAGGAAAATACCTTAACATAATAAAGGGCATATATGACAAACCCTCAGCTAATCTAATAATTAATGGTGAAAAACTGAAGCCCTTTGCTCTACATTCAGGAACACGACAGGGCTGTTGCCTATCACCTCTGCTTTTTAACATAGTGTTGAAAGTCCTTTCCCAAGCAATCAGGCAAGAGAAAGAAATAAAAGGCTTCCAAATTTAGAATGAAGAAGTTAAATTGTCAGTTTTTGCAGATGACATGGTGCTATATATAGGAAACTCTAAAGACTCCACCAAAGAGCTATTAGAAAGAATCAACGAATACAGTAACGTTGCCGGCTACAAAATCAACGTACAAAAGTCCATTGCTTTCCTATATACTAACAATGAAATCTCAGAAAAAGAAATACAAAAAACAATTCCTTTTGCAATTGCAGCAAAAAGAATAAAACACCTAGGAATAAACTTAACCAAGGATGTGAAAGACCTATATGCTGTAAACTACAAGATGTTTTTAAAAGAATTTGAAGAAGACAAAAAGAAATGGAAAGACATTCCATGCTCGTGGATTGGAATAATCAACATAGTTAAATTGGCCATTACCCAAAGCAATATACCGATTTAATGCAATCCCCCATCAAAATCCCAATGCCATTTTTTAAAGAAGTAGAACAAAACATCATCAGATTTGTTTGGAACCACAAAAGACCCCGAATAGCCAAAGCAATCTTAAGAAAAAAGAACAATACTGGAGATGTAACACTCCCTGACTTTAGCTTGTACTACAGGGCTACGATAATGAAAACAGCGTGGTATTGGCAGAAAACCAGACACATAGACCAATGGAATAGAATTGAGAACCCAGAAATAAAACCACATAAATAAGGACAGATAATTTTTGACAAAGAAGCAAAAACCATACAATGGAGAAAAGCCAACCTCTTCAATAAATGTTGCTGGTAGAATAGGATAGCCACGTGCAAAAGAATGAAATTGGACTGCTATCTGTCACCATGTACCAAAATTAATTCAAAATGGATCAAAGACTTAAGCATAAGTCCTGAAACAATAAACTGCATAGAAGAAAACATAGGTACTAAACTTATGTACCTTGGGTTCAAAGAGCATTTTATGAATTTGACTCCAAAGGTAAGGGAAGTAAAAGCTAAAACAAATGAATGCGACTATATGAAACTTAAAATCTTCTGCACAGCAAGAGAAACCATCGACAAAATAAAGAGGGAAGCAACTGAATGGGAGAAGATTTTTGTAAACAGTGCCTCCAATAAAGGGCTGATATCCAAAGTATACAAGGAACTCATGCAACTCAACCACAAAAAAACAAACAACCCAATTGGAAATGGGCAGACAACCTGAAGAGACATTTCTCCAAAGAGGACATACAAATGGCAAATAGACATATGAAAAAATGCCCAACATCACTAATCATCAGAGAAATGTAAATAAAAAACACAATGGTATATCACCTCACCCCAGTCAGAATGTCTACCATCAACAAGACAAATATTAACAATTTTTGGAGAGGCTGTAGAGAAAAAGGAACCCTCATACACTGTTGGTGGGAATGCAGACTGGTGCAGCCATTATGGAAGGCAGTGTGGAGTTTCCTCAAAAAATTACGAATAGAATTACCATATGACCCAGCAATCCCTCTCCTGGGTATCTACCCAAAAAGTCTGAAAACATTTATACATAGAGACACATGTGCTCCAATGTTCATTGCAGCTCTATTTATGGTGGCCTAGTCATGGAATCAACCAATATGTCCTTCGATAGGTGAATCGGTAAAGAAGTTGTGGTATATATACACAATGGAATAATATTTGGCAGTAAGAAAAGATGAAATAGGACCATTAGTGACAATTTGAATGGATCTTGAGAGTGTCATGCTAAGCGAAATAAGTCAGACAGAAAAAGCAGAGAACCATGTGATTTCACTGATATGTGGTATATAAACCAAAAACAACAAAAGAACAAGACAAACAAATGAGAAATAGAAACTCATAGACACAGACAATAGTTTAGTGGTTACCAGAGGGTAAGGGGGGTGGGGGTTGGGAGATGAGGGTAAGGGGGATCAAATATATGGTGATGGAAGGAGAACTGACTCTGCGTGGTGAACACGCAATGGGATTTATAGATGATGTAATACAGAATTGTACACCTGAAATCTATGTAATTTTACTAACAATTGTCACCCCAATAAACTTAAAAAAAAAGTTCACAGAGTTATAGAAGAAAACTAAGAGGACTAGTCTTAAAAAGACCTTGAAATGAAGGAGTAGAGGGGAAAAGTTGTTGTATTTGGCAAAGGACACTTGCTTCCTGTGAGGACAGAGTCCCAGAGAGCAGTTTCCAGGCTTTCAACCTCACCTGGAAAGGTGCTGGCTTGGGTAGTGGACAGACATCAACTGTGACTAATTGGCCATCAGCTGTTACTGGCTAACCATTAGCCACTAATATAACTGCCGTGGCTGCGCTAGCAAGCGTGGATTGCAGCTAGCAAGTGTAGTTGGCAGGGAAGTCGATGGCAGGCTGTGGATCGTGTGGCTCTTGTTTCCTGTGTCTCCAAACCAGCTGCCAGAGAGAAATAGTGGTATGAACCCCATATCCATGGCCCCATGTGTGTTCCTTTTTGGCCTCACCATATTCTGTATTCTTGTGTGGGGAATGGGAGCTGAGTCCCTGCATGGCACTCCCCCAAGTCCCTCCTTTCAAAATCCCTTTTCCACATGAAGATGGAGTCAAATGAACATCAATGGAAGCCTTGATGATAATGATTTCTTGCAAACTGGCCCCCTGAACACATGGCCAATGGCTAGAGAAAGGAATTTTGCAAACATGGTGTGGGGGCAGCTCTAGGTAAATAGGATAAATGGACTTGAGCTTCAGGTCTTTTTTAGTACAGCTGGTAGGGTATTTTTACTCTTTACTCTGGAGCCAAGTTGCGTGGGTTTGATTCCTCTCTCTGCCAATTATTAGCTATGTAACCTTCAACAAGTCACTTAACCTTTCCATTCCTCAGTTTCCTCATCTGTACAATGGGGATAAAATTACTATATATTTCATAGAGCTTTTGTAAGGGTTACATAAAATATATAATGCATGTACATCATTTCGAACAGTGCTGGCATCTAGCAAACAGTAATAGTGTTACTGCTAATTACAATTTCCCTGAGTCATTGCTGAGCTGCAATAAATGATGGCTTCTGCCTAGAATCAGTCTTTTCAATGGTTTTCATGCCTGTGTTTCAGTAAGTTCTGAAACAAAGGTGCTCTGAAGAGTCATAGATGGCACCATTGTGGCAGTCCTCTAAGTCCCTTTTCCAGACTAAAAGATAAATCCTGATGAGATATGGAGCTTCAAATGTTTTCTGTGGCAGCATCACTGGGAAAAGAGACAATTGACCACCAAACACAATACTTTTTCTCTCCTCTTACAAATCATTCAGTAGAATTTAATAAAAATCTGGACAGTGTTGCTGGATAGCAAAGTACATATTCAAAACACTGTGATACAATGCTATTATTCTTCTTTTAACTTTTCCAGTTCAAAAATGCTCTACACATGACAAAGGATGATGATGATGATTATGATGATGACGACAATGATGAAAATACCAGGGCACTAAAGCTCCTATAAGAGTATTAGGAAGGCCTACAAGCCTCAGTCAGTTGCATTGTATGGCATATGGCGTGGTGGTAGGTTATAGAAATTATACCCAAGGACAATTTTCCCAGAATTTTCTGATGGGTAATATTTTGGGATATTGGCAGGGTTTCGTCATTAGATTTTTGGGAAACATATAGTATCTACAGACACTGGGGTATACCATTTTCCCCCAAAAATAAGACCTAGCTGGACAATCAGCACTAATGCATCTTTTGGAGCAAAAATTAATATAAGACCTGGTCTTATTTCACTAAAATATAAGACCGGGTATAATATAACATAACATAACATAACATAACATAACATAACATAACATAACATAACATAACATAACAACATAACATAACATAACAAAAATAACATAACAAAAATAACATAACATAACATAATATAATACCAGGTCTTATTTTACTATGACATAAGACTGGGTCTAATATAATATAATATAGTATAACATAATATAATAGCAGGTCTTATATTAATTTTTGCTCCAAAAGATGCATTAGAGCTGATTGTCCGGCTAGGTCTTATTTTCGGGGAAACAGGGTAGGAGTGTGAGTAAGGGTGGGAGAGAGGGAGGAAAGGAGAGAGAGAGAAGTTGGAGAAGAAAGAAAAAAGAGAGGAGTTGGTAGAGACAGAGACAGAGTAATTATGTAAATATATATTGGGTGAGAGTAAGGATTAAGGAAAGAAAGCTAGAGAAGATAATTTTTGAGAAAGATTGGTAGAAGACAGGGAAGTGTCTAGCACTGTGTCCAGAATCTCCTAGAGGCTTCTGGAGCACATCATGTCTCACAGGGAAAGCACAGTTTCATTCCAGCCTGAATCAGCCCACCTATCAGCAACTTTGCTCCCTGCTGATTGTACTGTCACTCATGTTCACAGGCACATCTGCTTCAGAGCCCCCAAGCCAGTTTATGGTATATTCACCTGTACATTTGCTGCTCATGTGACCACCAGCCAGCTAGCAAGGTGTCAAAGTACCAGCAAGTAGCCTAGGTTGAAGTGCAAAGGAAACACTGAGAAATATAAAATACTTATATTTGTGACTGTCTGGTACCAATTACAGTCAGTTAGCACTTAAAAAACTCAAGAGACTAGCAGTAAGGGTATCAATATGGAGGTCCAAAGGCTTGTGTCTTTGATTATGTGCATGTGTGCATCTAAATAAAGAACACACTTGCACATAGAAATCTTTCAGTAACTGGTAATTTTGATGAAAATGAGAGAAGAAGGATAAGTCCACTCCTGGCTTTCTCTTTCAACAGGTTCAGTTACATAGTGCAAACTGTTCACAGATCAGACTTTTTATATTCCCTCATGAGTGTCCATTTGGCCTGGACCCAAGGCCTGTTGGGCTGGATGGTGATGGCGGCTGCAGAAGAGCTTTGGCTACTGCACTTTTGTGCACATATAGCTTCCACATTTTGCCCTTGGAATTGGGTAGTCCCTTGCAGAGTACGTTGAACTTGGAAGATTTTTTTTCCCCATGTATTTTGCAGCCTCCAAAAACACCCAAGGCTTTTCTTATAATCACAGTTCAGCTGAACTTTGACGAGTTTCTATATAGACAAATTTCAGTTTAATCAGGTAAATAGAAGATCATCATGAAATGTGTTTTCATTCTGATTATTTTGTACCTAACTTGGAGACAACCACCAAATACAAAGGCTTTCAGGATTTTTTTTCTGCTGAAATATAAAATCTCTAATTCTTCAATGGAGGTACAGTTTGAATGAACTAAAGCCAGGGTTTATAGAAGGTCAGGAAAGAAGGCTAGGATTACTGGAAATTAATGATTTTGCCTTTTGGAGACAAAATGAATAGGACAGAGCTATTTATCCAGAGCCAGGTTATTAAAAATACCCAATGAAAGAGAGAATAAGGACTTCCGGAAAAATGGCGGCGTGAGGTGAGCCTCTGTAAAGCTCCCCTGGAATTTACAAAGAATCGAACAACAAAAACTCCACAAAGGACTCCCTGCACAGCACACAGGCAACACGAAGAGGCCCACTACCAACTGAAATCACCTACAGGTGGGAGATTCGCGCGAGTGGAGGGAGGAGGAAAGGGAGAAGTGCGCGGAGACGGAGACGCGCGGGCGGAGGACGCAGACCTAGCTCAGTGCGCCGAGCTCGCTGCTTCCCGGAACTACCGCAGCTGCGGGAGAGGGAAGAACTCGGACTGCTAGGGCTCCGCCAGGGCTCCACAGGGCTGAGGGGACAGCATATAACACGGCTGAACCCAACGCTCACGGCAGAGACCTCGGAGAAAAGACTGAGGGAAAAAGGCTGAAAACGGTGGTTTAAGCCTGCACTGCCGAGCAGAGAACGGAGCCTTAGGCACTGAGACTAGCCGCCCCCTCCCATCCCTCCCAGAGCTTGCCCCGCCCCCACCTGCCCGGTGCTAAAAGCGAAACAGTAGCAGTGTCAGATCAAAACAACAGAAAATTTGCTGTTTTGAGAACTGTGGACTGCAAACACAATTTCACAGCCCAACTAGTTCCAGCAAAGGGGAGAGATCTGTGGAAGCAGGACTGGCTGTGGTGGTGGTTGCCGCCATTGCTCTGGGCCACCTCTCACAACTCACCCCGCCTCTGACCCCACCTATCTGGGCGGATCCCTGCAGGAGTAAACAGAACTGCTGAAACCTACGGGCTCTGAATCAGGAGCTGGAAGAGCTTTGGAACATCAAAAGCTCTCCGCATACCCACCGGGACACTGCGCCCTGTGACCTAGACGAACTATTAACAGAGGAGAAGCCCGTCTCCCAGGGAATCCCCCCATTGTGTGAGAAGTTGGAATAGTGCAGAGAAAACATAGCACTACTGTGTGGGAGAAGGAAAATAAGTTGCCGTTGGAAAAATAATAAAACATTCTACCAACAAGTACTGGCAAACAAAAGAAAGACCGCTTTCTATCAACCTATTGCAGAAGCCACTCCTGTAGATGTCTAGGAAGAGAAATAGTAAACCAGTAATCGCCATGAATAACCAAGGCAACAAGATAACTCAGAAAGAAAGTGAAAAATCTCCAGAGAAGGCACTTAAAGATACAGAAATATGTGACTTAAATGACAGAGAATTCAAGATTGCAGTTCTGAAAAAACTCAACGAGATACAAGAAAACACAGATAGGCAGTTAAAGGAACTCAGAAACTCAATCAAAGAACAGCATGAGCATTTTACGAAAGAGATTGAAATCTTAAAAAAGAACCAAATAGAATTTCTGGAGATTAAGAACTCAATAGAAGAAATTAAGAATGAAATAACCAGCTTAGGTAGTAGAGTTGACCAGATGGAGGAAAGAGTCAGTGACATCGAAGATAGAAACCTGGAAATGACACAGAGAGAAGAAGAAAGAGACTTGAGACTTAAAAGAAATGAAAGAACTCTACAAGAACTTTCTGACTCCATCAGAAAGAGCAATATAAGAATAATGGGCATACCAGAAGGAGAAGAAAGAGAGAAGGGAACAGAGAATATATTCAAACAAATTGTCGATGAGAACTTCCCAAATTTGTGGACAGAACTGGACCCTCGAATCCAAGAAGCAAATAGAACACCTAGTTACCTCAATCCCAACAGAACTTCTCCAAGGCACATTGTATTGAAGCTGTCTAAAATCAAAGACAAAGAAAGAATCCTCAAGGCAGCCAGGGAAAAGAAGACGGTAACTTAAAAGGAAAGCCCATTAGATTATCATCAGATTTTTCAGCAGAAACTCTACAAGCCAGGAGGGAGTGGAACCAAATATTCAAACTATTGAAAGAGAGAAATCATGAGCCAAGAATAATATATCCAGCAAAGATATCCTTTAGATATGAAGGAGGAATAAAGACCTTTCCAGACATACAGAAGCTGAGGGAATTTTCTAATAAACGACCTGCACTACAAGAAATACTAAAGGAGGCTATTCGACCACCATCAACAGGGACAATTTGTGGCAACCAAAACTCAAAAAGGGGGAGAGTAAAGGCCTGAACCGGAATATGGGAATGGAGAGAGTAAGCGTGCTGAAGATAATGGAATACTCTAAATATCAAACTTTCTTTTACATAAATTTAAGGGTAACCACTCAAAAAAAATCCAGAACTGAAATATATACTGAAATAAGAGAAGAAACAGAGGGAAACATCATAGAATACCACCACACAGAAATAATAGACAACAACAAAAAGCAAACAAACAATGGAGACACAGCCTTACCAGAAAACTAAAGATAGAATGACAGGAAATCCTCACATATCAATAATCACCCTAAATGTAAATGGACTGAACTCACCAATAAAAAGGCACAGAGTAGCAGATTGGATCAAAAAACTAAACCCAACCATATGCTGTCTCCAAGAGACACATCTCAGCTACAAGGACAAGCACAGAATCAAAGTGAAAGGGTGGAAATTGACACTCCAAGCAAATGGTACCCAGAGAAAATCAGGTGTAGCCATAATGATATCAGATGAAACAGACTTCAAGGTGAAAAAGATAACAAGAGATAAAGATGGACATTTCATAATGGTGAAGGGGACTGTACAACAAGAAGACATAACAGTCATCAATATTTATGCCCCCAATCAGGGAGCACCGAAATACACCAAGCAACTACTAACAGAACTAAAGGGAGAAATTGACCAAAACACAATTATACTAGGGGACGTAAATACATCATTGACAGCTATGGATAGATCATCCAAACAGAAAATAAATAACGAAATAGTAGCCCTAAATGACACATTAGATGAAATGGACATAATTGACATTTATAGAGCACTTCATCCTAAAACATCAGACTATACATTCTTTTCTGGTGTACACGGAACATTCTCAAGGATAGACCATATATTGGGACATAAAATCAGTCTCAACAAATTTAAGAAGATTGAAATCATACCATGCATATTCTCTGATCACAAGGCTTTGAAATTGGATATCAAGTGTAAAAAGAAAGCGGGAAAAAACACAAATACATGGAGATTAAACAACATACTTTTAAAGAAGGAATGGGTCAAAGAAGAAATTAGAGGAGAGATCAAAAGATACATAGAAACAAATGACAATGAAAATACATCCTACCAAAATTTCTGGGATGCAGCGAAAGCAGTTTTAAGAGGGAAATTTATCTCATTACAGGCCTATCTCAAGAAACAAGAAAACTCCCAAATTAATAACCTCATGTTACACCTTAAAGAACTAGAAAAAGAAGAACAAGTAAAACCCAAGGTCAGCAGAAGAAAGGAAATAATAAAAATTAAAGCAGAAATAAATGAAATAGAGAACAAAAAGACAATAGAAAAAATTAATGTGACAAAGAGCTGGTTCTTTGAAAAGATTAACAAAATTGACAAACCCTTGGCTAGACTTACTAAGATAAAAAGAGAGAAGACACTGATTAACAAAATCAGAAACGTAAAAGGGGAAGTTATCACGGACACCACAGAAATACAAAGGATCATCCAAGAATACTATGAAGGACTATATGCCACCAAATTCAACAACATAGAAGAAATGGACAAGTTCTTAGAAACATATAGCCTTCCGAGGCTGAACCATGAAGAACTGGAAAATCTAAACAGACCGATCACCAGTAACGAAATTGAATCAGTCATCCAAAACCTTCCCAAAAGAAAAAGTCCGGGACCAGATGGCTTCACTAGTGAATTCTACCAAACCTTCAAAGAGGATCTAATACCAATTCTGCACAAACTCTTCCAAAAAATTGAAGAAGAGACAGTACTCCCTAACTCATTTTATGAGGCCAACATTACCCTGATACCAAAACCTGGCAAGGACAGCACAAAAAAAGAAAACTACAGACCAATATCTCTAATGAATACCGATGCAAAAATCCTAAATAAAATTCTAGCAAATCGAATACAACAATGCATTAAAAAGATTATTCATCACGACCAAGTGGGGTTCATCCCCGGGGCACAAGGATGGTTCAACATCCGCAAATCCATCAATGTGATACATCACATAAACAAAATAAAGGACAAAAATCATATGATTATATCAATTGATGCAGAAAAAGCATTTGAGAAGATACAACATCCATTTATGATTAAAACACTTAATAAAATGGGTATAGAAGGAAAATACCTTAACATAATAAAGGCCATATATGACAAGCCCTCTGCTAATCTCATAATTAATGGAGAAAAGCTGAAGCCCTTTGCTCTACGTTCAGGAACACGACAGGGATGTCCCCTATCACCTCTGCTTTTCAACATAGTGTTGGAAGTCCTTGCCAGAGCAATCAGGCAAGAGAAAGAAATAAAAGGCATCCAAATTGGGAATGAAGAAGTTAAATTATCACTCTTTGCAGATGACATGATGCTATATATAGAAAACCCTAAAGACTCCACCAAAAAGCTACTGGAAACAATCAACGAATACAGTAAAGTTGCCGGCTACAAAATCAACGCACAAAAGTCCATTGCCTTCCTATATACTAACAATGAAATCTCAGAAAAAGAAATACAAAAAACAATTCCTTTTGCAATTGCAGCAAAAAGAATAAAATACCTAGGAATAAACTTAACCAAGGATGTGAAAGACCTATATGCTGAAAACTATAAGACATTTTTGAAAGAAATTGAAGAAGACACAAAGAACTGGAAAGACATTCCGTGCTCATGGATTGGAAGAATCAACATAGTTAAAATGGCCATATTACCCAAAGCAATATACAGAATAAAGGAAACCACCATCAAAAACCCAATGACATTTTTTAACAAATAGAACAAAAAATCATAAGATTTGTTTGGAACCACAAAAGACCCCGAATAGCCAAAGCAATCTTAAGAAAAAAGAACTATAATGGAGGTATCACACTTCCTGACTTTGGCCTGTACTACAGGGCCACAATAATCAAAACAGCATGGTATTGGCAGAAAAACAGACACATAGACCAATGGAATAGAATTGAGAACCCAGAAATAAAACCACATAAATATGGACAGATAATTTTTGACAAAGAAGCTAAAAACATACAATGGAGCAAAGACAGCCTCTTCAATAAATGGTGCTGGGAGAATTGGATAGCCACATGCAAAAGAATGAAACTGGACTGCTATTTGTCACCATGTACCAAAGTCAATTCAAAATGGATCAAAGACTTAAGCATAAGACCTGACACAATAAACTGCATAGAAGAAAACATAGGTACTAAACTTATGGACCTTGGGTTCAAAGAGCATTTTATGAACTTGACTCCAAAGGCAATGGAAGTAAAAGCTAAAATAAATGAATGGGACTATATGAAACTTAAAAGCTTCTGCACAGCAAAAGAAACCATTGACAAAATAAAGAGGCCACCAACTGAATGGGAGAAGATTTTTGCTAACAGTGCCTCCGATAAGGGGCTAGTATCCAGAATATACAAGGAACTCATGCAACTCAACAACAAAAAAACAAACAACCCAATTGAAAAATGGGCAGAGGACTTGAAGAGACATTTCTCCAAAGAGGAGATACAAATGGCAAATAAACATATGAAAAAATGCTCAACATCACTAATCATCAGAGAAATGCAAATCAAAACCACAATGAGATATCACCTCACCCCAGTCAGAATGGCTATCATCAACAAGACAAATAGTAACAAATGTTGGAGAGGTTGTGGAGAAAAAGGAACCCTCATACACTGTTGGTGGGAATGCAGACTGGTGCAGCCGTTATGGAAGGCAGTGTGGAGGTTCCTCAAAGAATTACGAATAGAATTGCCGTATGACCCAGCAATCCCTCTCCTGGGTATCTACCCAAAAAATCTGAAAACATTTAGAGATAAAGACACGTGTGCTCCAATGTTCATTGCAGCTTTGTTTACGGTGGCCAAGACATGGAAACAACCAAAATGTCCTTCGATAGATGAATGGATAAAGAAGTTGTGGTACATATACACAATGGAATACTATTCGGCAGTGAGAAAAGATGATATAGGAACATTTGTGACAACATGGATGGATCTTGAGAGAGTAATGCTGAGCGAAACAAGTCAGACAGAAAAAGCAGAGAACCATGTGATTTCACTGATATGTGGTATATAAACCAAAAACAACAAAAGAACAAGACAAACAAATGAGAAACAGAAACTCATAGACACGGACAATAGTTTAGTGGTTGCCAGAGGGTAAGGGGGGGGGGAGGTGAGGGTAAGGGGGATCGAATATATGGTGATGGAAGAACGGACTCTGGGTGATGAACATACAATGGGATTTATAGATGATGTAATACAGAATTGTACACCTGAAATCTATGTAATTTTACTAACAATTGTCACCCCAATAAATTTAATTAAAAAAAAAAAAAAAAAAAAAAAAAAAGAAAGAGAGAATAAAGGCATATCCTTTCACACTTCATTGTTAAAAGCAATGAACTAACTGGCTTTGGTGATATACACCATTGTTAAGATAATCTTCAGCAAGTTACATGCACCGGTATGGTCTGGAAAAGTAAATCATCTATGTCTTGTGACCAGGACATACGAGTAAATTTCAAAAACCCTGATTGCATACCTTAGGCCAGTAATGAAGATATGCACTAGCCTTGGTTTGCAGACCTTTTAAAAAAGTTTGTGAGGCTTGAGCTCTGGAAAGCCTTTCCTGAGCCCCCCCCCACTCAAAGTTTGGTGAAATGTTCACCAATATATAGATGATGTATTACAGAATTTTACACCTGAAATCTATGTAACTTTACTAACAATTGTCACCTCAATAAACTTTCATTAAATATATATATATATATATATATATATATATATATATATATATATATATATACATTTCTAAGTACTTGTCTGTTTAGATGTCTGTCATTCGTAGTACACTGTAAGGTCCTTGAAAGCTGAGATCCTATTCTGCCCATATTTGAAACACCACTATGCTGTATGATAGAGAGTAGGTGCTAAATAAATATTTCTTAAACTGTTGATGGTAGTCAGACAGTGGGAAAAATTAAAATTGGACACAGGGATGCTCTAAACTGAGTATTAAAAATATGGTTCACTTTCTACTCTGCTTTCCATGATTTGTATAAAAAAATTGCAATTTGTGACAACATGGATGGATCTTAAGTGTATTATGCTAAGTGAAATAAGTCAGATAGGAAAGGACTAAAACCGTATGATTTCTCTCACATGTGGTACATAAAACAAAAAGGAAACAAATGAAGAGCCAAACAAACTAACAAAACCTTTATAGATACAGACAACAAATTGGTGTTTACCAGAGGGGAAGGAGGTAAGGGGAGGATGAAATGGATAAAGGGGGTCAATTACATGGTGACAGATGGAATCTAGACTTTTGGTGGTGAGCCCACTATAATGCATAAAGATCGAATTATAATGTTGTACACCTGGAACTTATGTAATGTTATTAGCCAATGTTACTTCAATTAAAGAAAAGGGGAAGAAATCTATACTTCTGAATCTGAGCCCATTTGTATGACAGGGTTAGGTTTACATAATATGATCAGAGATCTATCTTGCTAGATCTCTTTTCTAAACTTAATTATTTGATTTGAAAATTTGCCTAAAATCTCAGGATAATAAGATCCCTTTTGAAAAGTTTGAGAATCCTTGAGGACCTTCCAGGTGATCAGTGTTTCATATCTTACTACGAAATTGTTGGATCAGGTTGCTCTACTTTTCACAACTAGCTGAGATTAGCACTGAGTAAAAAGTAATTTTGATTAAAGAGGTGGGAGAATGAGAGATGTGCCAAATTAAGAGAGAGGAAAGTGAAAAATGGTGACGTGAGGTGAGCCTCTGTAAAGATCCCCTGGAATTTACAACTAATCGAACAATAACTCCACAAAGGACTCCCTGCACAGCAGACAGGCAAGAAAAAGAGGCACAATACTGAATTCACCTAGGGGTGGCGAATCGCGGGAGCGGGGAAGGAGAGAAGGGAGAAGAGCGGAGACAGAGGCTTGCGGGCGCAGGACGCAAACCTAGCTCACAGCTCCGAGGTCGCTGCATCCCCGAACTACTGCAGCTGAAGGAGAGGGAAGAACTCGGAATGCTAGGGCTCCGGTTATGGCCCACAGGGCTGAGGGGGCAGCCTATAACACGGCTGAACCCAACGATCACGGCAGACCTTGGAGAAAAGACTGAGGGAAGAAGGCTAAAAATGGTGGTTTAAGCCCCCACTGCTGAGCAGAGAACGGAAGCCTGAGGCACTGAGACTAACCGCCCCCTCCGTACCCTTCCAGAGCACGCCCCGCCCCCACCTGCCCGGTGATAGAAGCGAAACAGTAGCAGTGTCAGATCAAAACAACAGAAAATTTGCTGTTTTGAGAACTGTGGACCGCAGACACAGATTTGCAGACCAACTAGCTCTGGCAAAGGGGAGGGAGCTGTGAAAGAAGGAGCAGCTGTGGTGATGGTTGCCGCCATTGCTATGGGCCACCTCTCACAACTCACCGCGCCCCTGGCCCCACCTATCTGGGTGGATCCCTGCAGGAGTAAACAGAACTGCTAAAATATTCAGGCTCTCAATCTGGTGCAGGAAGAGATTGGAACTTCAAAAGCTCTCCACATACCCACACGGACACTGCGTCCTGTGACCCAGGTGAAATATTAATAGAGGAGAAGCCCGTCTCCCAGGGAATCCTCCCATTATGTGAGAAGCTAGAATAGTGCAGAGAAAACATAGCACTACCATATGAGAGAAATAAAAAAGGCTGCAGTCGGAGGGAAAATAAAACATTCTACCAACAAGTACTGGAAAACAAAAGAAAGACCACTTCCTATTAACCTGTTGCAGAAGCCACTCCTGTAGATGTCTAGGAAGAGAAATAATAAATCAGTAATTTCCATGAATAACCAAGGCAAAAAGACAGCTCAGAAAGAAAGTGAAAAGTCTCAAGAAAAAGGAACTTAAAGATATGGAAATATGTGACTTAAATGACAGAGAATTCAAGATTACAGTTCTGAAAATACTCAACGAGATGCAAGAAAACACAGAAAGCCAGTTTAATGAACTCAGAAACACAATCAAAGAACAAAATGAGAATTTTATGAAAGAGATTGAAATTTTCAAAAAGAACCAAATAAAACTTCTGGAGATTAAGAACTCAATAGAAGAAATTAAGAAAGAAATAACCAGCTTAGGTAGTAGAGTTGACCAGATGGAGGAAAGAATCAGTGACATTGAAGATAGAAACCTGGTAATTACACAGATGGAAGAAGGAAGAGACTTGAGTCTCAAAAGAAATGAAATAAATCTTCAAGAACTTTCTGACTCCATCAGAAAGAGCCATATAAGAATAATGGGCATACCAGAAGGAGAAGAAAGAGAGAAGGGAACAGAGAATATATTCAAATGTATTGTCGAGGAGAACTTCCCAAACCTGTGGACAAAACTGGATCCTCGAATCCAAGAAGCAAATAGAACACCTAATTACCTCAATCCCAAAAGGCCTTCTCCAAGGAACATTGTATTTGAAGCTGTCTAAAATCAACGACAAATAAATAATCCTCAAGGCAGCCAGGGAAAAGAAGACGGTAACCGACAAAGGAAAGCCCATTAGATTATCATTAGAGTTTTCGGCAGAAACCCTACAAGCCAGGAGGGAGTGGAACCAAATATTCAAACTATTGAAAGAGAGAAATTATGAGCCACGAATAATATACCCAGCAAAGATATCCTTTAGATATGAAGGAGGAATAAAGACCTTTCCAGACACACAGAAGCTGAGGGAATTCTCTAATACATGACCTGCACTACAAGAAATACTAAAGGAGGCTATTCGACCACCATCAACAGAGACAGTTTGCAGCAACCAAAACATAAAACAGGGGAGAGTAAAAGCCTCAACCGGAATATGGGAATGGAGAAAGTAAGCGTGCTGAAGAAAATGGATTACTCTAAATTTCAAACGTTCTTTTACATAAACTTAATGGCAACCACTCAAAAAAATCCAGAACTGAAATATATATTGTAATAAAAGAAGAAACAGAGGGAAACATCATAGAATACCGCCACACAGAAATAATAGACAACAAGCAAAAAGAAAAGAAACAATGGAGAAACAGCCTTAACAGAAAACTAAAGACAGAATGACAGGAAATCCTCACATATCAATAATCACCCTAAAAGTAAATGGACTGAACTCAACAAGAAAAAGGCAAAGAGTAGCAGATTGGATCAGAAAACTAAATCCGACCATATGCTGTCTCCAAGAGACACATCACAGGTACAAGGACAAGCATAGACTCAAAGTGAAAGGGTGGAAATTGAACCTCCAAGCAAATGGTACCCAGAGAAATTCATGTGTAGCCATAATGATATCAGATGAAACAGACTTCAGGGTGAAAAAGATAACAAGGGACAAAGAGGGACATTTGATAATGATAAAGGGTAATATGCAGCAAGAAGACATAACAGTCATCAATACTTATGCCCCCAATCAGGGAGCACCAAAATACACCAAGCAACTACTAACAGAACGAAAGGGAGAAATTGACCAAAACACAATTATACTAGGGGACTTAAGTACATCATTGACAGCTATAGATAGATCATACAAACAGAAAATAAATAACGAAATAGCAGCCCTAAATGACACATTAGATGAAATGGACATAATTGACATTTATAGAGCACTTCATTCTATAACATCAGACTACATATTCTTTTCTAGTGTACATGGAACATTCTCAAGGATAGACCGTATATTGGAACATAAAATCAGCCTCAGGAAATTTAAGAAGATTGAAATCATACCAAGCATACTCTTTGATCACAAGGCTTTGAAATTGGATATCAACTGCAAAAGGAAAGCAGTAATAAACACAAATACATCAGATTAAACAACACACTTTTAAAGAACGACTGGGTCAAAGAAGAAATTAGAGGAGATATCAAAATACACATAGAAACAAATGACAATGAAAATACATCCTACCAAAATTTTTGGGATGCAGCGAAAGCAGTTTTAAGAGGGAAATTTATATCATTACAGCACTATCTCAAGAAACAAGAAAATTCCCAAATAAATAACCTCATGTTACACCTTAAAGAACTACAAAAAGAAGAACAAGCGAAACCCAAGGTCAGCAGAAGAAAGGAAGTAACAAAAATCAGAGCAGAACTAAATGAAATAGAGAACAAAAAGACAATAGAAAACACTAATGTGACAAAGAGCTGGTTCTTTGAAAAGATTAACAAAATTGACAAACCCTTGGCTAGACTCACTAAGATAAAAAGAGAGAAGATACTAATTAACAAAATAAGAAATGAAAAAGGGGAAGTTATCACGGACGCCACAGAAATAAAAAGGATCATAAAAAAATACTATGAGGGATTATATGTCACTAAATTTAATAACCTAGAAGACATGGACAAGTTCTGACATGGACATGAAACTAGGTTTAGCAAATTTAAGAAGACTTAAATCATACCAAGCATATTTTCTGATCACAAGGCTTCGAAATTGGGTATCAAGTGTAAAAAGAAAGCGCAAAATACCACAAATATGTGGAAATTAAACAACACACTATTTTTTTAAGTTTATTGGTGTGACAATTGTTAGTAAAATTACATAGATTTCAGGTGTACAATTCTGTATTACATCGTCTATAAATCCCATTGAGTGTTCATCACCCAGAGTCAGTTCTCCTTCCAACACCATATATTTGATCCCCTTTACCCTCGTCTCCCACAACCCTCCCCCCTTACACTCTGGTAATCACTAAACTATTGTCTGTGTCTGCGTTTTTGTTTCTCATTTGTTTGTCTTGTTCTTTTGTTGTTTTTGGTTTATATACCACATATCAGTGAAATCACATGGTTCTCTGCTTTTTCTGTCTGACTTATTTCGCTCAGCATTACACTCTCAAGATCCATCCATCCAGACTGTCAGAAATATTCCTATATCATCTTTCCTTACCACAGAATAGTATTCCATTGTGTATATATGGCACAACTTCTTTATCCATTCAACTATCGAAGGACATTTTGGTTGTTTCCATGTCTTGGCCTCTGTAAACAAGGCTGCAATGAACATTGGAGCACCCGTGTCTTTATCTATAAATGTTTTCAGATTTTTGGGTATATACCCAAGAGAGGAATTGCTGGGTCATATGGTAATTCTATTTGTAATTTTTTGAGGAACCTCCACACTGCCTTCCATAACTGCTGAACCAGTCTGCATTCCTACCAACAGTGTATGAGGGTTCCTTTTTCTCCACAGCCTCTGCAACACTTGTTACTATTTGTCTTGTTGATGGTAGCCATTCTGAGTGGGGTGAGGTGATGTCTCATTGTGGTTTTTATTTGTGTTTCTCTGATGATTAGTGATGTTGAGCATTTTTTCATATGTCTATTTGCCATTTGTATGTCTTCTTTGGAGAAATGTCTCTTCAGGTCGTCTGCCCATTTTTCAATTGGGTTGTTTGATTTTTTTTTGTTGTTGAGTTGCATGAGTTCCTTGTATATTCTGGATACTAGCCCCTTATCGGAGGCACTGTTTGCAACAATCTTCTCCCATTCAGTTGGTTGCCTCTTTATTTTGTTGATGGTTTCTCTTGCTGTGCAGAATCCTTTAAGTTTCATGGAGTCGCATTCATTTATTTTAGCTTTAATTTCCCTTGCCTTTGGAGTCAAATTCATAAAATCCTCTTTGAACCCAAGTTCCACAAGTTTAGTACCTATGTTTTCTTCTATGCAGTTTATTGTGTCAGGTCTTATGCTTAAGTCTTTGTTCCATTTTGAATTAATTTTGGTACATGGTGACAGATAGCAGTCCAGTTTCATTCTTTTGCACGTGGCTATCTAATTCTCCCAGCACCATTTATTGAAAAGGTTGGCTTTTCTCGATTGTTTGTTTTTTGCTTCTTTGTCAAAATTTGTCTGTCCGTATTGATGGGGGTTTATTTCTGGGTTCTAAATTCTATTCCATTGGTCTATGTGACTGTTTTTCTGCCAATACCATGCTGTTTTGATTATTGTAGCCCTGTAGTACAAGTCAAACTAAGGAAGTGTGATACCTCCATTATTGCTCTTTTTTCTTAAGATTGCTTTGGCTATTCGGGGTCTTTTGTGGTTCCAAACAAATCTTATGATTTTTTGTTCTATTTGTTAAAAAATGTCATTGGGTTTTTGATGGTGGTTTCCTTTATTCTGTATATTGCTTTGGGTAATATGGCCATTTTAACTATGTTGATTCTTCCAATCCATGAGCACGGAATGTCTTTCCAGTTCTTTGTGTCTTCTTCAATTTCTTTCAAAAATGTCTAATAGTTTTCAGCATATAGGTCCTTCACATTCTTGATTAAGTTTATTCCTAGGGATTTTATTCTTTTTGCTGCAATTGCAAAAGGAACTGTTTTTTTGTATTTCTTTTTCTGAGATTTCATTGTTAGTATATAGGAAAGCTATGGACTTTTGTATGTTGATTTTGTAGCCGACAACTTTACAGTATTCATTCATTGTTTCTAATAGCTTTTCGGTGGAGTCTTTAGAGTTTTCTATAAATAGCATCATGTCATGTGCAAAAAATGGCAATTTAACTTCTTCATTCCCAATTTGGATACATTTCATTTCTTTCTCTTGCCTGATTGCTCTGGTGAGGACTTCCAACACTATGTTGAAAAGCAGTAGAGATAGGGGACAGCCCTGTCGTGTTTCTGAACGTAGAGCAAAGGGCTTCAGTTTGTCACCATTTGTTATGAGATTAGCTGAGGTTTTGTCATATATGACCTTTATTATCTTAAGATATTTTCCTTCTATACCTATTTTATTAAGTGTTTTAATCATAAATGGATGCTGTAGATTGTCAAATGTTATTTCTGCATCAATGGATATAACCATATGATTTCTATCCTTTATTTTGTTTGTGTGATGTATCACATTGATGGATTTGCAGATGTTGAACCATCCTTGTGATCCGGAGATGAACCCCACTTGGTCGTGATGAATGATGTTTTTAATGCATTGTTGCATTTGATTTGTTAGAATTTTGTTTAGGATTTTTGCATCTGTATTCATCAGAGATATTGATCTGTAGTTTTCTTTTTTGTGTGTTATGCTTATCAGGTTTTGGTATCAGGGTAATGTTGGTCTCACAAAATAATTTGGGAAGTACTGTCTCCTCTTCAGTTTTTTGGAAGAGTTTGAGCAGGATTATGTTAGATCCTGTTTGAAGGTTTGGTAGAATTCACTAGTGAAGGCATCTGGTCCCTGACTTTTGCTTTAGAGAAGGTTTTGGATGACTGATTCAATTTCGTTACTGGTATTCGGTCTGTTTAGATTTTCCAGTTCTTCATGGTTTAGCCTAGGAAGGCTATATGTTTCTAAGAACTTGTCCATTTCTTCTAGGTTGTTGAATTGGTGGCATATAGTCCTTCGTAGTATTCTTGGACGGTCCTTTGTATTTCTGTGGTGTCCATGATAACTTCCCATTTTTCATTTCGGGTTTGTTAGTGTCTACTCCCTTTTTATCTTAGTGAGTGTAGCCAAGGGTTTCTCAAATTCGTTAATCTTTTCAAAGAAACAGCTCTTTGTCACATTTTTTCTATCACCATTTTCTTCTGTAATTCATTTAGCTCTGCTCTGATTTTTGTTATTTCCTTTCTTCTGCTTACCTTAGGTTTCATTTCTTCTTCTTCTTCTAGTTCTTTTAGGTGTAACGTGTGGTTATTTATTTGGGAGTTTTCTTATTTCTTGAGATAGGCCTGTAATGATATAAATTTCCCTCTTAAAACTGCTTTCACTGCATCCCAAAAATTTTTGTAGGATATATTTTATTGTCATTTGTTTTTATGTATCTTTTGATCTCTCCTCTAATTTCTTATTTGACCCAGTCATTCTTTAAAAGTATGTTGTTTAATCTCCATGTATTTGTGTTTTTTCCTGTTTTCTTTTTGCGTTGATATCCAATTTCATAGCCTTGTTATCATAGAATATGCTTGGTATGATTTCAATCTTCTTAAATTTGCTGTGGCTGATTTTATATCCCAATATATGGTCTATCATTGAGAATGTTCCATGTACAGTAGAAAAAAATGTATAGTCTGATTATTTAGGATGAAGTGCTCTATATATGTCAATTATGTCCATTTTATCTAATGTGTCATTTAGGGCTGCTATTTCGTTATTTATTTTCTGTTTGGATGATCTACCCATAGCTGTCAATGATGTATTTACGTCCCGTAGTATAATTGTGTTTTGGTCAATTTGTCCCTTTAGTTCTGTTAGTAGTTGCTTGGTATATTTCGGTGCTTCCTCACTGGTGCCATAAATATTCATGATTATTATATCTTCTTGTTATATACTCCACATTACCATTATGAAATGTCCATCTTTGTCTCTTGTTACCTTTTTCACACTGAAATCTCTTTCATCTGATATCAGTATGGGTACACCTGATTTTCTCTGGATACCATTTGCTTGGAGTGTCAATTTCCATCCTTTCACTTTGAGTCTATGCTTGTCCTTGTAGCTGAGATGTGTCTCTTGGAGACAGCATATGGTTGGGTTTAGCTTTTTGAACCAATATGCTACTCTGTGCCTTTTTATTGTTGAGTCATTCCATTTACATTTAGGGTAATTATTGATATGTGAGGATTTCCTGTCATTCTGTCTTTTGTTTTCTGGTAAGTCTGTGTCTCCACTGTTTCTTGGCCTTTTGCTGTTGTCTATTATTTCTGTGTGGTGGTATTCTATGATGTTTCCCTCTATTTCTTCTTTTATTATAATATTTATTTCAGTTCTATATATTTTTTTGAGTGCTTACCCTGAAGCTTATGTAAAAGAAAGTTTGATATTTAGAGTATTCCATTTTCTTCAGCACGCTTACTTTCTCCATTCCCTTATTGCAGTTCAGGCTTTTACTCTCCCTCTTTTTATGTTTTGGTTTCCACAAATTGTCCCTGTTGATGGTGGTCGAATAGTGTTTAGTATTTCTTTAGTACTTCTTGTAGTGTAGGTCGTGCATTAGAAAATTTCCTCAGCTTCCGTATGTCTGGAAAGGTCTTTATTACTCCTTCATATCTAAAGGATATCTTTGCTGGATATAATATTTTTGGCTCATAATTTCTCTCTTTCAATAGTTTGAATATTTGGTTACACTCCGTCCTGGCTAGTAGAGCTCCTGCTGAAAAATCTGATGATTTTCTAATGGGCTTTCCTTTGTAGGTTATCGTCTTCTTTCTCTGGCTGCCTTGAGGATTCTTTCTTTGTTGTTGATTTTAGACAGCTTTTATACAATGTGCCTTGGAGTAGGTCTGTTGGGATTGAGGTAATTAGGTGTGGTATTTCCTCCTTGGATTCAAGGATCTAGTTCTTTCCACAAGTTTGGGAATTTCTTATCGATGATTTGTTTGAATATATTCTATGTTCCCTTATCTCTTTCTTATCCTTCTGGTATGCCCATGATTCTTATATTACTGTTTCTGATGGAGTCACAAAGTTTTTGTAGAGTTCTTTCATTTCTTTTAAGTCTGAAGTCTCTTTCTTCTTCCATCCGTGGCATTTCCAGGTTTCTATCTTTGATGTGACTGATTCTTTCCTCCAACTGGTCCACTCTAGTACCTAAGCTGGTTATTTCATTCTTCATTCCTTCTATTGAGTTCTTAGTCTCCAGAAATTCTATTTGGTTCTTTTTTTAAATTTCAATCTCTTTGGTAAAATGTTCATGTTGTTCTTTGGTTTTGTTTCTGCGTTCATTATACTGCCTTCCTTTATTTTCTTGTATCTCATTGAGTTTTTAAAGAACTGCTGTCTTGAGTTCGCTGTCATTTAAGTCACATATTTCCATATCTTTAAGTGCCTTTTCTGGAGACTTTTCACTTTCTTTCTGAGCTGTCTTGTTGCCTTGGTTATTTATGGCAATTTCTGATTTATTATTTCTCTTCCTAGACATATACAGGAGTTGCTTCTGCAACAGGTTAATAGGAAGAGGTCTTTCTTTTGTTTTCCAGTACTTGTTTGCAGAATGTTTCATTTTCTCTCAGACTGCAGCCTTTTATTTCTGTCTCACGCAGTAATGTTATGTTTTCTCTGCACTATTCCAGCTTCTCACACAATGGGTTGATTCCCTGTGAGATGGGATTCTCCTCTGTTGACAGTTCACCCCAGTCTCAGGTTGCAGTGTCTGTGTGGATATGCTGAGAGCTTTTGAATTCCAAAATTCTTTCTGCACCAGATTCAGTTTCCATATGTTTCAGAAGTTCTGTTTACTCCTGCAGGGATCTGCCCAGATAGGTGGGGCCAGGGGTGGGGTAAGTTGTTAGAGGTGTCCCAGAGCAATGTTGGCGACCACCACAACATCCGGTCCTGCTTCCACAGCACCTTTCCCTTTGCCGGAACTAGTTGGGCTGTGAATCTTTGTCTGCGAACCACAGTTCTCGGAACTGCAAATATTTTGTTCTTTTGATATGATACCGCTACTCTTCTGCTTCTAGCATTAGGTAGGTGGGGGCGGGGTGAGCTCTGGGAGGATAAGGAGGGGGCAGCTAGTCTCAAAGCCTATGGCTTCCGTTCTCTGCTTGGCAGTGAGTGCTTCAACCACCATTTTCAGCCTTCTTCCCTCAGTCTTTTCTCCGAGGTCTCTGCTGTGAGTGTTGGGTTCAGCCATGTTATATGCTGTCCACTCAGACCTGTGGGCCATAAACGGAGTCCTAGCAGTCTGAGTTCTTCCCTCTCCTGCAGCTGCCATAGTTCCTGGAAGCAGATAGCTCTGAGCTAGAGTACTGAGCTAGGTCTGCGTCCTGTGCCCACGCGTCTCAGTCTCAGCACTTCTCCCTTCCCACCTTCCCCACTCATTCAATTTTCCACCTTTAGGTGAATTCAGGAGTGCGCCTCTTCATCTTACCTGTCTGCTGTGCAGGGAGTCCTTTGTGTAGTTATAGTTGTTCGATTTGTTGTAAATTCCAGGGGAGATTTACAGAGGCTCACATCACCCGTCATTTTGATGACATCTCAAGCAACACACATTTAAAGAACGACTGGCTCAAAGAAGAAATAGGAGGAGAGATCAAAAGACGCATAGAAAGAAATGACAATGAAAATACGTCTGAGCGAAATTTTTGTGTGCAGTGCAACAATAATCAAAACAGCATGGTACTGGCAGAGAAACAGACACATAGACCAATGGAATAGAATTGAGAACCCAGAAATAAAACCACATAAATATGGGCAGATCATTTTTGACAAAGAAGCTAAAAACATACAATGGAGGAAAGACAGCCTCTTCAGTAAATGGTGCTGGGAGAATTGGATAGCCACGTGCAAAAGAATGAAACTGGACTGCTATTTGTCACCATGTACCAAAATTAATTAAAAATGGATCAAAGACTTAAGCATAAGACCTGACACAATAAACTGTGTAGAAGTAAACATAGGTCCTAAACTTATAAAAAGTATTTTTAAAATTTAAGTAAATCACTTTTAAAAATAATAAAGATGGCTGAATGAATAGGAAAATATGTAAATGAAATCTGTTTGTTATTGTGACCAGTGAAGAATAAAAAAAAATCCATGGGAAACATTATATATTATCTTATACAATACCACAATATATGTGGCAATAAATTAATGTCAGCAACCACCAGCTAATAACTAGTAATAATTAACAGCCAATACTTGTGTGATTGACACATCTCTTCTCAACTTGGTCATTAAACTGTCTTATCAGTGAAACTTTAAATATCATAGACCTATTGAAATTTGGTTCCTGGGTCATAAGAGTGAATACAAGCACAATTTATTATTTGCTGTGTTCAACAAATTTTCTTTTGATCTACTACCATAATTTTGAGTAAAATTTTGGAAAATATTTCCAAGTGGCATGCCTCTTTCTTATATCAACCTTCCTAAAGTTGTTGAAATTGGACAAAGTAGTTCACTAATCTTGTATATTTTTTCTTTTTACGTAGTTAATATTATGATGACTAGAAGTTAAAAAATGTTTTGGTGCTTTTGAATGAAATGTGTTATTAGAAACAAAAGATAAAAGTCATCAAAAATAAAATTTGAAAGAGAGAAGCTTATCTACTAAATTCTGTTTTGAAGGAAGAATACCGAGCACATTATTGAGAATAAGTTGTCTTCTGAGTTTGAAATAGATATAGTATTTTCTCTGTAGCATAAGCAAACAAGAGTCTCATGGCCTATGCCACATTAGAGCTATTGTGGGAACATCACATCCCACTTTGATTCATATACTCTGGGTCAAGAAATTTAATTTGGAAAAACCAAACTTCCTCTATTTAACTTTCAAAATTGGACTCACTTTGGTGTCCCCATTATTTGACTTTGAGTATAGGTAACCATACTACCTCTTACAGCTCTGCACGATTAGAAAAACTCACAGCAACATTTGGCCTCTAGGTTGTCTTAGCCTGACCCAGGCAATCACCCCTGGGATCCCAATAAGGCATAGTTCCAGAAGTTAGAAGAAAGCCATTTTCCTGAGGAATTGATGACATTTTGTAAAGGAGTGGGGGAAACTAATAAAAGCATTTGCAAAAACTAAACAATTTAGAATCATCTTCTTTTCAGAGTTCATCTTTCTGTATACAGCTGGTGCTTCTAAGAAATAAACCTCACCTCCCCCAACCCCCATAACTGAAAGATGTCTCTATCATTAGTAGAGAGTGTCCTCAGAGGGGTGCATTTGTTAGAAGAAAATGATGTATAAGTCTAGTTACTGAAATCAATTATTTAAAATCTCCAAAGTTGGTCAGGAATTTCAGGCAGCAATTTTAGGGTTTAGTAATGAAAGCATCTTTAAATAGACTTGAGGTCTGAGCCACAACCAAGAGATATGTTGTGATCTTGTGGGGGACAAAACCCATTATTTCCTTCAAAAGACTTTTAAAGAAACTTTAGAAATAGTCAAGTATGTCTTATGATGAAAATAATGAGATACTTTCAATAAACAGGTAATATGATACAGACACAAAAAATGTAATAAAATTGTAATGTCTTCCCCATGTCTAACATTAATAGACGTTTTTCACAAAGATTTTAAGCTCCTGTCTTTCCATATGGTATTAATCTGGAGATGGTATTAATGTGAAAATATAGTAGATGAAATGGATAATTCAGGTTGCAAGTCAATGAATTTTATATTCCTTTCCAACTGCATGTTGTTTCCCTCCCAAGATACCACCTCAGAAGTTTGCCAATTACAACAGCATGACTATTTTGAAAGAATGTTCATTTGAGTTCCCAGCAAAAATAATTTCAAGGAGATGTTGCCATTCAAAACATTCACAAATGAACTCCATACTTCATTACCTCAGTTGCAGGCACAGATGTAAAGGTAATGTGACTTTTTCATTTGAAATATGTTTTTGACTGAAACAAACAAAAAAATCATGTTGTTAGAAAAAAGTGCCCAAGAAAATTTAAAAGTAGACTGCCTCTACTGCTAATGTGAACTTGACAGTTGTGTTTTGTTAGTGACAAGAACATACACATTTTGTTCCCTACAGAGCCTATTTTACTACCTCTGACCACTTTATGACTGTTTAGGTTTGTAGGCTGTCTTATATCTATGCCATAGCAAACCGCTGAAAATAAAATGTGCAGAGGAAAGAGAATGTGGTTTATTGGATGCTAAACTAAACTGAAAGTCAGAAGACCTCAGTTCTATTTCTGGATTCTATTTGGACAACCCATACCTTTCTTGACCTTGAGCAAGTCATTTACTATCACTTTACCCCAGATGGTGCATTTAGGTCTCATTATAAGAAAACTCCCATACCACATTTTTCCATAGCATAATTTATAAAGTAGAGAATAAATGTAAAATGTATTAATTGAAGAATTGTTCATTCAAAATGTATCAAAGCCCCATTGCCTAATGGTACCACAAAAACTGTAGCTAAAAACAAACTCCAGAATAGCAGTGGGAATATGTGGATCTTACGGCCTGAGATGAGTTCTGAGGGGGGCAGTTATGTGGAGAAAAAGAGAAACCTGGGACAAATATTTGCAGGTATTCTCCCTCCTTCTCTTCCTTTCTTATATTTCTTCCTTCCTTGATTTTATTGAAAGAAGAATGGAATTGCTAAATGCTGCTTGTACTGAGGACATCCATGGTGATGATAGTATTGACCAGAAAAAAAGTTTTACCCGAACAAGGCAAGAGAACAATAATCGAGGGAATCATGGATGAGAGAAAGGGGAATGGTCCATCATCTATACCTATAATAGTGTAATGAAAGTTTCAGAAGGAGAAACCAGTATGATTGCCAGAATAGCTGGGATTTATAAGCAACTGGGCTATAAGCCAAGCTGCTCTTTGGGGCCACCTTTTTTCCAAATCTGGAAATGACTTTCGAAAGTCATGTCCCAGGAATACGTCTTCAAGTATGTGATGTTAGAAAGTAGTAAAGCAGGAGAATCACCTGAAGTCTAGCTAAGCAGAAGTCCTACAACTTAGGACACACAGAAGAATCCACCTAGAGATTTGTAGGAGGGACAGAGACACAGAACAAACTGGTCCCACATCCGTGACCATTAATGTGACCATTAAAAATTAGGAGGGATATGTTGGCTGCAGATTCTCTCCCTGGACAAGCAAGGGGTACCAACCACATATCAGTCTCCCCAGCCCAGGATTTCAGGGCCAGGGAGAGAAGTCCCCACAACTTCTGGCTGTGAAAACCAGTGGAGATTGTGGCTGAGTGAGACAAGGGAGGCTGCAATCACAGGTGCTCCTCTTTTAGGGCCTGAGCACAGACTTACTTGCGACAGACTCACTCACCCTGAGCTCCAGTGCTGGGGTAGCAGCTTGAAAGGCACCAAGGACATACGGGGAGGAAATGAGTAGTCTGGCTTCAGGAAGAGGGCTGGAAGTGTAGCTTTCTCCTGGTCAGAGAAGCTAGCGGAAGCCATTGTTTCTTTGTGGAGCCTTGCCCCTCTCCCAGTGTGCAAATGCATGCAGGTGTCATATCTGAGTTTCCATCAACCTAGCTAACACCACTTGTTAGCCCTGATTCCCTGAAAACCTGCCACACCCAACTTTTAGGCCCACCCAAGCCTCTTTCAGTGGCTTTTCCATATAAACAGCCTGTCTTGGCTCATGCTGCGGAATTTCCTAAAACCTCTCAGAGGTTCACAAAACCCAAACAAGCAGCATCTGACTTCAGTATGTCCCATACCTCTGACTGAGTAACCCTAAGCCCAGCATTAGTGACAGCCAGTCTTCGTTCATGGCTTTGCCTCTCAGTGCACCTCCAAGCCCAGCATAGGTGTGGCCATCTGCAGATTTCTTTGTGGCTCATGCCAGTTGGCCCCAGGCAGGGCACAGGCTGCAGCTGAACTTGGCATTTGTTGGGGCCCCTCCCAGGAGGTCCCTGGGCTGTCACTCCCAGTGGCCAGTTTGGACTCGGCTTGAAATCACCTGGCCACCTCCAGGCACAATACATCCAAGGGCACAATGGGCAGGCACCAGAGCCCTGCTAAAGTGAATCCCACTTTTTAAGGTCAACCCCAGCACCACAGCTTCTCCACTGTAGTCATGGCCAGTCCTCACAACCAATCAGACCAAGCACCAATCCTTCCCATTGATGTGCAGAGAGCAACCAATATTCAACTACAACAGGAAGGCACACACAATCCACACAAGGGACACACATGGAATACCTGGCTCAGGTGACAAGAAAGACTGTGCCACTGAGCCCCACAGCACACCATAGTATATAAGGCCACTCTACTAAACCGGGAGACATAGCAGACCTACCTAATGCATAGAAGTAAACACAGGGAGGCAGCCAAAATGGGGAGACAAAAAAACATGTCTTTGAACTAAACAGAAAAAGAATTTTAAAAAATGGTGACAAGAAACCTACTATATGCAGAGTTCAAAACACTGGCTATAAGGATACTCAATGATCTCAGGGAGAACTTCAACAAACAGACAGGAAACATAAAAATGGAGATTGACAACAAAAAAGAACCAGTCAGAAATAAAGAAAACAATGATGGAAATTAAGAATACATTACAGGGAATCGACAATAGAGCAGATAAAGCAGAGGATCAGATGAGTATTTTAAAAGACAATGTAGCAGAAAACACCCAAACAGAACAGCAAAAAGAAAAAAAGAATCCAAAAAAATGAGGATAGTTTAAGGTACCATTGGGAAAACGTAAAGCATATCAACATCCCCATTAGTACCAGAAGGAGAAAGAGAAGAGAGCACAAGGAATTAACCTATTTAAAGAAATAATGACAGAAAACTTCCCTAACCTGGTGAAGGAAATACACATACAATCCGAGGAAGCACAGAGATTCCCAAACAAGATGAACTTAAAGAGACCCACACCAAAACACACCATATTTGAGGTGACATCATAGGAATGGCAGCAGCGGGGCGCACTCTTTGAGTTCTTCTCCGGATCTTATCACAAACGGGACATCTATAACCCATCAAAGGACTCTCTGCTCATCACACAGAACAGCTAAGAGACTCGTGCAAGGATTACTTGAAGGTGGGCAAATTGGGTGAGCAAGGGAAGAGAGAAGGGAGCGAAGTGAAGACACGGCCCGCATCTGCAGCTGTGGGGATGTGGCCCTCACCTTCAGCTGTGGAGATGCAGCCCGCATCTGCGGCGGTGGAAATGAGGCCGGCATCCGCAGCTGCAGAGATGCAGGGGATCCCAGGATGGAACAGAGAACACAAAAGCCAGGAGGTGGGCTCTTTCCCTGCATTCCCCAACTGATCTCTCCCGCCGAGGGGGCAGCATATCCAGCACATGAGGCAATAACCTCAGTGATACTTCCAGTTGGGCCCTACACCGGTCAAAGGACACAAACTCCATTCATGGGCCCCTCTCCCCACACTTCCAATCCTAACCCCACCCTTCCAGAGACTTAAACTGTCCCCTGAACTGAGGAGTAGTGTCAGATTACAGAGGAGCCTTAGTGCTCAGGTTCTGGGAAGACTGGCGTGCAGCTCTGACCCAGGGAAGAGGCTGGGAAGAGTGTGATGTTTGCTGGGCTAGAAGAGAAGAGACTCCTCCACCTCCAACCACCACCTTTTCTGGCCTGCGGGAAGAGTGTGACATGGCTGGGCTGGGAGAGAGAAGACTCCTCCATCACCAGCCCCCACACTTCCTGGCCTGCCTAGGACAGGGCAATTACAACTTCTGAGGCACTCCCAGGGATCAGCAGTAAGCGGATGCAGCTCTGGGCTTTCAGCAGCTCAGAAATCTCCTGCCCGCCACACACACACACACACACACACACACACACACACACACACACGAAGAAGTGCCCTAAGACTCAGGAGAACTGGACACAGGGCTGGTGGTGCTACTCTCAGTGCGCATATGTGCAGGCAAGAGCAGAAACTGCACTGACTTTGTAGAAACTACCATCCAGACCCCTCAGCCCCACACGTCTAAATCTGCAGTTCCAACGTCACTCTGGGCACTGGGTGACCAGCTCTGCCTGCACAATACAAAGAGGACTCTTTGGTATAGCAGAGGACAACCTGGAGATTACTTCGTGGGCTTAAGCCAAGACTGGCACTTCTTTTTTTTTTTTTTTGTCTTTATATCTTTGATATCTTTGCCTGTGTTGAGTGGGGGTTGTCGCTTGTTTTTACATGTGAAGGTATTTGATTTTTTCTTTGTTGTTTTTGTTGTTGCTGTGCTTGGTGATTTGCTTTGTTCTGAAATTGCTCTACCAGTGTCCAGATAAGAGGCACAAGATTCAACATACCCAGAGGTCAACCCCAGACCAAACCAGAGTACTATGGGGTTTAACCTACAAGTGACACACACAGAGGGAATTCTCTACAGGCACAAGAGCCCATAGAGGCCAAACCACATTTAAGTGGTCAAACCTCATGCAGCAGAACACCCTGCGGTGGACAGAGCCAAGACTCACAACTAGTCAGCCTAGGAGTTAACCCAACCTACTCACAATGAAAAGCAATTAAAGATCTTCTTTAACAGGACAATATATATAACACTAGAGTCACCTTTGGAGCACACTCAGAGGAGAAGAACGAAGTAGTTCAAGTCAAATATAAAGGACACATACTGGAAAAAGAACAACAAAATAAGCCCAAAGGGAGTACAAGGAAGGAGACCAGAGCGGAAATAAATGAAATAGAAACCAGAAAAACAATACAAAAGCTCAACGAATCCAAGAGTTGGTTCTTAGAGAAGATAAACAAAATTGACAAACGTTTAGCCAGACTCATTAAAAAAGAGAGAGAGACGACCCAAATTAATAAAATCAGATGTGAAAGAGAAGTGACAACAGATATCACAGAAATACAAAAAAATTTAAGAAATTACTATGAGCAACCATATACCAACAAATTTGACAATCTGGAAGAAATGGACAATTTTCTAGAGCCGTACAACCTTCCAAGGCTAACTCAAGAAGAAACAGAAAACCTGAATAGACTGATTACCACCAGGGAAATTGAGTCAGTAATCAACAATCTCCCAACAAAAGCCCTGGACCAGATGGCTTTACAGGTGAATTTTACAAAATGTTCAAAGAAGAATTATCACCTCTTCTCCTCAAGCTCTTCCAAAAAATGCAGAAGGAGGGAAGGCTCCCAAACACTTTTTACGAAGCCACTATCACCCTGATCCCAAAATCAGACAAAGACACCACAAAAAAAGAAACTAAAGGCCAATATCTCTAAAGAACATAGATGCAAAAATCCTCAACAAAATATTAGCGAAAACAGAATTCAGCAAAACATTAAAAAGTCATACACCATGATCAAGTGGGATTCATCCTTGGTATGCAAGGGTGGTTCAACATCCGTAAATCAATTAATGTGATACACCACATTAACAAAATGAAAAATAAAAAACACATGATCATATCAATAGATGCAGAAAAGGCATTTGATAAAATCCAGCAGCCATTTATGATAAAAACCCTTAAGAAAGTGGGAATAGAGGGATCATATATCAACATAATATATGAGAATATATGCCATATATGAGAAACCCACAGCTAACATCATACTCCTTTTTTCATGGTTGTTCTACCTGCTGCCCCCCTCCCCTGAAAAGAAAAATCCAGGGATGTATTTATTTTATATATTGAAGGCTAATTGGATCAGGTGATTATTATTTCTGTTCTATTTTATAACATCAAGTGAATTGAATATAATAATAAAATATAATCTGAGAACCTGGAGCTGGAAGGAGTGTTAGAAATAGCCCAGTCATTTTAGTCATGTAAATTGAGGCACCGAAAAAGGAAGTGAGTTGCCCAAGATCAACACTTAGTAAATATTGAGACCAGAAATCAAGTCTTCTGAATCTCATTACAGCAATAAATATTCCTTTGCATAGATTTCAGATTGTAGGACCTGACAAGTTCCTAGAAGTAGTACCATTTGAATTTTCCTTCTTTGCATAAGAGATCCAATTACTAAATAGAAAACCAGTTACTGAGACCATAATTGACTTTAGTTGGATGTTCATTAGTTTTCATTTCGGTTTTCATTTTTCTACCAATATAGCATAAATTATTAATCATTATGATTGTTATTTTTAACCAACAGAATGAAAGGAGAAAAATATTAAGAGGCTGAAAATTGTTGCCCAATAAAGCCACTGAATCTTCTACAGAAAAATTTTAATAGGGAGGAAAATTACTGATGGTTTATTTGCCTGCCTAAAGATAGCAGGCAAGATTAATGTTTTCTAAAGCAATCATCTACAAGTCTATAGCATTGCACTACTGTCATATACAGTGATTCTGGCAGATTACAAAATGGTACTTTCTATAGGCAGGTAAATTGAGGGGGAAAAAGACTCCTCTTTTACTGGATCAATTACAAAACAGCACAGCTTCTGGAAGCACCTGTGCTCACAGGATTTCCCAATCTCCTGTCCATTCACCCAACACCTTTGTGCAGGATAAAACCTGCACAATCTTAAGCAGAGACCCTGGGCATTATTCTCTTTATCCCAAATGCTGTCACCTCTGTCTACATCTTTTTCTTTAGTAATAAGTTAAAATACAGCTATGGAAAACACACAGTTTTGAGTTTCCTTGGCTTGATTGCAATATGAATACAAAGACAGAAGCCCCAATTCTTCGGTATCCAAGCAATAAACATAGATTTTTACATTACCAAACACATGGCACTATTCTGGCACATTTGTAGACTGCCCTGCCCACCTATTCTCTCCAGCCAAATCCTACTGATGTTTTAAGGCCTCCTCTTCTCTTCCAAGTAGTCTTTGCTGACTCATTCCTATCCTTATTGATATTTCTTCCTTACATTCCCTAAGACTCATTGTCTGTTGAGGATTTGGCATTGACTAATATGGTATTGAATGGCATTTGGCAAGAGGACTCAGTAAGGCTTAAATCACCAGGCTGCGTGGAGATGATAACTGCTGCATTCCTGCGAAGTCGTTTCAGGGCAAAGCGGAAGTCAATCTGGTGCCTCTAGCAACTCTGTATGTGGAGTAAGGGAGACAAAGAAAACAATCCCTGACTGCCCAGTGCGCCCAGTACCAGCATATGCTGTCTTGAATTTTCACTTTCTTAGCCTGTAGCACACATGACCACCGCGCCAGTGCTTCAAAAAACAGGGGATTGATCCTTCCACATGGCTATTGTGAATAGTAATTGAAAGTATGTCTCCTAAGTAATGGAGGCAGGGCTTTCACCAACTCTATTACTTTCAACATGAGAAACTTCTTGTCGTGCGGAGCAGCCTGCGGGGTCTCTAGTCCTGCTCCCCACATAAGAACGCAGGACATGGTGAGGCCGAAAAGGAACACCCACTGAGCCATAGATAGGGGAGTCACACCACTATATTCTCGCTGGAGGCTGGGTTGGAGACACAGGAAGCAGGAGCCACACGATCTGCAACCTGCCGTCCACTTCTCTGCAATCTGTAACCCGCACTCCACCATGCTAGCTACAATCCACTCTTGCTAGCTCAGCCACCATCTTCTTGCTAGCTCCCATTTTTTGCTAGCATAGCCATGGCGGTTATATTAGTGGCCAATGGCTCACTGGTTACAGCTGATGGCCAACTAGCCACAGCTGATGGCCATCCAATCACAGTTGGCCATTTACTACCTGAGCCAGCACCTTTCTAAGTGAGGCCGAGAGCCTGGACACTGCACTCCTGGCTCTGTCCCCACCCACACTCCAACCCTACAGGCTCTCGCCTCACAATCTATGTGACAAGCGTCTTCCACAAGGGGCTCTGTGCAAGGAGCCTGGAGGTGAATGCAACGTCCTGGACACAGCCAGGCTCTCTGGGCACAGCCAGACTTCCTGGACTCAGCCAGGGCTCTCAGGGCACTGCCACTCTCTCTGGGCACAGCCAGACTTCCTGGACACAGCCAGGGCTCTCAGGGCACTGCCACTCTCTCTGGGCCTCTCAGGGTACCGTGCTTGAACAACAGCGGCTCAGATTCAAGGTGCTTACATATTCTCGATGGCAGCCAGTCAAGACACAAAAGCAAACATCCACCAGTTCCACTACATGGTGGTATGTTCCCAAAGAGTCAGGTGGTCCATTAAATTAGGGATGGAAGGCAATTCCCCATAGTCCATAGTCATTCGCCAGGGCTGTCCTGGGGGGGAGGGACAACCTTGACCTCACTCTCAGCACCCATGGAGGACTCAGCAAGCGTTTCCTCCTGGGACAAGTCCCGCATCTGGGCTGCCTCAGCAAGCACTTCCCAGCCCACACGGCCACAACAACCTTCCCTTTCTCTGGCCTATGCTGGTTGGGGAACCATCCACGTCTTTCCACCTCTCCACGGGGGTCCAGCTCTCCGACAGCTGCTCCTCCTGGTCTTCTTGAGACTGAGTGTTCATACGCACAAACTGCTGACCGCCTTTCGGAGAGCTTTGGCCAGCACCATACCCTGCTCGCCGTGCCATTTGTCGTGTGGGGCGGCCTGTGGGGTCTCAGCTCCCACTCCCCATATAAGAACGCAGGATATGGTGAGACCAAAAAGGAACACCCACGGAGCCATAGATAGGGGAGTCACACCACTATTTTCGCTGGAGGCTGGGTTGGAGACACAGGAAGCAGGAGCCACACGATCTGCAACCTGCCGTCCACTTCTCTGCAATCTGTAACCCTCACTCCGCCGTGCTAGCTGCAATCCGCTTTTGCTAGCTTAACCACCATCTTCTTGCTATCCCCCATTTTTTGCTAGCGTAGCCACGGCAGTTATATTAGTGGCCAGTGGCTCACTGGTTACAGCTGACGGCCAACTAGCCACAGCTGATGGCCATCCAATCAGAGCTGATGGCCATTTACTACCTGAACCAGCGCCTTTCTATGTGAGGCCGAGAGCCTGGAAACTGCACTCCTGGCTCTGTCCCCACACTTCTGTAGCTTGTTTTAACATGTGAAAAAAATCAAGAAAGCTACTAACTTAACTTTTGTAGTGTCATGCAGGGTGGCAAGTGGGGTCTCTGGTCCCGCTCCCCACATAAGAACACGAGGGTTTGGTGAGGCCCGAAAGGCTTCTCTGCCAACCAACCATCCTCACGTACTAACTGCAATCAGTACTTGCTAGCTCAGCCACGATCTTCTTGCTAGCCCCCCATTTGTTGCTAGCATAGCCACATGCACAAACTGCTCCACCGCCCTTCAGTGAGCTTTGGCCTCACTGTACCCTGAGCCAACCTATGGCAGTTCTGTAACCTTTGTTGCAGGGATGGATGCACTGTCACGAAGGCTAGCTTTTCCATCTCGCCTCAGGGATCAGACAACATTGGCCCAAAACCAGGGCAACCACTCTCTAATGGAGTGACTCACTGCTGCGGTACGCACAGTATGGGGACAGGCTGGGGAGCTTCCAGACACTATGAGTAAATGGCAGTCATATACGGAACTTAGTCAAATCATCTGTGAAATGAGTATGAGACATGCTATTTTCAACCCTAATATGCAGGGGCCAGATGACGAGCTTTTATAGCCAGCATGAGAGATCTGGTTTTGGATATTGCACCTGTGATTTCTTTTGGATCCTTGGTTGCCATTCTTAATTCCTATGTGGGGCAGCAGATCCATGAAGTTACAACTGCCATGGTGTCCCTAGGGGATGTTGAAAGCCGGAGGCAAAGGAAGTTAAGACAGGAGGTCTCAGCAGTTGAGACCCGGAAGCCCTAATCAAAAGTACAGGGGCGCGGTTGCAGGCCTCAGAGAGTAACAGGCGCACAGATGTGGCGTGATCTCGCAGCAAGCAGGGTCTCCTGCACGACAAGTGGCACAGCGAGCAGTGTCTCCTGCACGACAAATGGAGCAGTGAGCAGGGTATGGTGCCAGCCAAAACTCTCCGAAGGATGGTGGAGCAGTTTGTGTGTGTGAAAACTCAGTCTCAGGAAGCCCATGAGGAGCAGCGCCAGAGACGGGGAGCGCAGTCTGCCTGGGAGAGACGTGACCCCTCGGTGAATTGGTGGTCCTCTAGAGCCTCCGGATGGCATGACGCTCTGTTGGCCATAGCAGGCATTACCAGCTTTTTGGTGGGCTGCTGCTGTAGGCTCCGAGGGTTGCGGACATCTTACAACGAGGCCTCCACCCAACTGGATGCCTGGCATGGCGAACAAGATTCCGGCCAGGTAGGAATGGCATCTGACTCTGGGCAGGAGGACAGGTGGCCCCCACACTGTGTATGGTGCCTGGTGGCCACTGTTCTCAGGAGTTGGACCCCCAAGGAGGGGTGGGAGGACATGGATGGCTCTCCAGCCAGCGTGGAGAGGGCCCTGCAGGCTCTGGCTGAGCAGTTGCCAGAGGAGGAGAAGGCTACAGCCTGCCACGTGGGCTGGGTGTTCCTCACGGCCTTGAGTCTCAACACGGAAAATGCGCTTAATGAAAAGGCCCAGGTGCCAGACCAGGTGTCCTGGTTGGAAGCGCTGGAAGCTCGGGTCCGCCTGTTAGGAGAAGATCCCCACAGTGGAGACTCTGAGGCAGAGATGGAGCGAGCAGGGTCTCCTGCACAACAAATGGTGCAGTGAGCAGGGTCTCCCGCATGACACACAGGAAGCAGCATCCACACGATCTGCAACCTGCCATCCACTTCTCTGCCAACCAACCAACCTCACACGCTAACTGCAATCTGCGCTTGCAGGCTCAGCCACCATCTTCTTGCTAGCCCCCATTTTTCTGCTAGCATAGCCACGGCAGTTATATTAGTGGCCAGTGGCTCACTGGTTACAGCTGACGGCCAACTAGCCACAGCTGATGGCCATCCAATCACAGTTGATGGCCATTGACTACCCAAGTGAGCACCTTTCCACATGAGGGTGAGAGCCTGGAAACTGCACTCCTGGCTCTGTCCCCACACATAGTAATGAAATTTATTTTAATAATTTAACTGACCCCCCTAAAACAGTTGCCAACAGATGCCCCCTTTCTTGAAATTGGTGTATGTTTGAGTAAAAAAGACATGAGCAGGTCCAAGTCTACCTTTCATCTTCATATAGAAAAGGAAGCTGAGCAGGGGGTGGGAAGAATAACAGAAATTTATGTGACTCCTGCTGTGTCTTATCAAATATGTATGTCTAAATATTTATTCTTTCCTACTGGTTTGTAGTTGTGGTACTAATGACTGTTATCTTTTGAGGTTGCTTTGAAGTAAACAAAACAACTGTTGGGGACAGGGTCCCAGAGAGCAGTTTCCAGGCTCTCGGCCTCATGTGGAAAGGTGCTGGCTCAAGTAGTAGATGGCCGTCAGCTGTGACTAGTTGGCCATCAGCTGTTATCAGTTAGCCATTAGTCACTAATATAACTGCCATGGCTAAGACAGCAAGCGCGAATTGTGGATTGTGGATTGCAGAGGTGAATTGCAGTTAGCAAGTGAGGTTGGTTGACAGAGAAGCTGACGGCGGGTTGTGGATCATGTGGCTCCTGCCTCCTGTGTCTCCAACCCAGCCGCCAGTGAGATTATAGTGGTATGACTCCCCTACCTATGGCTCCGTGGGTGTTCCTTTTTGGCCTCACCATGTCCTGTGTTCTTATGTGGGGAGCGAGAGCTGAGACCCTGCATGACAAGAGGCCAACATTATTTGGGGGGCATTTAATTATATTCAATGTAATACATATATTAAAACATAGAATGATCTCTAACTATTTTGTAAATATTACAAATGTTTATCTTGACCACCAGAAAGATCAGAAACCCACTGAAAGCCAGGCCAATAGCCATGCTGCTTCTATTTTCTAAAGGGGTTAACTGAGACATATAGTAAGTGCTCAGTCAATATTTGTATGATTAAATGTAAAAATAAGTCCTTATTTTGAAACTCAGTATAACCTGGTTTTACAGATATGAGAAAAGTCGTTTGGCATATCATATTCAAAGGAGGTAGAAAAGAGTTAAGAACTGGCAAAACAGTTTAAACTATCAAGAGTAACTCCACTGAATGAACAAAAGCTTACCCCGAAACCTTCTAATTATAGACTAGGCTCTGTGAGTTAATGACATTTCTTTATAAGACATGTGATTTTTTTTTCTGTCTGGAAGCAACACACATTCAGGAATTGAGACAAACATCAATAGAACAAAAGCTGTAGCTCAGCTCTTTGGAGGAAATCAATTCAAACAACTCATAATTTGCTGGGTGACACATCATAAAACATTAAGCTAAGTAGCGGCACCCAACTTCAGAAGTGTGATCTCTAGGACAGCTAACAATTTATTTGGGCTGAAAAGGAAAATATTCCCCTCCCCACCCCTTTCATGTAAAGCTTATAAATCAAAATTATGATGATATCAAAGGGATCTAGAAAAAGAGCTTCCCAGCAGAAAATAATCTCTTTGTCAGGTTATTTTGTGAAACTTTCTCAAACAAAGTGAACAATGAGCTGTACTAAAGAAATGCCTTGAGATCTATAAGCTGTGACCAGAACTTACGAGGTTCAGTATGGAAGGGAGAGGCATTTAGTATGGCAGAATATCTGTGTAATGGAAGTTTGGGTCACAACTCAAGGTGGCCAGTGAAGATGTTTTCATTAGCTTACCTGGGGTTAGAGAGAAAGAAAGCACAAGGAACTCTGTACCTTGAAAATATCAGGCAGAGAAATGGGCACCAATTTTTCATGATCAGCTACTTACTGTGTCAGAGAAAACAATAAAAGTGGAGTTCACAGAAGGAAATAGGGGGAGAAGGCTGTCCTTTGGTTGACTGACAAACATGGTCAATAGGAGCACACTGTTAGTGATGAAGCAAGGTGTTAAGTGTCATGGAGAAGATTTGGGTAGTATTCACCACAACATCGTTGACCATAAGTATGTATTTCATGAAGACTTACTATATTGCCAATTTGAGCTAGTTGAAATGGGGATATAGAAGAAATGGTGCTACTTTCCTCAAATAATGTATCATTTAATGGAGACAAGATTAATAGTGACCATTGAGTATTAGCTGTGTGCCGAATAGTCCTTTACATATGTTATCTTACAACATAATCTTCACAACATCCCAATGAAGTGGGTATTATTATTCCCTCCATTGTACAGATGAAGAGACTGAGGTCAAAAGAGGTTATTCACCTTGTGCAAAATCATTCACCCAGTAAGTGACAGAACCAAGATGTGAAGTGTGGTCTTACTCTAACGTCTATGCATTTAATCACTGAAGTAGAGCCAACCGTAAAATAGGGATAAAAATGGTGTCAACCACAGAATTGTTAGGAGAATAAATGAATTAACACAGGAAAACAAGGAGAGTACCTTGTTGATATGGAACCAATATTCAATAGTGGTCAGCTATCTTCATATTTAATGTCAGCAGTGTTTTCCTACATCTTTTTTAAAATTAAATTTATAGGGGTGATATTGGTTAATAAGATTATATAAGTTTCAAGTGTACAATATTATAATACATCATCTGTATATTGCATTGTGTGCTCATTATCCAAAGTTTTGTCTCCTTCCCTCACTCTATGTTTGACCTCCTTTAACCTCACCCCATTTTTCTTCCCCTCTGGCAATCAAAATACTGTTGTCTGTGCCAATGATTTTTTGTTTGTTGCTCCTTCATTTGTTGTTTTCTGTCTTAATGCATGACTCATTTCCACAACATCCTTGAGAGGTAATTCCCAGCTCCTGATTATATGTCTCCTCGGGGGCAGGAAGATCAGTACTTGAACAAGCTGCTTCATTGTGCAACAGCTCTTGTTTAGAGGGATTTCCTTTGATCAGCTGAAATAAATCTTCTTATAACCTTTGCCCACTGGCCCTACTTATGCCATTGATAATAACAGAATAAGCTGACACCCTCTTCCATGTGACATGACAGATTAAATACAGCAAGAAATAGAGAATAAGATTTTTGAGCTGGAGAACAACATAAGGAAAGGGGAGCCTAAGGAAGATGTGTCTGATGAGAATAAGTGGTTTGGATTGGAAAGCAGTGAGAATGGAGATAGGGAGTTCAGTGAGCAGTATTAGGACAATAGCAATGGTAGTGAGGATGGAGAAACAGCACAGATAAGTGAAACCTTTCATGGGGAAATTTGACAGGGCTTGGGGACTGGCCAGATACGGGAGAGGGAAAAAATAAAAGAAATCTCATTGATGACCCTAAGTTTACAGACCTATCTACTGGGAGGAGCCAAGTCTTTTGGTTTTGTTTGGTTTTTGTTTGCTTGGGGGTGGTGTGCATTTGGAGGGTGGGAATATGATGAGTTTGGCTTTGAGTTCAAAATTAAATAAGCCAAACAAAATACCCAGTAAGTAGAAATAAGTGACTGGCAACAGATATCTGGGTAAGAGATACTAATTTTAAAGTTATCAGCCAGAAGGGGTGAATGGGTTAAACAAACTGTTGATTCAGGGCTTTAAGTAGTAAGGTGAGAATCCGAACATGGTCCAGTAGGTTGGGTTGGCCATGTGTGAAACTCTGAAGAACCTGGGATTCTGAAGCTCTGGCTGCCCTCTTCACCCTCATCTGTCCCCTTTTTCTTTTGATGGTGCCTGCTTCCCTACCACTTATATCTCCAATACTCTTATCTCCTTCTCTTGCCCTACTATTAATATTGTGGTGAAGGCAAAACTAATTTTAGTGGATCAAGGTGGTCATGTGGTAAGAATACAAACGAGGAGTCAAGAAACCTGGATTTTCGTTTCAACTCTTTTGCTCCTCCTTTTGCATCCCAGAAGGGCCCTAAGGGCTCCTACAGCTCAAAAAATCAGTGCATGTCCAACCTGTCCGTACTGAACACTGCCCCAGTTCATTGGCTCAGCGCTTTGAACCTGTTTCCAGAGTCTCCATTCTGGTGCAAAAGACAGAGCACAGCTTAGTGTATCCTGCTGGAAAGAAAACAGTAGATAATATGTTTAATAGATAAGCCAGAAACAATAGTCTTTGGTCTTGGAATGCAGTCTGGTATAGATATCCAAATACATGCCTACTAGTACAACCACCCATTCATCCTCTTGAGAACTCAGCTGAATGGTTCACTGCTGGAGCTGGGTGAGATATTGAATAGACTTCTCAAAGGGAAAACCTAGTTATCTATTTGTTGTATATAGTTTACGTACAGATATTGAGATAAGTATTAAAATGTCTGGAGGGTTATATACGGAACAGTTAACAGAAGTTCCCTCTGGAGAGGAGAATAAGATCAGCATGAAAGGATGAGAGTGAAAGGAGACTCACATTGCACTCTAGATAGTTCAGTGTGTGAATTTTCACAATGAGAATGTATTCCTGCATTAGTTGTGTAATAAAAAAAAACAATAAAACTGTTTTTCTTTTTTTCTTAAAAAAGAAATAGTTTAGAGTAGTACTTCTGGTATTACAATGATAAATAATTTCATGTCTTACACTGCTTGCATTTTTTGAATGGTGGACAACTTCCTCCTCTCTTGTCCCAAGATCACCAGACTCTCTAGGCTCACAGCCACCTAAGAAACAGAATCAAGATAAAGGGTATTTTAAAAGAATGTAAAGAAGAAATGAAGTATTTCAAATGGCCTCAGGAAGACTGGCTGGTGGGCTACAGTCCCCAAAGGTTAGCCAAGCAGTGTGTCAAACAGTAAACCAGAGGGACCTCTTTACCCTCCTCCTACCATTTGACAAGAAAACAAGAGAAAATGTGGCTGGTGTGAGTCTACTGCAGAGGTGGGGAGTTCTTCAGTGCAGTAGTGACAGTGCCCCACTTCCCTAGATCTCGTACACTTCGGAAGCTGCTGACATGTTGATGCCGCTAAAACATAATGTGGGAAGAAGAATGAATGTGGGCAAGCTCGGCTAGCCACTCATAGGAAAATTATCTCATTTCTCCTGCTAGGCAACCCCCAGTTGACGGTAAATGGAATAAGACAGGGTAGCATGTAAATTCCATCATTATGCTTTTTTTCCTTGAAAGCCACAAGTTTACAGATGATGGCTTCTGTTGTCTCTTGAGCTCTTTATAATAGCTATAGCCAGAAAAGGAGAAAGATCCAGAAACACTGCCTTGGCCAGAATTTCATTCTTCTGCTTCACTTGGGGGATATTCCTATTGTTTTTTCAAATGTACAGGGGTGGCCTTTGGCACTTGTTACTGGCTGGTTGGAAGTCATGAATATAGGAGTCTTTAATCTATAATCTCTCCCAGTGCAATTTGTCTATGAGATTCCTTTCCTGTCCTGCCAGAGGGTAGTAGAGTTATAATTCATGATCCTGTGATCTTCAACATGGCTTCTGGCATAGTGAGTAAGTTCTTTGTTCTTTTAGGACAGAACTTCACTTATCACTAAACAGCCCTTCATTTTTTTCCCCTAAACACTGACTCATGGAATCATAGATTCTCAGGGATCGAAGGAAGCTGAAAGGTCGTCTAAACCAACCCCTTACTAGTTGACTCCAGGCAGTGCCTAGGCATAGTGAATTACTTCATGCCCCAAATAATTAATATTTAGTGAAATAAAAAGGATGACTTGTGAGGGGCAGAGACAGAATACCTCCAAAAGGACTCTAAAGAGATGTGTGTGCTAAAAGGTATAATGTAGGAAAAAGGCCATTTAGTAACGTCTTTGTTTATGTGAGAATTAATCAGGTACAAACCCAAATTCAAAACTGAGAATCTATTAATTTTATAATAATAGTGATACTGAAGATGATGATGATGATGATGATGACAATTAAGTAAGAACAGTTGAAATCAGTTAAGGTTTTTCTGAATCCTTGTTATGTGTCTGGCATGGAGCTAAGTTATTCATGTGAAATATATAATCATCAACTCACCCCTGTTGGTCTGCTATTATCCTCCATTTTACATATGAGAAAACTGGGGCTTTAGAAAGGTTGGAATAGTTTGCCCAAGGTCATATACATATCAAATGGCAGAATTAATACTGGAACCCAGAATTAAGTCTTTACCACCAAGCCATAATACCCTATTGTTTTCTCAAAATTAGACACTTACTGTAGAAAAGAGTTATCTCCTGGATTTGTTCCCAGCTGCGTGCCTAGTGAAGGGATATGTTTCATGATCTTTTCCCTTAAGATCCTTCTTAGTTTATAAGCCCTCATTTGAACTGAAGCAGAACTATTTATTTTAAATTATTATTTATTATTAGATTTATTGGGGTGACATTGGTTAGTAAAATTATATAGGTTTCAAGTGTAGATTTCTATAACACATTATCTACATATTGCATTGTGGGCTCAATCCACTCAGTTATTTCTTGCTTCCATCTCAACACAAAGAATGCTTTGGTTTCAACCAAGAGCAAGAGAAATTCTTTCCTGAGCTTCGCATCCTATCAGTGCATTTGGAACAGGTGATACATTTAAAGGGAAAATAATAGCCTGTGGTCCTGAACAGCTGGTTTGAGAGGAATTAAAACCCTACTCTGATCCAAAGAATAAGGATCTCTGAAACTCTCTGCCCAACTAGTCGAAATCCATAAATTCATCAAATAGAGTGAAGCTGTTATCTTAAAGTGTCTCAAGGATAAGTTTTCCTATTAAGAGTGTCTTCCTTTGAATACTGCATTTTTTTTTAATTAAATTTATTGGGGTGACAATTGTTAGTAAAATTACATAGATTTCAGGTGTACAATTCTGTATTACATCATCTATAAATCCCATTGTGTGTTCACCACCCAGAGTAAACAGCAAAAGGGGATAAGAATGCCACAGAAATAACAAGAATCACGTGTAACAAAGGACTCATGCTTCTGTCTCACATCCCTATTTTACCAAGTATACTTTTTTACCAAAATCCCATACTTCATTTTATTTGATCGTCACAACAATCCTGTAAAGTAGGCAAGCCATATTTTATTTTCCTAACTTGGTGAGAAAGAAAAACTGAGACACAGAGTTTAAGACTGTCACTCAAACATATGTGGTGAAATGATGTAAAAGAAAGGACTAGGACATAGGAAACTTTTAACTTGTTCTATTCACATTGACTACTTCTATACTAATGGATATTATGTTTATAATTTTTTAAATCATTATAAAATATCTCTAACAATTTTATTATCCTCCTTTGGTTTTAAAGATCTTGGTGTTAATAATGTCCTTGTTCTTTGATCTTCACGGGAAATTAGTATATATCAAAGCATTTACTATATTATATTTTTGCTGGAATTTCCTGAATATATATATATATATATATATATATATATATATATATATATATCACAAAGTCACAAAGGTTAGCACAGCAATAATTTTTTTTTTCATTATTGTTCTTTTTTCTTAAGATTGCTTTGGCTATTCGGGGTCTTTTGTGGTTCCAAACAAATCTGATGATTTTTTTGTTCTATTTCTTTAAAATATGCCATTGGGATTTTGATGGGGATTGCATTGAATCTCTATATTGCTTTGGGTAATATGGCCATTTTAACTATGTTGATTCTTCCAATCCATGAGCACGGAATGTCTTTCCATTTCTTTGTGTCTTCTTCAATTTCTTTCAAAAATGTCTTACAGTTTTCAGCATATAGGTCTTTCACATCCTTGGTTAAGTTTATGCCTAGGTGTTTTATTCTTTTTGCTGCAATTGCAAAATGAATTGTTTTTTGTATTTCTTTTTCTGAGATTTCATTGTTAGTATATAGGAAGGCAATGGACTTTTGTACGTTGATTTTGTAGGCAGCCACTTTACTGTATTCGTTGATTGTTTCTGATAGCTTTTTGGTGGAGTCTTTAGGGTTTTCTATATATAGCATGATGTCATCTGCAAAGAGTGATAATTTAACTTCTTCATTCCCAATTTGGATGCCTTTTATTTCTTTCTCTTGCCTGATTGCTCTGGCAAGGACTTCCAACACTATGTTGAAAAGCAGAGGTGATAGGGACATCCCTGTCGTGTTCCTGAACGTAGAGCAAAGGGCTTCAGTTTTTCTCAATTAATTATGAGATTAGCAGAGGGCTTGTCATAGATGGCCTTTATTATGTTAAGGTAATTTCCTTCTATACCTATTTTATTAAGTATTTTAATAATAAATGGATGTTGTATCTTGACAAATGCTTTTTCTGCATCAATTGATATAATCATATGGTTTTTGGCCTTTATTTTGTTTATGTGATGTATCACATTGACGGATTGGAGACGTTGAACCATCCTTGTGCCCCGGTGATGAACCCCACTTGGTCGTGATGAATAATCTTTTTAATGCATTGTTGTATTCGATTTGCTAGAATTTTATTTAGGATTTTTGCATCAGTATTCATCAGAGATATTGGTCTGTAGTTTTCTTTTTTTGTGCTGTCCTTACCAGGTTTTGGTATCAGGGTAATGTTGGTCTCATAAAATGAGATAGGAAGTACTGTCTCTTCTTCAATTTATTGGAAGGGTTTGAGCAGGATTGGTATTAGATCCACTTTGAAGGTTTGGCAGAATTCACTAGTGAAGCCATCTGGTCCTTGACTTTTGCTTGTGGGAAGGTTTTGGATGACTGATTCAATTTCGTTTCTGGTGATCGGTCTGTTTAGATATTCCAGTTCTTCATGGTTCAGCCTTGGAAGGCTATATGTTTCTAAGAACTTGCCCATTTCTTCTAGGTTATTGAATTTGGTGGCATATAGTCCTTCATAGTATTCTTGGATGATCCTTTGTATTTCTGTGGTGTCCATGATAACTTCCCCTTTTTCGTTTCTGATTTTGTTAATTAGTGTTTTCTCTCTTTTTATCTTAGTGAGTCTAGCCAACGGTTTGTCAATTTTGTTAATCGTTTCAAAGAACGAGCTCTTTGTCACATTAATTTTTCTATTGTCTATTTGTTCTCTATTTCATTTAGTTCTGCTCTAATTTTTGTTATTTCCTTTCTTCTGCTGAACTTGGGTTTCACTTGTTCTTCTTTTTCTAGTTCTTTAATGTGTAACATGAGGTTATTTATTTGGGAGTTTTCTTGTTTCTTGAGATAGGCCTGTAATGAGATAAATTTCCCTCTTGAAACTGCTTTGGCTGCAACCCAAAAATTTTGGTAGGATGTGTTTTAATTGTCATTTGTTTCTATGTATCTTTTGATCTCTCCTCTAACTTCTTCTTTGAACCAGTCGTTCTTTAAAAGTATGTTGTTTAATCTCCATGTATTTGTGTTTTTCCCGCTTTCTTTTTGCCGTTGATATCCAATTTCACAGCCTTGTGATCAGAGAATATGCTTGGTATGAGTTCAGTCTTCTTAAATTTCCTGAGGCTGATTTTATGTCCCAATATATGATCTATCCTTGAGAATGTTCCATGTACACTAGAAAAGAATGTATAGTCTGATGTTTTAGGATGAAGTGCTGTATAAATGTCACTTATGTCCATTTCATCTAATGTGTCATATAGGGCTACTATTTCGTTATTTATTTTCTGTTTGGATGATCTAGCCATAGCTGTCAATGATGTATTTAAGTCCCCTAGTATAATTGTGCTTTGGTCAACTTCTCCCTTTAGTTCTGTTAGTAGTTGCTTGGTGTATTTCGGTGCTCCCTGATTGGGGGCATAAATATTGATGACTGTTATGTCTTCTTGTTGTACAGTCCCCTTCACCATTATGAAATGTCCATCTTTGTCTCTTGTTATCTTTTTCACCTTGAAGTCTGTTTCATCTGATATCATTATGGTTACACCTGAATTTCTCTGAGTACCATTTGCTTGGAGTGTCAATTTCCACCCTTTCCTTTTGAGACTATGCTTGTCCTTGTAGCTGAGATGTGTCTCTTGGAGACAGCATATGGTTGGGTTTAGTTTTTTGATCCAATCTGCTACTCTGTGCCTTTTTATTGGTGAGTTCAGTCCATTTACATTTAGGGTGATTATTGATATGTGAGGATTTCCTGTCATTCTATCTTTAGTTTTCTGGTAAGACTGTGTCTCCATTGCTTCTTTGCCTTTCTGTTGTTGTCTATTATTTCTGTGTGGTGGTATTCTATGATGTTTCCCTCTGTTTCTTCTTTTATTACAGTATGTATTTCAGTTCTGGATTTTTTGTGAGAGGTTACCCTTAAGTTTATGTAAAAGAAAGTTTGATATTTATAGTATTCCATTTTCTTCAGCACACTTACTTTCTCCATTCCCGTATTCTGGTTCAGGCCTTTACTCTCCCCCTTTTTGAGTTTTGGTTGCCACAAACTGTCCCTGTTGATGGTGGTCGAATAGCCTCCTTTAGTATTTCTTGTAGTGCAGGTAGTATGTTAGAAAATTCCCTCAGCTTCTGTATGCCAGGAAAGGTCTTTATTCCTCCTTCATATCTAAAGGATATCTTTGCTGGATATATTAATCCTGGCTCGTGATTTCTCTCTTTCAATAGTTTGAATATTTGGTTCCACTCCCTCCTGGCTTGTAGAGTTTCTGCTGAAAAATCTGATGATAATCTAATGGGCTTTCCTTTGTAAGTTACCGTCTTCTTTTCCCTGGCTCCCTTGAGGATTCTTTCTTTGTGCTTGATTTTAGACAGCTTCAATATAATGTGCCTTGGAGAAGTTCTGTTGGGATTGAGGTAACTAGGTGTTCTGTTTGCTTCTTGGATTCGAGGATCCAGTTCTGTCCACCAGTTTGGGAAGTTCTCATCGACAATTTGTTTGAATATATTCTCTGTTCCCTTCTCTCTTTCTTCTCCTTCTGGTATGTTCATTATTCTTATATTGCTCTTTCTGATGGAGTCAGAAAGTTCTTGTAGAGTTCTTTCTTTTCTTTTAAGTCTCAAGTCTCTTTCTTCTTCCATCTGTGTAATTACCAGGTTTCTATCTTCAATGTCACTGATTTTTTCCTCCATCTGGTCAACTCTACTACATAAGCCGGTTGTTTCATTCTTAATTTCTTCTATTGATTTCTTAATCTCCAGAACTTCTATTTGGTTCTTTTTTAAAAATTTCAATCTCTTTCGTAAAATGCTCCTGCTGTTCTTTGTTTGTGTTTCTGAGTTCATTTAACTGCCTGTCTGTTTTTTCTTGTATCTCGTTGAGTTTTTTCCGAACTGCAATCTTGAATTCTCTGTCATTTAAGTCACATATTTCTGTATCTTTACGTGCCTTTTCTGGAGATTTTTCACTTTCTTTTTGAGCTATCTTGTTGCCTTGGTTATTCATGGCAATTACTGGTTTACCATTTCTCTTCCTAGACATCTACAGGAGTGGCTTCTGCAACAGGTTGATAGGAAGCGGTCTTTCTTTTGTTTTCCAGTACTTGTTGGTAGAATGTTTTATTTTTTCTGCAACTGCAGCTTATTTTTCTTCTCCCACACGGTAGTGCTATGTTTTCTCTGCACTATTCCAGCTTCTCACACAATGGGGGGATTCCCTGGGAGACGGGCTCTCCTCTGTTAATAGTTCGTCTAGGTCACAGGGCGCAGTGTCCCGGTGGGTATGCGGAGAGCTTTTGATGTTCCAAAGCTCTTCCAGCTCCAGATTCAGAGCCCGTATGTTTCAGCAGTTCTGTTTACTCCTGCGGGGATCTGCCCAGATAGGTGGGGCCAGGGGTGGGGTGAGTTGTGAGAGGTGTCCCAGAGCAGTGACAGCCACTACCACCACAGTCGATCCTCCTTCCACAGCTCCCTCCCCTTTGTTGGAACTAGTTGGGCTGTGAATTTGTGTCTGCGGTCCACAGTTCTCAGAACAGCAAATATTCTATTTTTTTGATCTGACACTGCTACTCTTCTGTTTCTAGCACCCGGCAGGTAGGGGTGGGGCGAGCGCTGGGAGGGTAGGGAGGGGGTGGCTAGTCTCAGTGCCTAAGGCTTCCATTCTCTGCTAGGCAGTGAGGGCTTAAACCACCGTTTTCAGCCTTCTTCCCTCAGTCTTTTCTCCGAGGTCTCTGCTGTGAGCGTTGGGTTCAGCCGTGTTATATGCTGCCCCCTCATCCCTGTGGGCCATAAACGGAGCCCTAGCATTCCGAGCTCTTCCCTCTCCCGCAGCTGCGGTAGTTCCGGGATGCAGCGAGCTCGGAGCTCTGAGCTAGGTCTGTGTCCTGTGCCTGTCTGGCTCCATCTCTGCATTTCGCTCTTCCCTCTTCCCCTGCTCACAGGATTCTCCCACCTGTAGGTGAATTCAGTAGTGGTCCTCTTTGTCTTGCCCGTCTGCTGTGCAGGGAGTCCTTTGTGGAGTTTTTGTTTTTCAATTCGTGTAAATTCCAGGGGAGCTTTACAGAGCCTCACCTCACACCGCCATTTTCCCTCGCCTAACTTTTTTTTTCTTTTTTAAGATTTTATTGGGGAAGGGGAACAGGACTTCATTGGGGAACAGTGTGTACTTCCAGGCCTTTTTTTTCCAAGTCAAGTTGTTGTCCTTTCAATCTCAATTGTGGAGGGTGCTGTTCAGCTTCAAGTTGTTGTGTTTTCAGTCTTAGTTGTGGAGGGCACAGCTCATCTCCAGGTCCAGTTGCCGTTTTCTAGTTGCAGGGGGCACAGCCCACCATCCCTTGTGGGAGTTGAACCAGCAAACTTGTGGTTGAGAGGACACACTCCTACCAACTGAGCCATCTGGGAGCTCAACGGCAGCTCGGGTCAAGGTGCCGTGTTCAATTTTAGTTGCAGGGGGCGCTGCCCACCATCCCTTGCGGGAGTCGAGGAATTGAACTGGCAACTTTGTGGTTGATAGCCTGCATTCCAACCAACTGAGCCATCTGGAAGGCAGCTCAGCTCAAGGTGTCGTGTTCAAAATAAGTTGCAGTGGGCAGATCCCACCATCTCTTACGGGACTCGAGGAGTTGAACTTGCAACCTTGTGGTTGAGAGCCCACTGGCCCATGTGGGAATCGAACTGGCAGCCTTCGGAGTTAGGAGCATGGAGCTCTAACCGCCTGAGCCACCAGGCCAGCCCACAGCAATAATTTTTAATGAGTTTGTAAATGTGATTGGTTGTACATCTGGAAAGAAGAGGGGGGAATAACACTAATTGAATATTGACTACATGCTGGATACTTTATGTGCATTATCACATTTAATGCTTTCAACCAAAAAAAGAAAAATATTGTTCCAATTTATGTCTAAGAAATTGACTCTGAGGTGTTATAAAACATGACCAAGTTCCTACAGATGTCAAATGGTGAAGCTAGGACTCAAACTGGTGTAGTTTGACTCCAAAGTCCAGATTTTTAACAACTGTGCACACTGCTTTCTAGTAGTTGAAGCTAAATAAATACTAAGAGCTCATCTTGAGTGTTTACCAACCACTGTGCTAATGACTTTGCTTTCCTTATCCCGTTAATTGTTAAAACCTATGAAGCAGGTGCTATTATTTCCCCCAGTTTATAAATGAGGAAACAGATAATAATGTTAAGTAATTTAAGTCACATAGATAATAAGAAAGAAACCAGAATAATTACTATACATTTCTAGTTTTCTGTGAGCCATTTAGACAACACAGCCTATGAGTATGAAAAATGAGTAAAGAATCACTTTGCAACAATAATTTTTTTTTTTGCAACAATAATTTGAGTTGGCATGTGTATGCACGAAATCACATTATTAAAACTCAAGGCCATAGAGACATCATGAAAATGGCGGTGTGAGGTGAGCCTCACGAAATCTCCTCTGGAATTTACAACTAATCGAACAACTATAACTTCACAAAGGACTCCCTGCACAGCAGAGAGCAAGACGAAGTGTCTCACTGCTGAAATCACCTAAAGGTGGGCAAATCATGTGAGCAGGGGAGGAGGGAAGGGAGAAGTGCAGAGACAGAGCCATGCAGGGGCAGGAGAGAGACCTAGCTCAGCGCTCCAAGCTCACAGCATCCCAGAACTACTGCAGCTGTGGGAGAGTGAACAAATCAGACTGCTAGGGTGCCGTTTATGGCTCACAGGGCTGAGGGGATAGCATATAACACAGCTGAACCCAATGCTGTACGTCAGAGACCTCGGAGAAAAGACTGAAGGAGGAAGGGTGAAAACGGCAGTTTAAGACCTCACTGATGCAGAGAACGGAAACCTTAGGCAGTGAGACTAGCCACCCCCTCCCTACCCTCCCAGCGCTCGCCCCACCCCTACCTGCCGGGTGCTAGAAACAGAAGAGTAGCAGTGTTAGATCAAAAGAACATAACATTTGCTGTTCTTAGACTGTGGTTCACAGACAAAGATTCATAGCCCAACTAGTTCTGGCAAAGGATAGGGAGCTGTGGAAGCAGGACCGGCTGTGGTGGTGGTCGCCGCCATTCCTCTGGGCCACCTCTCACAAATCACCGTGACCACGTATCTGGGCAGATCCCTGCAGGAGTAAACAGAACTGCTGAAACACACAGGTTCTGAATCTGGTGCAGGAAGAGCTTTGGAACTTCAAAAGTTTTCTGCATCCACATATGGATGCGGCGCCCTATGACCCAGGTGAACTGTTAACAGAAGAGAAGCTCACTTTCCAGGGAATCTCGCCACTGTGTCAGAAGCTGAAATATTGCAGAAAAAACATAACACTACTGTGTGAGAGAGAGAAAAAGGCTGCAGTCGGAGAAAAAATAAAATGTCTACCAACAAATACTGGAAACAAAAGAAAGACCTCTTCCTATCAACCTGTTGCAGAACCCACTCCTGTAGATGTCTAGGAACAGAAATAATAAATCATTAACATCCAAGAATAACCAAGGCAATAAGATAGCTCAGAAAGAAAGCGAAAAGTCTCCAGAAAATGAAGTTAAAGATATGGTAATATGTGACTTAAATGACAGAGAATTCAAGATTACAGTTCTGGAAAAACTCAATGAGATGCAAGAAAATACAGACAGCCAGTTTAATGAACTCAGAACTACAATCAAAGAAAAACATGAGCATTTTATGAAAGAGATTGAAATTTTTTTTTAAAAAAAAGCACCAAATAAAATTTCTGGAGATTAAGAACTCAATAGAAGAAATTAAAAATGAAATAGCCAGCTTAGGTAGAGTTGACCAGATGGAGGAAAGAATCAGTGACATCGAAGACAGAAACCTGGAAATGATATGGATGGAAGAAGAAAGAGACTTGAGACCTAAAAGAAAAGAAAGAACTCTACAAGAACTTTCTGACTCTATCAGAAAGAGCAATATAAGAATAATGGGCATACCAGAAGGAGAAGAAAGAGAGAAGGGAACAGAGAATATATTCAAACAAATAGTCGATGAGAACTTTCCCAGCTTATGGAAAGAAATGGATGCTTGAATCCAAGAAGGGAATAGAACTCCTAATTACTTCAACCCCAACAGGCCTTCTCCAAGGCACATTATATTGAAGCAGTCAAAAATTGGTAGCAAAGAAAGAATCCTCAAGGCAGCCAGGGGAAAGAAGACGGTAACCTACACAGGAAAGCCCATTAGATTATCATCAGATTTTTCAGCAGAAACTCTCCAAGCCAGGAGGGAGTGGAACCAAATATTCAAACTACTGAAAGAAAGAAATTATGAGCCAAGAATAATACACCCAGCAAAGATATCCTTTAGATATGAAGGAGGAATAAAGACCTTTCCAGACATACAGAAGCTGAGGGAATTTTACAATACATGACCTGCACTACAAGAAATACTAAAGGAGGCTATTCGACCACCAACAGGGACAATTTGTGGCAACCAAAACATAAAAAGGAGGAGAGTAAAAGTCTGAACCTGCATATGAGAATGGAGAAAGTAAGCATGCTGAAGAAAATGGAATACTCTAAATATCAAACTTTCTTTTACATAAACTTAATGGGAACAACTAAAAAACAAAATCCAGAACTGAAATATATAACATAGTAAAAGAAAAAACAGAGGGAAATATCATAAAATACCACCATACTGAAATAATAGACAGCAACAAAAAGGCAAAGAAACAATGGAGAAACAGTCTTACCAGAAAACCAAGTATAGAATGATAGAAAATCCTCATATATCAACAATCACCCTAAGTGTAAATGGACTGAACTCACCAATAAAAAGGCACAGAGTAGCAGATTGGATCAAAAAACTAAACCCAAGCATATGCTGTCTCCAAGAGACACATCTCAGCTACAAGGAAAAATACACACTCGAAGAGAGAGGGTGGAAACTGACACTCCAAGCAAATGGCATCCAGAAAAATGAACGTGTAGTCATACGGATATCAGATGAAACAGACTTTAGGATAAAAAAGGTAAAAAGAGACAAAAATGGACATTTCCTAATGGTGAAGGGGACTATACAACAAGGAGACATAACAGTCATCAATATTTATGCCCCCAATCAGGGACCACCAAAATATACCAAGCAACTACTAACAGAACTAAAGGGAGAAATTGACCAAAACACAATTATACTAGGGGACTTAAATACATCATTGACAGCTATGGATAGATCATCCAAACAGAAAATAAATAACAAAATAGCAGCCCTAAATGACACATTAGATGAAATGGACATAATTGACATTTATAGAGCACTTAATCATAGAACATCAGACTATACATTCTTTTCTAATGTACCTGGAGCATTCTCAAGGATAGACCATATATTGGGACATAAAACCAGTCTCAGCAAATTAATGAAGATTGAAATCATACCAAACATATTCTCTGATTGGCAAAAAAAAGGAAAAGCCACAAATATGTGGAGATTAAACAACATACTTTTTGGCCAAGACATGGAAACAACCAAAATGTCCTTCGATAGATGAATGGATAAAAAAGTTGTGGTATATATACACAATGGAATACTATTCGGCGGTAAGAAAAGATGATATAGGAACATTTGTGACAACATGGATGGATCTTGAGAGGGTAATGCTGAGCAAAATAAGTCAGAGAGAAAAAGCAGAGAACCATGTGATTTCACTGATATGTGGTATATAAACCAAAAACAACAAAAGAACAAGACAAGCAAATGAGAAACAGAAACTCATAGACACAGACAATAGTTTAGTGGTTGCCAGAGGGTAAGGGGGTTGGGGGGTGGGTGGTGGGAGATGAGGGTAAGGGGGATCGAATATATGGTGATGGAAGGAGAACTGACTCTGGGTGATGAACACACAATGGGATTTATAGATGATGTAATACAGAATTGTACACCTGAAATCTATGTAATTTTACTAACAATTGTCACCCCAATAAATTTAATAAAATAAAATTAAACAAAACAAACAAACAAAAAAACAACAACATACTTTTAAAAAATGACTGTGTCAAAGAAGAAATAAGAGGAGAAATCAAAAGATACATAGAAAGAAATGAGAATGAAAATGCATCCTACTGAAATTTTTGGGATGCGGGAAGCAGTTTTAAGAGGGAAATTTATGTCATTACAGGCCTTCCTCAAGAAACAAGAAAAATCCCAAATAAATAACCTCACCTTACACCTTAAAGAACTAGAAGAAGAAGAACAAGTAAAACCCAAGGTCAGCAGAAGAAAGGAAATAACAAAAATTAGAGCAGAACGAAATGAAATAGAGAAGAAAAGACAATAGAAAGAATTAATGTGACAAAGAGCTGGTTCTTTGAAAAGATTAACAAAATTGACAAACCCTTGGCTAGACTTACTAAGATAAAAAGAGAGAAGACACTGATTAACAAAATCAGAAACGTAAAAGGGGAAGTTATCACGGACACCACAGAAATACAAAGGATCATCCAAGAATACTATGAAGGACTATATGCCACCAAATTCAACAACCTAGAAGAAATGGACAAGTTCTTAGAAACATATAGCCTTCCAAGGCTGAACCATGAAGAACTGGAAAATCTAAACAGACCGACCACCAGTAAGGAAATTGAATCACTCATCTGAAACTTTCCCAAAAGCAAAAGTCTGGGACCAAATGGCTTCACTAGTGAATTCTACCAAACATTCGAAAAAGCTCTAATAGAGGTCTTACTCAAACTCTTCCAAAAAATTGAAAGAGAGACAACACTCCCTATCTCATTTTATGAGGCCAACATTACCCTGATACCAAAACCTGGTAAGGACAACACAAAAAAAGAAAATTACAGAGCAATATCTCTGATGAAGACAGCTGTAAAAATCCTAAACAAGTTTCTAGGAAGTCAAATGCAACAATGCATTAAAAAGATTATTCATCGCGACCAAGTGGGGTTCATCCCAGGGGCACAAGCATGGTTCAACATATGCAAATCCATCAATGTGATACACTACACATACAAATAAAGGACAAAATCATATGATTATATCAATAGATGCAGAAAAAGCTTTTGACAAGATACAAAATCAATTTATGATTAAAACACTTAATATAATGGGCATAGAAGGAAAAAACCTTAACCTAATAAAGGCCATATACGATAAACCCTCAGCTAATATCAATTAATGGTGGAAAAACTGAAGCCCTTTGCTCTGCATTCAGGTGCATGACAGGCCTGTCCCCTATTACCTCTGCTTTTCAACATAGTATTGGAGGTCCTCGCCTAAGCAATCAGGCAATCAAAACAAATAAAAGGCATCCAAATTGGGAATGAAAAAGTTAAACTGTCACTCTTTGCAGATGACATGATGCTATATGTAGAAAACCCCAAAGAATTCACTAAAAAGCTATTAGAAAAAATCAACGAATGCAGTCAAGTTGCCGGCTATAAAATCAATGTACAAAAGTCCATTGCATTCCTATATACTAACAATGAAATCTCAGGAAAAAAAATGAAAATAAGAATTCCTTTTGCAATTGTGGGGGTTTATTTCTGGGTTTTCAATTCTATTCCATTAGTCGGTGTGTCTGTTTTTCTGCCCATACCATAGTGTGTGGATTATTGTTGCCCTGTAGTACAAACTGAAGTCAGGGAGTTTAATACTCCAACATTCTTTTTTTTCTTAGGACTGCTTTAGCTATTCGAGGACTTTCGTGATTCCAAGCAAATCTGATGATTTTTTTGTTCTATTTCTTAAAAAAATGCCATTGGGATTTTGATGGTGATTGCATTACATCTCTATATTGCTAAAATCTAGCCATTTTAACTATATTGATTCTTCCAATCTATGAACATGGAATGTCTTTCCATTTCTTTGTGTCTTCTTAAATTTCTTAAAAAATGTCTTATAGTTTTCAGCATATAGGTCTTTCACATCCTTGGTTAAGTTAATTTTGTTGCAATTGCAAAAGAATTCTTATTTTCACAGGGTTGTTGTGAGCCTCTAACAGACTTAAATATGTGAAGCAACTAGTCCTTCATTTGGCACATAGCAGTAACTCAATATATATTAACACCCTTTGCCTTTCCCTTAAAAATCATTATTTAAAATTAATCTCCATACAGCAAGGACTCTTTCATATCTGAAAAATAACATTTTATATGTATTTATTAGTAGTAATAGTAGTTTCGTATTATTTTACCATTTCTATTTTTTAGATAGTTGGCTACCCCAGATCCTGTGCTTCTTAATAGCATATGCAGAAACTTACTCATACAAAATGGATTACTTTGTGGCTGCCTTAATAAGATTTGCATAAAATGATTGCTGCATTTTAATTTGTTTACTCTTTTTTTTTCTTTTCACACTGCTTAGCAGAATTGCCTAAATGGCATTTAGAAAACTAGAAATACATGGGAAAGTAAGTTATCCAAGCAGACATCCAGAATTGCTTGGCGGACTTCACAACTGGCAAATGAACCTCCGCACACTCTGATAATGCTGCAGAGTTAAAGTAGCAACTGTATGTCCTTCCACGCAGCTGTCTAGTTTGCTAATGCATGTTCCTAAAATAAAAATTAAAAAAAGAACCGCACACATACTAATTGTCTTTTTCCTTCCAACAATCCAACTACTCAGCCCTTCTTTTAATTCATAAATACTGTGTTGACCTAGAAGCGTCTGGAGATGGGAGGATGGAGAAAGCTTGTATTGTTTATTGAATATCAGGACATTTCCTTCAAGTGACCTAAGTCATGTGTGAGTGCTATCATAAGAGCCACATTTTAAAAGAGTGAAGTCATCAAAAACACCGCCTTAGAAGAGAATGCTGGTGCCAAAGACTATCCTCAACAGCATTTCCAGATTTGCTTTTTTAAAGGTCCAAAGATTTTTTTAAAAAACACATAAATCAAGAGTGAACAAAGCAGTTTCAGCAGTTCACTTGCATTCATTGCTACCCTTCATTTTAGAACTCAATTTCTTAGCCAGGTTGCCTTTTGGGGTTAAAAGAAGGGAAAACAGAAATGGGGGAAGACAGACAGGGCCAGGAATCCAATAAAGAAATGAGCTGCATGAAGGTATAATCATCAGTAAAACTAAGCAAGAGAAAGCAGAGGGGGTGGAAAGTTACTTAAAACTAGAGAAAGTGAAGAGGAAGAAAAGTTAGTTAAAAGTGATACACAGTAAAAAAATTTTGACTTCCGTTTTACTGATGATGCCCTTTAGTCTGAAATTAGAATTCTAAAAAGTCAAACAAAGAACCACAGTTAATTCCCTTGGAGACTTCTATTTCAACTTGGATTGGCTTTAACAATAAAAATATTGTACAAATTCAGAAAGCAACACACACAAAAAAAATTAAAGGTGAGCATGATAGTCTTATACAAAGGGCGGAAATGAAAATCTTTTCATGCAATTGACCTTTACTCCAAAATTCTAATAATCCTCATCTTTCGTGTTTTGTAAAACATCAAATGCAGATTAAAATAAAAACTGGCATTGGATTTTAGAGAAAGGAAAGGCCAATTTGGAATTCTTTTGATTGGTTAGAACTATTCAGGTGAATATGGTGCTTAGTAACTGTTCAGATAAGAAAGTGGGTATAAGCTTTCTCTCCTACCGTGAGGCTGTGTGCACAGTTTGTTCTCTGAGGAACAAAGTCTCTACATATTAAATAAAGGAGATGTATTTATACCTGACTTTAGTGGGAGAATAGCAGATAGAGGACTATTCCTTTCTGGGAAATATGAACAATTCCCAATATGGAAAGTAGACAAACACACATACAGGCATCATTCCCACTCTCTCTCCTTCCCTGCAAGTTTTGTCTCCAAACCCAAAGGACAACACACGATCTTCCTTTCATAGGCCCCTGTTTGACAATCTTAGGCATTTTAGGTTTATCCTGGCCAAGCTTATATTTAATATTCTATATTAAAATAAGAGTAAGTTTGAGCTGGAAGTTATATATACATAGTTGAGCCAGTCAACAATTTGCCTGAACAACTTATGCCTCCAGTCCCTCCAAGGCTCAATCTTTAAATGATAGGCAATATTGACACAATTAAAATAGTTTAACTGACAAATGCATTTTCTTCCTCTTTTCAGAATAAAATCTATTATGTAAAGTTAAGTTGGATTCTATACAGCATTTGTGCTTTAGCTATAATCTAGCCAATATATTTTAGTATTCATTCATGAAAATGAATCATTCAAAGTCATCAGAGGCATTTACAGGTGAATTGAAAGTACTTATTTCTTTTTTTTAAAATTAAAGTTCATTGGGGTTACAATGGTTAGTAAAGTTACATAGGTTTTAAGTGTACAGTTCTGTAATGCATCATCAATATATCCCATTAAAAGTACTTATTCTTAATTTGTTGCTCCTCTATTTCTTATGATCCTTTCTATCTCCAATATACATGTATCTGGGAAAGAGATATGAAAATATCAGAAAAAGAAATAGATGTTAGGAGAGGCTAAAGGTGGTGTCTAAATTTCCCTGGAATAAATCAAAGTCAAAAGGGTTCAGATGCTTTTGAAATGTTCTTTCTAAGCAAACAAACCGGATGTTGCAGACTTGAAAATGGATAAACAGAATGATGTCATAAAAATGGTGGCGTGAAGAACCTCTGGAAATCTCCCCTGGAATTTACAACAAATTGAACAACTATAACTCCACAAAAGACTCCCTGAGCAGCAGACATGCAAGACGAAGAGGCTCACTACTGAAACCACCTAAAGGTGGGCAAATTGTGAAGTGTGGAAGGAGGGAACGGAGATGTGTGGAGACGGGGCTGCATGGGTCCAGGACACAGACCTAGCTCAGTGCTCTGAGCTCACTGCATTCCGCAACTACCGCAGATGTGGGAGAGGGAAGAAGTCAGACTGCTAGAGCTCTACTTGTGGCTCACAGGGCTGAGGGGACTGCATATAACACGGCTGAACCCAACTCATGGCAGAGACCTTGGAGCAAAGACTGAAGAAAGAAAGCTGAAAATGGTGGTTTAAGCCCTCACTGCTGCAGAGAATGGAAGCCATAGGCACTGA